>NC_060148.1:42517662-42828164 GCF_021461385.2 Schistocerca piceifrons | reverse complement strand
TTCATGTTGAAACTTTCATGAAGAATCTGCCTAACACTTTCCTTGTCAACTCCTGTTAACTCAGACACTGCTCTGATTGTTAAACGGCGATCTTGTCGAACAAGTTTACCGATTTTTTCAATGTTTGCATCAGTTGTTGCTGACAATTGTCTGCCAGTGCGGGTGTCATCACTGGTGTCTTCGCGGCCATCTTTAAATCGTTTAAACCACTCAAACACTTGTGGCCGCGATAAACAATCATCGCCGTACACTTGTTGTAACATTGCAAACGTTTCACTTGCAGATTTTCCTAGTTTGAAACAAAATTTGATGTTAACACGCTGTTCTTTCTGTACACTCAACATTTTCCGACGCACAGACAAAACGTCAACTACTTAAAACAGACGCCACGGGCAGACTGAGTGCAGGAGGCAGATGAAACTCGAGCAGTAGGCGGAGCGAGAGTCACGTGACAGGCCACGCGACTTTCAGCCTTATTGCATTCGTTTTATTGTTTCACCAGTACTAGTCCGGTTTTTTTCTAGCCACAGCTCGTATGTTACTACGATGGTGGGATGAAGATGGTCGCTTGACAAACTCTTTAGTGGTTTCATGATGCAATTCTTCAAACATGTATTTTGGCTTTTGTCGTTTCATTACCATGCCACAGGTGTGGAGCACGTTCGTGAGTGAGGAAACAACTTACGTGAGAGAGCTAAACAGTATTTCCTTAATGAAGCTAGCAGTCTCATTTACACTACTGGCCATTAAAATTGCTACACCAAGACGAACTGCAGATGATAAACGGGTATTCATCGGAGAAATTTAGTATACTACAACTGACATGTGATTAGATTTTCACGCAATTTGGGCGCATAGATCCTGAGAAATCGTAATAACGGCCTCGATACGCCTGGGCATTGAATCAAACAGGGCTCGAATGGCGTGTACAGGTACAGCTGCCCATGCAGCTTCAACACGGTACCACAGTTCATCAACAGTAGTGACTGGCGTATTGTGACGAGCCAGTTGCTCGGCCACCATTGACCAGACGTTTTCAATTGGTGACAGATCTGGAGAATGAGCTGGCCAGGGCAGCAGTCGAACATTTTCTGTATCCAGAAAGGTCCGTACAGGACCTGCAACATGCGATCGTGCATTATCCTGCTGAACTGTAGGGTTTCGCAGGGATCTAATGAACGGTAGAGCCACGGGTCGTAACACATCTGAAATTTAACGTCCACTGTTCAAACTGCCGTCAATGCGAACAAGAGGTGGCCGAGACGTGTAACCAATGGCACCCCATACCATCACGCCGGGTGATACGCCAGTATGGCGATGACGAATACACGATTCCACTGTACGTTCACCGCGATGTCGTCAAACGCGGATGCGACCATCATGATGCTGTAAACAGAACCTGGATTCTTCCGAAAAAATGACGTTTTGCCATTCGTGCACCCAGGTTCGTCGTCGAGTACACCATCGCAGGCGCTCCTGTCTGTGATGCAGCGTCAAGCCACGGTCTCCGAGCTGATAGTCCGTGCTGCTGCAAACGTCGTCGAACTGTTCGTGCAGATGGTTGTCGTCTTGCAAACATCCCCATCTGTTGATTCAGGGATGGAGACGTGGCTGCACGATCCGTTACAGCCTTGCGGATAAGATGCCTGTCATCTCGACTGCTAGTGATACGAGGCCGTCGGGATCCAGCACGGCGTTCCGTATTACCCTCCTGAACCCACCGATTCCGTATTCTGCTAACAGTCATTGGATCTCGACCAACGCGAGCAGCAATGTCGCGATACGATAAACAGCAATCGCGATAGGCTACAATCCGACCTTTATTAACGTGATGGTACGCATTTCTCCTCCTTAGACGAGGCATCACAACAACGTTTCACCAGGCAACGCCGGACAACTGCTGTTTGTGTATGAGAAATCGGCTGGAAACTTTCCTCATGTCAGCACGTTGTAGGTGTCGCCAACGGCGCCAACCTTGTGTGGATGCTCTGAAAAGCTAATCATTTGCATATCTCAGCATCTTGTTCCTGTCGGTTAAATTTCTCGTCTGTAGCACGTCATCTTGGTGGTGTTGCAATTTTAATGGCCAGTAGTGTATTTTACGTGGAGAGGCAGGAGCTGCAGCGTGTGTTGTAGGTGCAGGTGGCCGGGCAAGGAGAGGAAGTGGGTGGAACAGGGCGTCAGCTGACGAGCAGCTTCCAGAGGGACAGAGACTCACCTGGAAGACGTCGGTGATGACGACGGCCTTCATGCCGCCGATGGTGGAGTAGAAGGTGCAGATGAGCCCCACGGCCAGGATGGAGGCGTTCTCATCCAGGCCTGTGGTGGCGCGGATGGCCAGCGCTGGCGCGTACAGCACTATGCCCATGTAGAGCACCATCTGCAGCGAGAAGGCAATGCTGGCGCACAGCCGGGCCGCCACGCCGAAGCGCATCTCCAGGTACTGCAAAAGCCCAGCACCGGCCACGGCTGTCAATATGCTCGTGCTCGTACTGTAAGTGGGCTGTTCAGGTTTCCTTATTGGTAACGCCACGTAGCGCTCTGTGTGAAAATCACTGGCTGTGCTGTGTGCAGTCTGTGGCTGGTTTTGCATTGTTGTCTGCCATTGTAGTGTTGGGCAGCTGGATGCGAACAGCGCGTAGCGTTGCGCAGTTGGAGGTGAGCCGCCAGCAGTGGTGGATGTGGGGAAGTGACATGGCGGATTTTTGAGAGCGGATGATCTGGACGTGTTTCCACCAGAAACAGTACATTTGTAAGAATGGATGTCATGAACTGCTATACAGGGTGAGTCACCTAACGTTACCGCTGGATATATTTCGTAAACCACATCAAATACTGACGAATCGATTCCACAGACCGAACGTGAGGAGAGGGGCTAGTGTAATTGGTTAATACAAAGCATAAAAATATGCACGGAAGTATGTTTTTTAACACAAACCTACGTTTTTTAAATGGAACCCCGTTAGTTTTGTTAGCACATCTGGACATATAAACAAATACGTAATCAGTGCCGTTTGTTGCATTGTAAAATGTTAATTACATCCGGAGATATTGTAACCTAAAGTTGACGCTTGAGTACCACTCCTCCGCTGTTCGATCGTGTGTATCGGAGAGCACCGAATTAAGTAGGGATACAAAGGGAACGGTGATGGACCTTAGGTACAGAAGAGTCTGGAACAGCACATTACGTCCACCTTCTTATTGGTCTTTTTCACTGACGCACATGTACATTACCATGAGGGGTGAGGTACACGTACACAGGTGGTTTCCGTTTTCAATTACGGAGTGGAATAGAGTGTGTCCCGACATGTCCGGCCAGTAGATGTTCAATGTGGTGGCCATCATTTGCTGCACACAATTAGTACGTATGCTCAGATTGCGAATCTAACATCATAAATAAAGACAAGGGGAAATGAATTACGCGTCCTTCCTCTTCCGTAACATCAAATACATTTTAGTTATTCTTTTTAAAATGAACTGCGCAGAAAATCATTCACCAGAAGTGAGTAACTTTTTAGTAACGCCAGATGATATTAACAGCTTGCCGGCGCGGGTTAGCCGTGCGCTCAACGGCGTCATATCGCGGACCGACTTGCTCTTTGCGCCGTCAGTTCGAATCCTTCCCCGGGCATGGATATGTGTTAGGTTGTTGTTGTTGTTGTTGTTGTCTTCAGTCCTCACACTGGTTTCATGCAGCTCCCCATGGTACTCTGTCCTGTGCAAGCTGCTTCATCTCCCAGTACCTACTGCAGCCTACATCCTTCTGAATCTGCTTAGTGTATTCATCTCTTGGTCTCCCTCTACGATTTTTACCCTCCACGCTGCCCTCCTATACTAAATTGGTGATCTCTCGATGTCTCAGAACATGTCCTACCAACCGATCCCTTTTCTAGTCAAGTTGTGCCACAAGCTCTTCTCCCCAATTCAATTCAATACCTCCTCATTAGTTACGTGATCTACCCATCTAATCTTCAGCATTCTGCTGTAGCACCACATTTCGAAGGCTTCTATTCTCTTCTTGTCCAAAGTATTTATCGTCCATGTTTCACTTCCATACATGGCTACACTTCATACAAATACTTTCAGAAACGACTTTCTGACACTTAAATCAATAGTCGATGTTAACAAATTTCCCTTCTTCAGAAACGCTTTCCTTGCCATTGCCAGTCTACATTTTATATCCTCTCTACTTCGACCATCATCAGTTATTTTTCTCCCCAAATAGCAAAACTCCTTTACTACTTTAAGTGTCTCATTTCCTAATCTAATTCCCTCAGCATCACCCGACTTAATTCGGCTACATTCCGTTATCCTCGTTTTGCTTTTGTTGATGTTCATCTTATATCTTCTTTTAAAGACACTGTCCATTCCGTTCAGCTGCTCTTGCAGGTCCTTTGCTGTCTCTGACACAATTACAATGTCATCGGTGAACCTCAAAGTTTTTATTTCGTCTCCATGGATTTTAATACCTACTCCGAACTTTTCTTTTGTTTCCTTTACTGCTTGCTCAATATACAGATTGAATAACATCGGGGAGAGGCTACAATCCTGTCTCACTCCCTTCCCAACCACTGCTTCCCTTTCATGCCCCTCGACTCGTATAACTGCCATCTGCTTTCTGTACAAACTGTAAATAGCCTTCCGCTCTCTGTATTTTACCCCTGCCACCTTCAGAATTTGAAAGAGAGTATTCCAATCAACGTTGTCAAAAGCTTTCTTAATGTCTACAAATGCTAGAAACGTAGGTTTGCCTTTCCTTAATCTTTTTTCCAAGATAAGTCGTAGGGTCAGTATTGCCTCACGTGTTCCAAAATTTCTACAGAATCCAAACTGATCTTCCCCGAGGTCGGCTTCTATCAGTTTTTCCATTCGTCTGTAAAGAATTCGCGTTAGTATTTTGCAGCTGTGACTTATTAAACTGATAGTTCGGTAATTTTCTCATCTGCCAACACCTGCTTTCTTTGGGATTGGAATTATTATATTCTTCTTGAAGTCTGAGGGTATTTCGCCTGTCTCATACATCTTGCTCACTAGATGGTAGAGATTTGTCAGAACTGGCTCTCCCAAGGGCGTCAGTAGTTCTAATGGAATGTTGACTAGCTTGCATGTATATCCTAAATTCCTTGTTCCACCTCTCCCTTCCCATCTTCTCATCCCATCTCTCTCCATCCATCTCCTCCACTCCCTATTTCTCTGTGCACAACCTGCCGCCGGGCGATGTGGCCGAGCGCTTCTAGGCGCGTCAGTCTGGAACCGCGAGACCGCTACGGTCGCAGGTTCGAATCCTGCCTCGGGCACGGATGTGTGTGATGTCCTTAGGTTAGTTAGGTTTAAGTAGTTCTAAGTTCTAGGGGACTGATGACCTCAGCTGTTAAGTCCCATAGTGCTCAGAGCCATTTGAACCATTTGAGCCACAACCTGCTGCCACTCTCCCAGTCAATCTGCTCTTCCCTCCTCTCTACACCCATTTCCCTCTGGATGTTTAGTAGCTCTGCAGATCTCCTCCTCCCTGCACCTCTCACCCCCGTCCATCTTCTTCTGCTCCATGTTTAGTAAAGTCCATACCTTTTCCTCCTCCCCAAATCTCTCTCTCTCTCTCACTCTCTCACTCTCTCTCTTTCTTTCTGCGTGTGTGTGTGTGTGTGTGTGTGTGTGTGTGTGTGTGTGTGTGTGTGTCCATCTCCACCTTCCCCCCCCCCCCTTTATGTCCATTTCCGTTGAATGTTCAGCAGAGTATAGTGTAAAAATCTGATGTAAATCCATCATCATCTTTTAGAGATTTTTGGTAACAACATTTCTCTTTATACATTACATATGTATTTATGGCAGTTATACGAGTCGAGAGGCACGATATGGAAGGAGTGTTTGAAAAGGGGATGAAACATGGCTGTAGCCTATCCTCAGTGTTATTCAATCTGCATATTGTGGAAGCAGTAAAGGAAACAAAAGAAAAATTAACAGTAGGAGCGAAAATCCGTGGAGAATAAATAATCTTTGAGGTTCGCCGATGACATTGTAATTCTGTCAGAGACAGCAAAGGACTTGGAAGAGCAGTTGAACGGAATGGACAGTGTCTTGAAAGGAGGATATAAGATGAACATCAACAAAACCAGAACGAGGATAATGGAATGTAGTCGAATTAAGTCGGGCGATGCTGAGGGTTTAGATTAGGAAATCAGACACTTAAAGCAGTAAAGGAGTTTTGCTATTTGGGGAGCAAAATAACTGATGATGGTCGAAGTAGAGAAGATATAAAATGTAGACTGGCGATGGCAAGGAAAGCGTTTTTGAAGATGAGAAATTTGTTAACATCGAGTATAGATTTAAATGTCAGGAAGTCTTTGCTGAAAGCATTTGTATGGAGTGTAGCCCTGTATGGAAGCGAAGACCGGACGATAAATAGTTTAGACAAGAAGAGAATAGAAGCTTTCGAAATGTGGTGTTACAGAAGATTAGATGGGTAATCACGTAACTAATGAGGAGGTACTGAATAAAATTGGAGTGAAGGGAGATTTGTGGTACAACGAGAGTAGAAGAAAGGATCATTTGGTAGGAGACATTCGGGGCTTCAGGGGATCACCAATTAAGTATTGGAGGAAAGTGTGGAGCGTAAAATTGGTAGCGGGAGACCAAGAGATGAATACACTAATCGGATTCAGAAGTATGTAGGTTGCAGTAGATACTTGGAGATGAAGAAGCCTGCACAGGATAGAGTAGCATGGAGAGCTGCATCAAACCAGTCTCTGGGCTTAAGACACCACCACCACCACCACCACCACCACCACCAACAACAACAACAACAACAACATGTGTTTATACATTTTATAATTTTAACTGCCAAAGTTATGTTTTGCTATGGAAATATGACACAAGAATTGCAAAACTAAATATTTTTTTTAAATTTTCTTTTCCATGTCGACAATGTCATTGCAGTCCACAATTAGGAACACAGCAAAACAAAAAATCTCTCAAGCAAAATCTCTCAAGCCGTTCTCAGGTTTTGTTCTTTCATACATGTGGCAACTGATTAGTGAATATAGATTTCCATGTCTTATCTTTATTTCACTCACTGCAATGTATGAGTTAAAATCAACCAAATACAAAGTAAGCGCAATGCGTTTTATAGTTTTGTGCAATGTTTTATTTAATTTGATAAAACTAAACTAAACTCCATGTGAACAGGCCTTGGAAGGGACCGACCGGCCACCGTGTCATCCTCAGACCACAGGCATCATTGGATGCGGAGTTGGAGAGGCACGTGGTCAGCACACCGCTCAGCCGGCCGCATGTCAGTTTACGAGACCGGAGCCGCTACTTCTCAGTCGAGTAGCTCCTCGGTTTGCCTCACAAGGGCTGAGTGCACCCAACTTGCCAACAGTGCTCGACGGACCGGACGATCACCAGTCCAAGTGCTAGCCCAGCCCGACAGCGCTTAACTTCGTTAATCTGACGGGAACCGGTGTTACCACTGCGGCAAGGCCGTTGGCTTATTTAATTAGACGCAAGACAATAAATATGACCAATAACGAAAAGGAACTGATTTCATTATCGGGTGAAGATCTCAGACTGCAAGATGTGCAAAGACAGGGTGGCGCATGAAATGTGTTACCATTTTGTTTTTGAATATAAACTTTATTGTCTATACAATCTGAAAGGAACGTATACTACAATGAAGAGCCGTCCATGGAGATTTGTTCTAACTCAGCACATGCTCAATATGCCCACCATTTCGTTTCCCTAACTTCCTTCAAACGAACCCTGAAGTTAGTGATTACCCTACGGCACATGTCTTTTGTAATTTCACTGCAAGCTTGAAGAATACGTCTTCTGGACTCCATTAAATCACGTGGACGTTTCGGGAAAATTCTTTCCTTTAGGTACCCCCAAAGAAAAAAGTCACACGGATTGAGGTCTGGACTATTGGGGGGCCAATTTTGTCCATCATTGAAGCGACCTGGAAGCCTGAGTGAAATAATTCGCATGCCGAAATGCTCGTGTAAAAACTCCAACATAGTATGAGATTTTCACTCTGCAGTGGAGTGTGCGCTGATATGAAACTTCCTGGCAGATTAAAACTGTGTGCCTGGCCGACACTCGAACTCGGGACCTTTGCCTTTCACGGGCAAGTACTAGTTCTGCAAGGTTCACAGGAGAGCTTCTGTAAAGTATGGAAGGTAGGAGACGAGGTACTGGCAGAAGTAAAGCTGTGAGGACGGGGCGTGAGTCGTGATTGGGTAGCTCAGTTGGTAGAGCACTTGCCCTTGCAGTATGTGGCCTTGCTCCATCTTGCATGAACCACTGCGTGTTGAAGGGCAAGGCAGTAGCAAGAAGCTGTGGAATGAAGCTTATTGCGAAGCATGCTCAAATAACGCTCGCTGTTCACAGTTTCTTCAAAGAAAAAGGGCCCAGTAAGTCCGTGACTGGAAATTGCTGCCCAAGCTGTAATCCTCAGCGTATAATGTTGTCGCTCATGAAGCACTTGTGGTTTTTAAGTGGCCCAAAAGCGTACATTTTGTTTGTTAACCACACTGTCTAAATAAAAATGCACCTCGTCTGAAAACCAAACGTTGTTGAGAGTTTCTTCCCTATCCTCCACCCACTGAGCAAACGGTAGTCTCTGCTGCTTGTATTCTTCAGTGAGCTTCTGTGCACAGGTCATCTTGTATGGGTACCACACGGAGGTCACTTTTAAGAATGCGTTGAATGCAGCGTCTGGATATTCCCAGTTGCACCGCTGCCTTTCTACACGATTTCCCGGGACTTCTCTGTACAGCAACTCCTACCGCTTCAATATTCTCCGGCGAACAAACAGGCTTAGGCCAAGGTCGCTTCGCTTCCAATACTGTTCCTTCCTGTACAAATTTATCGTACAACCTGTGGGTGGTCTTCTCGCCAGGGACCCATCGTGTGTTAAACTGTTTTCGGAAACGCCTCTGAGTCGCAACAAGACTTTTCGTTTCACGAAAAAGTAACACAATTGCCGATCGTTGCTGTGTCGTCAGTCTTCCATTGTCAGCCATTGCTGCTTACTAGTCTCCTAGCGGCAATATCGTGAATTACACGTCATTCCGTAATTAATTTGTTTTTCCAAGCTCTGCTGGTACTGCTGTAGAGATCCCAGCGGGATATCTATTGTGCGTCGTAAATTGTGAAAGAAACTATTGGTAACACATTTCGTGCGCCACCCTGTATCAAATTTTTTCAGCTATTACTTTTCAAGAAACCAGGTAAGCATTGCATAATGGCCGGAACACCGGCTATCAGCACAGGTACCAGCACTTAGCGAGCAGTAGGGGAGAGTGGGGCAGTCTGAACCACGGGGCACAATGAATCACGTAGCATAATTTCAGTATAAGGTGGTAAATTATTTTTTCCTCTGTGCATATGTCGTCAGTACTGCTCTACCAACTGACACTTGTTTTCTGCAGTATCTAGTTCCCGCCATTAGTGTTGTAGTGGTGATATGTTAGTTTCGCGACAGTGAAATAATTTTTGGGGACATAGATTGAATTTTGTTCACTCCTTTGTCACCAAATTTTAGACAAAGTAAGTCATTGTAGCAATATCAGTACTGTATTTTAATGATATAGATCTTCAAATATTAACAATGTTCATACATAACCTCACATGAGTCTTGTTTGAAATATGTACTGTTGGAGCACATTGAACCAAGCTCTCCCAGGGCACAATGGGCCATGGTTCGTTGTGCCCCAGGAATCTTTTAAGTGTCCAATACAAGCACTCTGTGTTTGTTTCCTTAGCATGGGTAAAACATATGTGTAGGAATTTAAGGCTTTTAAATCACAGACGTTCAGCAGTCCTGTTTTATATTATCAGGTTTGAAGATGATTCTTTCATACCGCAGGAAGACGAACAGAGCTAAAACTGACCATTACGTTATGCAAGAAGCTGTACGCGATGTTCTTAATAAGGGCATGGCAGTTCACCAAGCAGCTAAATCTCATTTAATACCTTACCCAATTCTTCATTGATATGTTCAAGGCATTAAATGTGGTTCCAGAGAAAGATTGACACCAAACTGTGACAATTGTAAGGTATTTTCTGTGGAGCAGGAGAAAAAATTAGGTAAAGGATGAAGGTTTTGTTCCAGATAGCAACATACTTTATGTGCTCCTACGACCTGCTACTGATGGTGTGACAAAGAGACAAAAATCATATTTCAAATCTGGAATCAGCTTCGAGTCCACTGATGTTCGGTAATTGCAAAATAAATAACATGATTGTGTGCCTACAGATGTAATTATATGATTCACACATGGAATATATGTACACATTATGTTTTAAGTATATTTACACTTACTTTGTATGCTAAATAGGCTCTTTCAATTAACCTGTTTAATGTGGTTCATTGTACCGCACATGTGGGGCACAATGAACCATTTACCAAATTTTCTTCAAAGGCCTGCAGCTAAAAAACAATTAATGACAATGCAATCATATAAGGCCATTTGCTACTTGAATGATTGAACTGTAACAACTGTAAATCACAACTGTGTAATAAAATTATTGGATGAGTAACATGGAGAAATATTTTTTATGGTTCAATGTGCCCCACTCTCCCCTACAGCCGAAACAAAAGCTGCCCTCAGCACAGAATGTAGAGAGCACGTCTGTGCCAGTGGGAGGATTGATGGTCGGCACTGCACACGTGGGTGGAGAGCTGGCTCTGAGCACTATGGGACTTAACATCGTAGGTCATCAGTCCCCTAGAACTTAGAACTACTTAAACCTAAGTAACCTAAGGACATCACACAACACCCAGCCATCACGAGGCAGAGAAAATCCCTGGCCCCGCCGGGAATCGAACCCGGGAAGGGTGGAGAGCTGAATGGTTACCTGTGTAGTATCCCTTTTGCAATATTCACCATTATCGAGGTGAAACATAAATAAAAATGACTGTATGTGACTAAAAATCAATTGCAAACACTGATTTATCATTGATTTGACTGTAAAAATATACAATATATATCGATAAATGCAGAAAAGACATTATTTTTAGTGTATGAGCTTATAATGTGTAGGTAATTAAAAGAAGTATTATCATCTCTGTAAGAGTATAAAACACAATGCAATGTTCATTCTTCTCTCTAGTCTGTTTTGTTCTGTTCGCTCTGGTGTTAGCTGGAATAAGGCACGCAAGCTGTTCTGCTGCGCTAGCATTTGTTTCTGTCGTAACCTAATTGCAAATATTTAATGGTGTAAACTGTGTCCTAGTAAGAATATATTAGTATAAAGTGATCTCCGTGTGTTATTTCAAGAACCTACGCCACATTTATCTTATGAAAAGAATATCTAATGAAAATTATTTAGCATGTTTCCAGCTGCTGCGGAGCGAGTAACAGTGATCTCTGATTGTTAACAATTAGCCGCCATTACGCGGTACATTTAAAAATATTTTTTTACAGCACAATGTCTGATAGCCGGAGCGGAAGAAATTATGTAAAAATATTCAGTGAGATTAACTGAAGTATTCCAGTGAAATAATTTTATTAAAACTTGTCCATTTTCTGTGATAGTGAACTGGAGCTGAGTAATACTACGCTATTGCATTTACAGTAATTTGTAGGGAGCCTGGCGCTCGATAAAACCAGATTTAATACGTAATTGGCAACCTACGAAATTCATTATTTTGCTTATTATATCTCTTTTGTATTTTTTTGAAAGCTAAAAGTAAAAACTAACTCCACTGAAAATCAGTAACAGATCACGATAAATCAAAGGACAAACAAATTTACCAGGAGAGTGTTTCCTCAAAATAAATCATCATCATCATCATCATCATTTAAGACTGATTATGCCTCTCAGCGTTCAGTCTGGAGCATAGCCCCCCTTATACAGTCTTCCATGATCCCCTATTCAGTGCTAACATTGGTGCCTCTTCTGATGTTAAACCTATTACTTCAAAATCATTCTTAACCGAATCCAGGTACCTTCTCCTCGGTCTGCCCCGACTCCTCCTACCCTCTACTGCTGAATCCATGAGTCTCTTGGGTAACCTTGCTTCTCCCATGCGTGTAACATGACCCCACCATCTAAGCCTGTTCGCCCTGACTGCTACATCTATAGAGTTCATTCCCAGTTTTTCTTTGATTTCCTCATTGTGGACACCCTCCTGCCATTGTTCCCATCTACTAGTACCTGCAATCATCCTAGCTACTTTCATATCCGTAACCTCAACCTTGTTGATAAGGTAACCTGAATCCACCCAGCTTTCGCTCCCATACAACAAAGTTGGTCGAAAGATTGAACGGTGCACAGATAACTTAGTCTCGGTACTGACTTCCTTCTTGCAGAAGAGAGTAGATCGTAGCTGAGCGCTCACTGCATTAGCTTTGCTACACCTCGCTTCCAGTTCTTTCACTATGTTGCCATCCTGTGAGAATATGCATCCTAAGTACTTGAAACCGTCCACCTGTTCTAACTTTGTTCCTCCTATTTGGCACTCAATCCGTTTATATTTCTTTCCCACTGACATTACTTTCGTTTTGGAGATGCTAATCTTCATACCATAGTCCTTACATTTCTGATCTAGCTCTGAAATACTACTTTGCAAACTTTCAATCGAGTCTGCCATCACAACTAAGTCATCCACATATGCAAGACTGCTTATTTTGTGTTCACATATCTTAATCTCACCCAGCCAGTCTATTGTTTTCAACATATGATCCATAAATAATATGAACAACAGTGGAGACAGGTTGCAGCCTTGTCTTACCCCTGAAACTACTCTGAACCATGAACTCAATTTACCGTCAACTCTAACTGCTGCCTTACTATCCATGTAAAGACCTTTAATTGCTTGCAAAAGTTTGCCTCCTATTCCATAATCTTGTAGAACAGACAATAACTTCCTCCTAGGAACCCGGTCATATGCCTTTTCTAGATCTATAAAGCATAGATACAATTCCCTGTTCCACTCATAACACTTTTCCATTATTTGCCGTAAGCTAAAGATCTGGCCCTGACAACCTCTGAGAGGCCTAAACCCACACTGATTCTCATCCAATTGGTCCTCAACTAATACTCGCACTTTCCTTTCAACAATACCTGCAAAGATTTTACCCACAACGCTGATTAAAGAGATACCTCTGTAGTTGTTACAATCTTTTCTGTTTCCATGTTTAAAGATTGGTGTGATTACTGCTTTTGTCCAATCTGGTGGAACCTGTCCTGACTCCCAGGCCATTTCAATTATCCTGTGTAGCCATTTAAGACCTGACATTCCACTGTAGTTACATTATTTTTTTTTTAAGAGATATAATACCTGGTAGGCGCTGGCAGCCTGGAGGCGGAAGAAGACGGGCAGGAAGAGGTAGGCAGCCACAGGGGTGACCAGCCCGTAGCCCAGGTTGATGGCGATGAACTGCGCGCCGTACACGAAGTTCTCGGAGCTGACGCCGAGCAGCGTGATGGCCGACATGAAGCTGGCCATGAGCGAGAAGGCGACGGGCCCCGCCCCCAAGCTGCGGTCGCCCAGCAGGTACTCCTGCACACACACACACACACACCCGGCAGCGGCTCAAAACTTGGAGACAGTCAGAGGTACAGTGCTATCAGCTGCCACAGGCTAATGGGGCCAGCAGATCCCTAGCTGGAGGGAGCTTTCTTCCTCCGCTCAATGGTTCAAATGGCTCTGACCACTATGGGACTTAACATCTACATCTACATACATATTCCGCAATCAGCTATGGTGCGTGGCGGAGGGTACCTCGTACCACAACTACGAGGTTGGTGGCTGCAGTCGAAACAAAGATTCGTGAGGACAGAAGATTCACAATTTCCACTCTTTCTTTGGAATTTCCACAAGTTTCGAGATCGGTTTTGTACAAAATTGTGTCTGAAAACCTAAACTTTAAGAAACTGTGTTCTCGGTGGGTACCCAGACTCCTCACAGACGACCACAAAGGGAAGGGATTTGCCACTTCATTGGACTTTTTGATTCGTTACGAGGAAGAAGGAGATGACATGTCGAGTTGGTTGGTTGGTTGGTTGGTTTGGGGAAGGAGACCAGACAGCGTGGTCATCGGTCTCATCGGATTATGGAAGGATGGGGAAGGAAGTCGGCCGTGCCCTTTCAGAGGAACCATCCCGGCATTTGCCTGGAGTGATTTAGTGAAATCACGGAAAACCTAAATCAGGATGGCCGGACGCGGGATTGAACCGCCGTCCTCCCGAATGCGAGTCCAGTGTCTAACCACTGCGCCGCATGTCGAGTCAAATTGTCACTGGAGATGAAACGTGGGTATCCCGTATCACTCCCGAAAGCGAGCGACAATCGATGGAATGGCGACACACAACCTCACCCGTCAAGGTCAAAGCCAAACAGACGCTGTCAAAGCGCAAGATTATGGCAACTGTGTTCTGGGACCGGGCCGTTTTTTATTTTTAAAAAAAGATACAAATACTTTTGTAAAAAAATTTTTGTTTTCTGATTCTACACGCTTTTACCTATTTTTCTACATAGTTGCCTTGTTTATTTAAGCACTTGTCATACAGTACAACTAAGTTTTTAATTCCCTCTTCAAAGAATTCGGCCGCCCGCTCCGGCAGCCAAGAGTTCACGGCCGCTTTCACTTCATCGTCGTCGTTGAAGCGCTGCCCGCCAAGATGGTGTTTCAGGTACCGGAAAAGGTGAAAATCGCTAGGAGCGAGGTCGGGGCTGTACGGTGCATCGTCCAAAACTTCCCAGCCAAAAGAATCAATCAAATCCCGAGTCTTTTGAGAGGTGTGAGGCCTAGCGTTATCGTGCAGGAGCAAAACTCCTTTTGTCAGCATGCCGCGCCTTTTGTTTTGAATTGCTTGGTGGAGCTTCTTTAGAGTTGCACAGTAGGCATCTGAGTCGATTGTCGTTCCTCGTGGCATAAAGTCCACTAGCAAAACACCGCGCTGGTCCCAGAACACAGTTGCCATAATCTTACGCTTTGACAGCGTCTGTTTGGCTTTGACCTTGACAGGTGAGGTTGTGTGTCGCCATTCCATCGATTGTCGCTCGCTTTCGGGAGTGATACGGGATACCCATGTTTCATCTCCAGTGACAATTTGACTCGACATGTCATCCCCTTCTTCCTCGTAACGAATCAAAAAGTCCAATGAAGTGGCAAATCCCTTCCCTTTGTGATCGTCTGTGAGGAGTCTGGGTACCCACCGAGAACACAGTTTCTTATATTTTAGGTTTTCAGACACAATTTTGTACAAAACCGATCTAGAAACTTGTGGAAATTCCAAAGAAAGAGTGGAAATTGTGAATCTTCTGTCCTCACGAATCGTTGTTTAGACTGCAGCCACCAAATCGTCAGTGATCACAGAGGGCCGGCCTGAGCGTTCTTCGTCACGGACGTTTTGACGGCCATTTTTGAACTCTCTAACCCATTGACGCACTTTACCTTCACTCATTGCATTCGAGCCGTAAACTTCTGTTAACTGACGACGAATTTCTGCAGGCGATACGTTTCTCGCGGTCAAAAAACGTATCACTGACCGTATCTCACACGCGGCTGGCGATTCAATAATCGTAAACATTGTAAAGTAGCACAGCGGTGCGTACACGTCAGCTACAGAGCTGCAACTTGCATCAGTGTGAACGGGAAGGATGCCGGCAAGTGGCGCGGTCGCTTGTTGCGGCGTCCGCGCGAACTACGGGACTATACGCGCGAACGGCCCTTACTTAAAAAACAACCCTCGTAGCATCTTCTCTCCCTGTTCCACTCCCAAACAGAACGAGGGAAAAATGACTGCCTATATGCCTGTGTACGAGCCCTAATCTCTCTTATCTTTGTGGTCTTTCCGCGAAATATAGGTTGACAGCAGTAAAACTGTACTGCAGTCAGCCTCAAATGGTGGTCCTCTAAATTTCCTCCAGAGACTCCCACCCGAGCATTTCCGTAACACTCGCGTGATGATCAAACCTACCAGTAACAAATCAAGCAGCCCGCCTCTGAATTGCTTCTATGTCCTACCTCAATCCGACCTGATAAGGATCCCAAACGCTCGATCAGTGCTCAAGAATAGGTCGTATCAGTATTTTATAAGCGGTCTCCTTTACAGATGAACCACATCTTCTCAAAATTCTACCAATGAACCGAAGACGACACGCTTGTCCTACTTCATATCGCTCTGCAATGTTATGCTCAAATATTTAATCGATGTGACTGTGTCGAGCGTTACACTACTAATGGAGTATTCAATCATTACAGGATTCTTTTTCCTATTCATCTGCATTAATTTACATTCATCTATATTTAGAGTTAGCTGCCATTCTTTACACCAATCACAAATCCTGTCCAAGTCATCTCGTATCCTCCTACAGTCACTCAATGACGACACCTTCCCGTACACCACAGCATTATCAGAAAACAGCCGCACATTGCTATCCACCCTATCCAAAAGATCATTTATGTAGACAGAAAACAACAGCGGACCTACCACACTTCCCTGGGGCACTCCAGATGATACCCTCACCTCTGATGAACACTCACCATCGAGGACAACGTACTGGGTTCTATTACTTAAGAAGTCTTCAAGCCACACACATATTTGGGAACCAATCCCATATGCTCGTACCTTAGTTAGGAGTCTGCAGTGGAGCACTGAGTCAAACGCTTTCCATCTGAGGTCATCAGTCCCCTAGAACTTAGAACTACTTAAACCTAACTAACCTAAGGACAGCACACACATCCATGCACGAGGCAGGATTCGAAACTGTACCGTAGCAGCAGCACGGTTCTGGACTGAAGTGCCTACATTAGATTAGTACTCGTTCCATACGTCATGAATACGACACTTCGTAATGATGTGGAACGTGTTAGGTTAACAAAAGGTGTCTATGCCAGATATTACAATACACAAAATATTACATGACACTCAATATTTTTAAATTTTTTTTGTGGGTGTTGGGGAAATTGCCCACTTACTATATCCAAAAATTCATCTAATGAGTAGAAGGAGTTACCATTCAGAAATTCTTTTAATTTCCTTTGAAGTGCTATATGGCTATCTGTCAGACTTTTGATGCTATTAGGTAAGTGACTAAAGACTTTTGTGGCAGCATAATTTACCCCCTTCTGAGCCAAAGTTAGATTTAACCTTGAGTAGTGAAGATCATCCTTTCTCCTAGTGATGTAGCCATGTACTTTTGAATTCGTTCGGATTGCTAATAACAAATTTCATAAGTGAATACATATATTGTGAGGCTACAGTGAAGATCCCTGGCTCTTTAAATAAGTGTCTGCAGGATGATCTTGGATAAGCTCCAGCAATTATTCTGATTACACACTTTTGTGCAATGAATACTCTTTTACTCAACGATGAGTTAATCCAGAATATGATGCCATATGAAAGCAGAGAATGAAAATGGGCGTGGTAAGCTACACTCCTGGAAATGGAAAAAAGAACACATTGACACCGGTGTGTCAGACCCACCATACTTGCTCCAGACACTGCGAGAGGGCTGTACAAGCAATGATCACACGCACGGCACAGCGGACACACCAGGAACCGCGGTGTTGGCCGTCGAATGGCGCTAGCTGCGCAGCATTTGTGCACCGCCGCCGTCAGTGTCAGCCAGTTTGCCGTGTCATACGGAGCTCAATCGCAGTCTTCAACACTGGTAGCATGCCGCGACAGCGTGGACGTGAACCGTATGTGCAGTTGACGGACTTTGAGCGAGGGCGTATAGTGGGCATGCGGGAGGCCGGGTGGACGTACCGCCGAATTGCTCAACACGTGGGGCGTGAAGTCTCCACAGTACATCGATGTTGTCGCCAGTGGTCGGCGGAAGGTGCACGTGCCCGTCGACCTGGGACCGGACCGCAGCGACGCACGGATGCACGCCAAGACCGTAGGATCCTACGCAGTGCCGTAGGGGACCGCACCGCCACTTCCCAGCAAATTAGGGACACTGTTGCTCCTCAGGTATCGGCGAGGACCATTCGCAACCGTCTCCATGAAGCTGGGCTACGGTCCCGCACACCGTTAGGCCGTCTTCCGCTCACGCCCCAACATCGTGCAGCCCGTCTCCAGTGGTCTCGCGACAGGCGTGAATGGAGGGACGAATGGAGACGTGTCGTCTTCAGCGATGAGAGTCGCTTCTGCCTTGGTGCCAATGATGGTCGTATGCGTGTTTGGCGCCGTGCAGGTGAGCGCCACAATCAGGACTGCATACGACCGAGGCACACAGGGCCAACACCCGGCATCATGGTGTGGGGAGCGATCTCCTACACTGGCCGTACACCACTGGTGATCGTCGAGGGGACACTGAATAGTGCACGGTACATCCAAACCGTCATCGAACCCATCGTTCTACCATTCCTAGACCGGCAAGGGAACTTGCTGTTCCAACAGGACAATGCACGTGCGCATGTATCCCCTGCCACCCAACGTGCTCTAGAAGGTGTAAGTCCACTACCCTGGCCAGCAAGATCTCCGGATCTGTCTCCCATTGAGCATGTTTGGGACTGGATGAAGCGTCGTCTCACGCGGTCTGCACGTCCAGCACGAACGCTGGTCCAACTGAGGTGCGAGGTGGAAATGGCATGGCAAGTCGTTCCACAGGACTACATCCAGCATCTCTACGATCGTCTCCATGGGAGAATAGCAGCCTGCATTGCTGCGAAAGGTGGATATACACTGTACTAGTGCCGACATTGTGCATGCTCTGTTGCCTGTGTCTATGTGCCTGTGGTTCTGTCAGTGTGATCATGTGATGTATCTGAGCCCAGGAATGTGTCAACAAAGTTTCCCCTTCCTGGGACAATGAATTCATGGTGTTCTTATTTCAATTTCCAGGAGTGTACTTTACTCAGATGTATATCTCCAAAATTTGCAATGACCCTAATAGCATAAGTAGCTGAACTCAAACTTTTCAGCAGATCCTCAGTGTGTTTTTTCCAGTTCAACCCCTCATCAATGCAAACACCTAGAAATTTTGAATATTCTACCTTAGCTACTGATTTATTGATCGAATGGTCTCATTCCATTCACTGTGTGCAACTGTATATACTGTGTTTTGTCAAAGTTTAATGACAGCCCATTTGCAGAGAACCACTTAATGATTTTCTGATAAACATCGTTTACAATTTCACGAGTTAATTCTTGTCTGTTGGGTGTGATAGCTATACTTGTATCATCGGCAAAAAGTACCAACTTTGCATCTTCGTGAATATAGAATGGCAAGTCATTAATATATATTAAGAACAGCAGAGGACCCAAGACCAATCCTTGTGGCACCACCCCATTCTTGATTGTTCCCCAGTTTGAAAAATCTCCAGTTTTTTGCATATTATGTGAACTGTTTATTTCAACTTTCTGCATTCTTCCAGTTAGGTATGATTTAAACCATTTGAGCAGTGTCCCATTCATACCACAGTACTTGAGCTTATCTGGAAGTATTCCATGATGTAGACAATCAAAAGCCTTTGATAGATCACAAAAAATCCCAACGGGTGACTTCCGGTTACTCAGAGCATTTAATATTTCATTAGTGAAAGTATATATAGCATTTTCCGTTGAAAAACCTTTCTCGAAACCAAACTGACATTTCGTTAAAACCTTATTTTTACAAAGGTGTGAAGCTACTCTACAATACATTACTTTTTCAAGAATTTCGGATAAGGCAGTCAGAAGAGAGATTGGGCGGTAGTTGTTGACATCAGACGTATCCCGTTTTTTATGCTCTGGTTTAACAATGGCACACTTCAGCCTCTCTGGGAAAATACCCTGCTTCAGAGAGCTATTACATATGTGGCTAAGAATCCCACTTATTTCTTGAGAACAAGCTTTTATTATCCTGCTGGAAATGCCATAAATTCCATATCCCATCTATATTATTTTTACAAAGGTGTGAAGCTACTCTACAATACGTTACTTTTTCATTACTTTTATTCTTGAGAGAGTTCATCATCTTCCTAATTTCAGAAGGAGAGCCTAGAAGCGCTCGGCTACCGCGGCCGGCTCCTCCGCTCAATATTCCACTTCCTCAGTGTGTGTGAGTTGTGTGGCTGTCGAGTGTAGACCACTTTCAGCCTCTCCTAATAATGCATCACTTTATTCTCGAATCAGAATCGTAAAATTTACAGTAGCCATACACATCAATAAATATGTACATATGTATACACAAATTGTATTTATATTACATGTGCCCAGTACTTTGCAACCTCCAAGGCACTTGGAGTGGCTTGCAGGAGATCAATCTTCGTGCAGGATTTAGGGCACAAAAGGCACTGGAGCATGTGGCTTGTGGTTTGTCCTTGTCCACAATCACAGGACGTATCTTCTGTTATGAAGCCCCATCTCTTCAGGCTGTCTCTGGATCGTCCAACTCCTGATCGTAATCTGTTTAAAGATTTCCACACCAGCCAGCTCTCGTTGTGTCCAGCTGGTAGTTCTTCAGCTTCTGGCGTCTGCAGGTGAGGCGTCGACTTCTTCCATAACTCCAGCCTTGCCTTCTCTGGTGAAATGGTGAGCTTCTCGGATATCCTCAGGAAGCTCTTTCGCGATCTCAGCCGTTGCTGTGGTGGATTATGTCCGTGCAGTGGATGGGTACTGCCCTGTTCCACTTTCAGTCTCTCCTTGTTTGCAGCTACTGTTCTGCTATCCATGGTGGATACTGGGTGTCAGGTTTCTCTGGCAGCTGATCCTTTCACACTAGAAACATCATCTTGGTCCTTTTCAGGACCACAGTTGACCATCATATCGATGAATGCATCACTGTACGAGGGTGGTCTGAAAAGTTCTCGGAATCACCACGAGAGGTCAGCACTAACGCAACGAGTTGTTCACGTGATATTCGTTGGAGTGCTACCTGTAAACACGTGCCACGTCAGTGCTCTTGGAAGAGAGCTGTGGCGGTGACATTGCTCTGTTGATGTTCCCGCGTAGTGACTTGCGAAGGTGGAAAAAAATCTAGACTCCAGCAGTGGTTAAATTCTTCGTAAAGAAAGGTATGAAATCAAAGGATATTCATGCCGATATCCAGAATACACTGGGGGACTCTGCTTCTTCATATTCAACTGTTGCCAAGTGGACAAATGGATTTAAATTTGGTCGGGAGAGCTTAGAAGATGATCCGCGCAGTGGTCGGCCACTATGTGTCACTACTCCAGAAATCACTGCAACATGGTCATTGCTCACACTTGCCACATGTCATATGAAAGGGGATATCATACCGGGTGATCAAAAAGTCAGTATAAATTTGAAAACTTCATAAACCACGGAATAATGTAGATAGATAAAAATTGACACACAAGCTTGGAATGACATGGGGTTTTATTACAACCACCCCATACTGCTCGAGGCATTGTAATGGTACTTGAATTACGTAACCAATACGGCACCTCACCTCAACCTCTCGATACCAGCAATATTCTACTGTGTTTCTGTAAAATAGTTAACATATTTCTGTGGCAACATTCAGATTTGATTTCATTAATGTAGAGGTACTTTGATTCATCGATATGTTTATATTGCAATGATATTATTCTTATGTGTATTCTTTCTTTGTCACTATGATCTTTGACGTACTTGTAACTCTGATTTTTGGGCACGTAAGCAGTTATTAGAGAGTCAAGTCTTGGTCGTCACGTTGAAAAGACGCAAATTGTAGTCAGTTTATGAAATGTGAACTTTAACAGTGAGGAAGATATTTTCAAATATCTTATATTGTGAAGTGATGTTGCAACAAAAGTAATAAAAAAGAAGTGTAACTTAAATTCGGAGTCCTGATTACTTTTTTACATCACCATTGTCTTAACTTGCAAAAGTTTAACCTTCAAGAATAGTTTGTGAAACACATCTATAAAACTTTTGAATATCGCATAATATCACCTAGGCCTCTTTGCATCCGAGCTTGGAATCATCATTATCTATATTTTCGACGATTGAGCCATGAGTTCACAACGAGACCAGTATGGGAAACACGAAAAGATGAGTGCCTAGTTTATCCATTATTTCAGGAAATGAATTTATTAACTGTGCTCTAATGACACCTGCCACATAATATAACTTTGTTGTTGTCTGTAAATGCAATATTTAGCAGCGTGAGCAACACTAAAATCATAATTTTTGACCGTTGTTGTGGTAGGGTTGTTAGAGCGCGAAGGATGTCTTGCGGGCGTCGTTTGGCGATGATCGTGAGCTCAGCCGCCACTTTCGCATGCTTGGTCTCCCAGGTTCCCAGATCTCAGTCCGTGCGATTATTGGTTTTGGGGTCACAAGCGTATCGTGATCGACCGACATCTCTAGGGATGCTAAAAGACAACATCCGACGCCAATGCGTCACCATAACGCCGGACATGCTTTACAGTGCTGTTCACAACATTATTCCTCGACTACAGCTATTGCTGAGGAATGATGTTGGACATATTAAGCATTTCCTGTAAAGAACATCATCTTTGCTTTGTCTTACTTTGTTATGCTAATTATCGCTATTCTGATCAGATGAAGCGCCATCTGTCGGACATTTTTGAACTTTAGTATTTTTTTAGTTCTAATAAAACCCCATGCCATTCCAGCTAATTATTGCTATTCTGATCAGATGAGGCGCCATCTGTCGGACATTTTTGAACTTTAGTATTTTTTTAGTTCTAATAAAACCCCATGCCATTCCAAGCATGTGTGTCAATTTGTACCTCTCTATCTATATTATTCCGTGATTTATTCAGTTTTCAAATTTATACTGACTTTTTGATCACCCGGAATTTCAACAGAAGAATTAGAAATGAAACAATTATCTGCAAGATGGGTGCTGGGACTCCTGACACTGGATAGAAAACGCATGCCTTTGCCATGGCAAAATTACACTAATTAAGGTATGAATTGTTGTCACACCCACCTGATTCACCTGATATGGCTCCGTCAGACTTCCATTTCTGGGACTGACGATAACTGAAGAGAATCGTTCAACGTGGCGGAACTGCAACCCTTCTGCAAACTGCTGCAGATTGCAGTGCTGGGCCATCAACAAGTGCCAGCACGCCATTCGACGAAACATCATCGATATTGGCTTTCAGAGCCAGAGTCCCATTTGTGTACCCTCAATGACTGCACGACACAAAACTTTATGCCTCGCCTGGGCCCATCAACGCCGACATTGGACTGCTGATGACTGGGAACATGTCGCCTGGTCGGACGAGCCTCGTTCCAAATTGTGTGCAATGGATGGACGTATACAGGGGCAACCTTGCAAATCCATGGGCCCTGCATGGTCAAGCTGGTGGTGGCTCTGTAATGGTGTGGGGCTTGTGCAATTGGAGTGATATGGTTTTCCTGATAGGTTTAGATACGACTCTGACAGGTGACACGTACGTAAACATCCTCTATGATCACCTGCATCCATTCATGTCCATTGTACATTCCGACGGACTTGGGCAGTCCCAGGAGGACAATTCAACACCCCACACGTCCAGAGTTGCTACAGAGTGGCTCCAGGAACATTCTTCTACCGCTGGCCACCAGTCTCCCCACACATGAACATTATTGAGCATGTTTACGAGGCCGTGCAATGTACTGTTCAGAAGACATCTCCACCCCCTCGACTCTTACCGATTTACAGACAGCCCCGCAGGATTCACGGTGTCAGTTCCCTCTATGCTACTTGAGATATTAGTCAGTTTCTTTGCTCTTCAGTGTATGAAGGAAGTTATGAAAGCAGATCGCTCTTAATGTAGTGGATATATGAGGGTGTTGCGGTGGTATATCAGTGGGTCGAACTGTTTCTCTTCTACGATACTTATAACCCGTCCAGGATGAACATACTCCATCATTCATCTCCTGAATCAGCATTGCTATACAGTTCCAGGTGTGGTGAGAGGGAGATTAGATTAGTTCATCCTGAATACAGAACATACAATGGAAGACTGGTACCTTTGAAAGGTTGGTCTTTAGTTATTAAAAAACGTCCTCACAAGTGAAGCTGCTTTCATCAGGAAGGATATGTGCGAGTACACAACATTTGAGAGAAACGTTTACATCTTTCTCCTCTAAAAAATGGTTCAAATGGGTCTGAGCACTATGGGACTTAACATCTGAGGTCATCAGTCCCCTAGAACTCAGAACTACTTAAACCTTACTAATCTAAGGACATCACATACATCCATGCCTGAGGCAGGATTCGAACCTGCGACTGTAGTGGTCGCGCGCTTCCAGACTGTAGCACCTAGAACCACTCGGCCATCCCGGCCGGCTCCTCTAAAAAGAACCGTTTAAAGCTCTGATTTATAAATAAGGAGACTGACTGTTCAAGCCTGTTTCTGTCCAAATGCTAGTATACGGAAATACATACCAGAAATCAGTTGCCGGCCGCGGTGGCCGTGCGGTTCTAGGCGCTTCAGTCCGGAACCGCGGGACTGCTATGGTCGCAGGTTCGAATCCTGTCTCGGGCATGGATGTGTGTGATGACCTTAGGTTAGTAAGGTTTAATTAGTTCTAAGTTCTAGGGGACTGATGACCTAAGATGTTAAGTCATAGTGCTCAGAGCCATTTGAACCAAGAAATCAGTACAGGAGTTATATGGCATGGCACACAACAGTTTTAATGGAATATTTGTTAATGGTGGGAGGGAGCACCACGCACAGTATCACTGTACTTAAATAGCACTGACTAACGTTTAGAGACTATGCAACACAATTTTGCAAATAATAATTTTTGTATGTTTTGAATTCTACATTCCTGGAAATGGAAAAAAGAACATATTGACACCGGTGTGTCAGACCCACCATACTTGCTCCAGACACTGCGAGAGGGCTGTACAAGCAATGATCACACGCACGGCACAGCGGACACACCAGGAACCGCGGTGTTGGCCGTCGAATGGCGCTAGCTGCGCAGCATTTGTGCACCGCCGCCGTCAGTGTCAGCCAGTTTGCCGTGGCATACGGAGCTCCATCGCAGTCTTTAACACTGGTAGCATGCCGCGACAGCGTGGACGTGAACCGTATGTGCAGTTGACGGACTTTGAGCGAGGGCGTATAGTGGGCATGCGGGAGGCCGGGTGGACATACCGCCGAATTGCTCAACACGTGGGGCGTGAGGTCTCCACAGTACATCGATGTTGTCGCCAGTGGTCGGCGGAAGGCGCACGTGCCCGTCGACCTGGGACCGGACCGCAGCGACGCACGGATGCACGCCAAGACCGTAGGATCCTACGCAGTGCCGTAGGGGACCGCACCGCCACTTCCCAGCAAATTAGGGACACTGTTGCTCCTGGGGTATCGGTGAGGACCATTCGCAACCGTCTCCATGAAGCTGGGCTACGGTCCCGCACACCGTTAGGCCGTCTTCCGCTCACGCCCCAACATTGTGCAGCCCGCCTCCAGTGGTGTCGCGACAGGCGTGAATGGAGGGACGAATGGAGACGTGTCGTCTTCAGCGATGAGAGTCGCTTCCTCCTTGGTGCCAATGATGGTCGTATGCGTGTTTGGCGCCGTGCAGGTGAGCGCCACAATCAGGACTGCGTACGACCGAGGCACACAGGGCCAACACCCGGCATCATGGTGTGGGGAGCGATCTCCTACACTGGCCGTACACCACTGGTAATCGTCGAGGGGACACTGAATAGTGCACGGTACATCCAAACCGTCATCGAACCCATCGTTCTACCATTCCTAGACCGGCAAGGGAACTTGCTGTTCCAACAAGACAATGCACGTCCGCATTATCCCGTGCCACCCAACGTGCTCTAGAAGGTGTAAGTCACCTACCCTGGCCAGCAAGATCTCCGGATCTGTCCCCCATTGAGCATGTTTGGGACTAGATGAAGCATCGTCTCACGCGGTCTGCGCGTCCAGCACGAACGCTGGTCCAACTGAGGCGCCAGGTGGAAATGGCATGGCAAGCCGTTCCACAGGACTACATCCAGCATCTCTACGATCGTCTCCATGGGAGAATAGCAGCCTGCATTGCTGCGAAAGGTGGATATACACTGTACTAGTGCCGACATTGTGCATGCTCTGTTGCCTGTGTCTATGTGCCTGTGGTTCTGTCAGTGTGATCATGTGATGTATCTGACCCCAGGAATGTGTCAATAAAGTTTCCCCTTCCTGGGACAATGAATTCACGGTGTTCTTATTTCAATTTCCAGGAGTGTACATTTACTGCATTCAACACCTGTTGGAGTAGGATACCACTTTGCATTGAACTCTCTTTGATCTCAGACTGATTGAGTGACCGAAATCACATCTCAATGTTCCTGCTGTCTTAAGCAAGACAGCACCACAGATCTACTCTCGCTCCACTGTAGCGTCTACCGCTGCCTGTTGACCACTTACATGCATGACACTTTGATACCTTGGGAATATGCTCTGTGATGACACTTCAGCTGTTAATTTGAACATAGCAGCACCAACCACTATGAGTTGGGTTGGGGTTGGGTTGTTTGGCGGAGGAGACCAGACAGTGAGGTCATCGGCCTCATCGGATTAGGGAAGGACGGGGAAGGAAGTCGGCCGTGCCCTTTCAAAGGAACCATCCCGGCATTTGCCTGAAGCGATTTAGGGAAATCACGGAAAACCTAAATCAGAATGGCCGGACCCGGGATTGAACCGTCGTCCTCCCGAATACGAGCCCAGTGTGCTAGCCACTGCGCCACCTCGCTAGGTTCATGAGTAACGTTGCACTAACACAGCTGCTGACGGAGACAGGAGTGGCAAGATAGAATGTGATCCACTTAACTGTCAACTGCCCCTGTCACTATCTGAACGACGTCATTGTCAGCTGCTATACCGACATCAACACGGTTGAAAATGCCCTGAAAAGTTCATGGCACCCTCCATCGGTAATGCTGGTATTCAATATGGTGCTGGCCCACTTATGACGGTTTCCATACTCCCAGGCATACGTTCAGTCATGTGTTGGAAGATTTCTTTGGGAATGGCATCCCACTCTTGACCGAGTGCTGCACTGAGGACAGGTATTGACGTCGGTCGCTGAGGGCTGGCACGAATTTGGGGTTCCAAAACATTCCAGAGGTGTTCTACAGAATTCAGGTCAGGATTCTGTGCAGACCAGTCCATTACAGGGATGTTATTGTCGAGTAACCGCTCCGCCAGAGGCCGTGTATTATGAATAGGTGCTCGATCGTGTTGAAAGATGCACTCGCCATCCCCGAATTGCTCTTGAGCAGTGGGAAGCGAGAAGGTGCTTAAGACATCAATGTGGGCCTGTGCTGTGATTTATTTATGTAATTTAATCATATGGCTAGGGCCCCCCGTCGGACAGGCCATTCGCCGGGTGCCGGTCTTTCAATTTGACGCCACTTCGGCAACCTGCAGTCGATGAGGACGATAGGATGATGATGATGATGAGCACAGCACAACACCCAGTCCGTTGGCGCAGAAAATTCCCCGACCCAGCCGGGAATCGAACCCGGGCCCAGAGGATCGACAATCCGTCACGCTGACCATTCAGCTACCGGGCGCGGACTGTGCTGTGACAGTGGCACGCAAAACAAGGTGTGCAAGCCCCCTCTATGAAAAACACGACCGCAGCATAACACCACCACCTCCGAATTTTACTGTTGGCACTACGCACGCTGGCAGATGACATTCACGGGCATTCTCCATACCCACACCCTGCCAGCGGATCGCCACATTCTTAACTTCCACTGTTCGATCGTCCAACGTTTACGCATTTTGGCATTTACCGGCGTGTTGTGTGGCTTATGAGCAGCCGCTCGACCGTGAATTCAAAGTTTTCTCACCTCCCAGCTAACTTTCATATTACTTGCGGTGCATCCTAATGCAGTTTGGAGTTCCTGTGTGATGGTCTGGATAGATGTCTGCCTATTACACATTACGACCCTCTTCAACTTTCGGCGGTCTCTATCAGTCAACAGACGAGGTCGGCCTGAACGGTTTTGTGCTGTACGTGTCCCTTCACGTTTCCACTTCACTATCGCATCGGAAACAGTGGACCTAGGGATGTTTAGGACTGTGGAAATCTCTCGTACAGACGTATGACCACGTTCGAAGTCCGTGAGTTACGCGGAGCGCCCATTCTGCTCTCTCACGACGTTTAATGACTACTGAGATCGCTGATATGGAGTACCTGGCAGTAGGAGGCACCAGAATGCACCTAATATGAAAAACCTATGTTTTGGGGGGTGTTCAAATGGTTCAAATGGCTCTGAGCACTATGGGACTTAACTTCTGAGGTCATCAGTCCCCTAGTACTTAGAACTACTTAATCCTAGCTAAGCTAAGGACATCGCACACATCCATGCCCGAGGCCGGATTCGAACCTGCGACCGTAGCGGTCGCGCGGTTCCAGACTGTAGCGCCTAAAACCACTCGGCCACTCCGGCCGTCTTTTTTTTTTTTGGGGGGGGGGGGTCCGGATACTTTTGATCACATAATTTGTGATGAGTCGAATACACTCTTTGAAATTTTGGAGGAAACAGGAATAAAGTGCAAAGAGCGAATGTTAGGTTATTAGTTGCATGTTACAGACTGGTAGTCCGCCCCCGGTAGCTGAATAGGTCAGCGTGACGGATTGTCAATCCTCTGGGCCCGGGTTCGATTCCCGGCTGGGTTGGAGAATTTACTCCGTCCAGGGACTGGGTGTTGTCGTGACCTCATCATCATCCTCCTATCATCCTCATCGACACGCAAGTCGCCGAAGTGGCGTCAAATTGAAAGATCGGCACCCGGCGAACGGTCTGCCCGATGGGAGGCCGTAGCCATACGATTAAATAAAACAGACTGGTACATAATGTGAACGATTTTAATGATCAGCATTAACACAATTAACATATTTGTTTCTCAGTCCTGTGCATGAAACACCACTTAAAAAACGAACCTTTTTTTTGGAGACCAAAAATTTTTTAAACCAAAGCTGGCCTATGGAACAGAAGGATTTTTCCAGGAGAAAGTGTTCTGAGTTAGATTTTGAACTTGCTTTGCTACGTGTCAGACCTATATGTTATTGGGCAAATGATAAAAACATTTTAGAATTCCTTTCTGAGTCACTGAAAGCTTTAATAATGGGCGATTAAGATGCATTTTTTCTACTGTTAGTTGTTTCTTTTTTTTTCATGCGTCAGTTGGATAATAAGTCACTTTAGATTCACACCAAAAATTAATTTATGCATTTTAGAGCCCTTGTTCATTGGACTGTTTTTCGTGTTTTAGATCCCTGAACGTTTTTCAGTGGAATTCTGATTCACCATATTTGTCCCATGGGACATGCCTTTTGACTCATCCCGTAGCTGCAGTTAAAGTGCATAACTCTTTGAAGACATGCCTACAAGATAGCTGTGGATGAACACCATATATTGCTCTCACTGCTCGTTCTGCATAATCATTACCTTCTAAGTGAAGAGCTAATCCGGAAAAATATTCCATAAGAGTGGAAATATGCAGAATATATTAGGAAATTGATTCGTTTGTTTACAAGACTATAAATTAAACGAAGATCAAAAGTAGCTGCCCTTAATCGTTTGATCTGTTCAGTAATGTGTTTTTTGCGAGGTCATGTTTTTGCGAGTATGTACACCCAAAAATTTGAAGGGTTTTATTCCGTTTACTGATTCCTGTTCACGTGCTACATCAATTGTCGGCATGACTACCTGTTGTACAAAGTGTTGGTATGGCTATTTGTTGAACAAAAATTAATATACTGTGTATTCTCAAAATTCAGGGAGTGTAGATTTTCAGAGAACCGTTTAATGATTATTTTAAAATACACTCCTGGAAATTGAAATAAGAACACCGTGAATTCATTGTCCCAGGAAGGGGAAACTTTATTGACACATTCCTGGGGTCAGATACATCACATGATCACACTGACAGAACCACAGGCACATAGGCACAGGCAACAGAGCATGCACAATGTCGGCACTAGTACAGTGTATATCCACCTTTCGCAGCAATGCAGGCTGCTATTCTCCCATGGAGACGATCGTAGAGATGCTGGATGTAGTCCTGTGGAACGGCTTGCCATGCCATTTCCACCTGGCACCTCAGTTGGACCAGCGTTCGTGCTGGACGTGCAGACCGCGTGAGACGACGCTTCATCCAGTCCCAACCATGCTCAATGGGGGACAGATCCGGAGATCTTGCTGGCCAGGGTAGTTGACTTACACCTTCTAGAGCATTTTGGGTGGCACGGGATACATGCGGACGTGCATTGTCCTGTTGGAACAGCAAGTTCCCTTGCCGGTCTAGGAATGGTAGAACGATGGGTTCGATGACGGTTTGGATGTACCGTGCACTATTCAGTGTCCCCTCGACGATCACCAGTGGTGTACGGCCAGTGTAGGAGATCGCTCCCACACCATGATGCCGGGTGTTGGCCCTGTGTGCCTCGGTCGTATGCAGTCCTGATTGTGGCGCTCACCTGCACGGCGCCAAACACGCATACGACCATCATTGGCACCAAGGCAGAAGCGACTCTCATCGCTGAAGACGACACGTCTCCATTCGTCCCTCCATTCACGCCTGTCGCGACACCACTGGAGGCGGGCTGCACGATGTTGGGGCGTGAGCGGAAGACGGCCTAACGGTGTGCGGGACCGTAGCCCAGCTTCATGGAGACGGTTGCGAATGGTCCTCGCCGATCCCCCAGGAGCAACAGTGTCCCTAATTTGCTGGGAAGTGGCGGTGCGGTCCCCTACGGCACTGCGTAGGATCCTACGGTCTTGGCGTGCATCCGTGCGTCGCTGCGGTCCGGTCCCAGGTCGACGGGCACGTGCACCTTCCGCCGACCACTGGCGACAACATCGATGTACTGTGGAGACCTCACGCCCCACGTGTTGAGCAATTCGGCGGTACGTGCACCCGGCCTCCCGCATGCCCACTATACGCCCTCGCTCAAAGTCCGTCAACTGCACATACGGTTCACGTCCACGCTGTCGCGGCATGCTACCAGTGTTAAAGACTGCGGTGGAGCTCCGTATGCCACGGCAAACTGGCTGACACTGACGGCGGCGGTGCACAAATGCTGCGCAGCTAGCGCCATTCGACGGCCAACACCGCGGTTCCTGGTGTGTCCGCTGTGCCGTGCGTGTGATCATTGCTTGTACAGCCCTCTCGCAGTGTCCGGAGCAAGTATGGTGGGTCTGACACACCGGTGTCAGTGTGTTCTTTTTTCCATTTCCAGGAGTGTATTTGTTACCAAAAATGGGGTATCTCCAACCTATATAGAAACCATAGTGCCGCAAGAAGTCAAAGACACTGAAGAGACGCAATGGTTGAGAAGGAAGAATGTTGCAGCTTATCCATAATGTTTCCCGATTTTACATCGAGTGAGCAGCTAAGCAAGCCATTGGATCCTGGAAAGAGGATTACAGATCAGGTAAAAGAAAGTTTGCCGACGACAATGTGCAGGTAATTCTGTCAGAGGCGGCAAAGGACATGGGGACCGCAGTTTAACACAATTTGTCGTCTTGAGAAGAGGTTAAGATCAACGTCGACAAAAGTACCCTTAGGGAAATCGTATGTAGTCAGATTAAACGAGGAGATACTGAGGGAGTTCAGACTAGGAAATGAGACACTAGAAGCAGCTGAATGACAGTAAGGAGTAGAGAAAAAAAGAAAAAGAAAAAAGAGAATTGAAGATTTCGAAGTGTCTTCGTTGATCCATTATGGATCGTGGGACGGCGGCTAGCATGAACTTCTTGATGCAAAAATTTACCAACAGTCGAATGTACTGTAGAAATTTATTTTATTTTATGAACTTCTATGTGCTACCAGTTCCGGCATTACATTGATGCCATCTTCAGGCCCCATTGCATTAATCCACCCAGCGCAGTGTGGGGTTGTCCTACATAAGGGCCCTAATGAAGTGCCTACGATGACCAGGTGTTTGATGATTTTATAGTACGATTGCATTGGTTTACTTCGGGAATGCAATTGGGTTTTAAGACAAACTCTTTTATGCTTTTTATCGTTAATATTGCGGTACCTGTTTGTCGTACCACACAATATACAACATAGACCACACATAAGTAACTATGTATTCTGACATGGTTGTCACATTTTCTTGTAATTTAATTTATTTTATTGTAATTTATATTAGTTAATTTCTATTAAAAAAATCTTCCACTGTTCCACTGGATTACGAATGTATGCAGTACATCTGATGTGTTGCATGGCCTATTACAACCGTGTGTTACGGTTTTATGAATAATAGCGCACACATATGTTGATATATCATGCGTTATTTGAGTAAAACACAGAAAACTATTAACAACTGCATGACATAGGCAGAAACATATGTGCCCTAATGTTACATATAGTTTCAATGATATACAATATATCTCTTTGAGCCACTTGCATAGTCGGACTGATAACCACAGCAGTTGAGTTCCGTAGTGCTCAGAGCCATTTGAACCATTTGAACTTGCATAGTCAACATACCTGTCAATTGTTTACGCTTTGCCGGCCGAGGTGGCCGAGCGGTTATAGGCGCTACAGTCTGGAACCGCGCGACCGCTACGGTCGCAGGTTCGAATCGTGCCTCGGGCATGGATGTGTGTGATGTCCTTAGGGTAGCTAGGCTTAAGTAGTTGTAAGTTCTAGGTGACTGATGACCTCAGAAGTTAAGTCCTATTGTGGTCAGAGCCATTTGAACCTTTTTTTTTATCGCTTTCCTTTCATCAGTGAATAGATGATCGTATAAAGTTGAATCTGTTTGCCCTCCCCACGAATCGATAATGTACAAAAAAAATTTCTATCCCACGTACGGAAGAATTACAGAACGCAAAAATTGTTCGTACACCAGTTTCGTGAACTTCCCGGATTTCGCGCAGGATACGGCTACATTTCTGTTTCCCAGTTAATTTGTCCACTCGTCTTTGAACGTTTGGACCAAATTTTCCGGACGGTTCTTACATACATAAAAAAATATGGGAGCAGTATTCGAACACGGTACCTCCAACGCGGTAGCCGTGAACTTTTACCGCTACCCTATACTGACTTGGTCGGAATATATGTAATTTTACGGGTATACAAAGCGGGCAATGAACTTCAAAATCGATTTTCTCAAAAACCAAGGCACGTCGCTAAAAAACCGGGTAGCCAGGTACTCAGGGTAAGTGCCTCTACAACCCAGTTGAAGCGCATCAAAATCCGTGATTTACAGTATGGAGGTTCCCCTTGTTAGTCGTAGAGAAGCAGGGACACTATATTGAAGGACTATTAGCGGGCGTTATTCATGAAATGTGCCTCGTATGTGTTGTTCAGAGAGGCCCTGCTGTACGGGCGAAAACACGAAGTAATAGGAACGGGCGCCCTCTGGTGAATATGGCGTGTGGGAGTAAGCTATCCCATTGTAGTCAGTTCAAGGTTTCCTTCACTCTGCTTGCAACATGTCGTTTGGCACCGCCAGGGAGCTCTATGACTGTCACTTCTCTAAGTGCGCGATTTAAATCGAGCAACTGCACTTTGTAGCATTCAGCATTCGCCCCCGGACTCGGCCGCAGCAACTCACTGTAACCACACCGACTGGGACGTCTTTTGTCATTCAACTCAAAACCATTGTCTCTGAATCGTCGAAAACAATCTCTGCACTTTCGGAAAAGGCGTGGCCTCCACACGTTTCCACTGCACTTTGTAGATCATAAGAATTAACCTGCTGTAAACAAACACAAGTCCGCAGCTCGTGGTCGTGCGGTAGCGTTCTCGCTTCCCGCGCCCGGGTTCGACTCTCGGCGGGGTCAGGGATGACTGGGTGTTGTTTGATGTCCTTAGGTTAGTTAGGTTTAACTAGTTCTAAGTTCTAGGGGACTGATGACCATAGATGTAAAGTCCCATAGTGCTCAGAGCCATTTGAGTCTTTCTTTTTTTTTTTTTTTTTTTTTTTGAACAAACACAAACGCGATGATTGGCTAGCAGCCATAACACACGTACGAGGATCACTCCAAAAGAAATGTCCACTATTTTTTTTTTAAAATCCATCTTTTATTGTACATGTTTGAAAGTTTTACAGTGTGTAGATACATCCTTTAGGAACAATATTTTCATTTCCCCACATCATTTCCATCCCTCTCAACTGCCTTACGCCATCTTGGAACCAGCACGTGTATACCCGCACGGTAAAATTCTGGCCCAACCTGTTGGATTCACTGTTTGGCACCGTGCACAAGAGATTCATCATATTCAAACTTTGTTCCACGAAGAGAGTCTTCCAGTTTCGCAAAGAGATGAAAGTCACACGGAGCCAGGTCAGGACTGTAAGGCGGCTGTTTCAGTGTTCTCCATCCGAGTTTTGTGATCGCTTCCACGGTTTTTTGACTGACGTGTGGCCGTGCGTTGTCGTGCAACAGCAAAACATCCTGCATTTGCCGATGTGGTCGAACACGACTCAGTCGAGCTCGAAGTTTCTTCAGTGTCGTCACATATGCATCAGAATTTATTGTGGTTCCACTTGGCACGATGTCCACAAGCGAGAGTCCTTCGGAATCGAAAATACCGTAGCCATAACTTTTCCAGCAGAAGGTGTGGTTTTGAATTTTTTTTTCTTGGGTGAATTTGCGTGATGCCTCTCCGTTGATTGTCTCTTCGTCTCTGGTGAAAAATGATGGAGCCATGTTTCATCACCTGTCACAATTCTTCCGAGAAATTCATCTCCGCCATTCTCGTACTGTTCCAAAAGTTCGCTGCATACCGTTCTTCTTGTTTCTTTGTGAGCCACTGTCGACATGCTGGGAATCCACCTGCCACAAACCTTTTTTAACGCCAACACTTTCAGTACTCTACAAACACTTCCTTCCCCTATCCCAACGTAGCGTGACAATTCGTTCACTGTGATGCGTCTCTCAGCAGTCACCAATTCGTTAACTCTCTGCACATTGTCTGGAGTGTGTGCAGTACGAGGCCTGCCGCTGCGAGGACAGTCCTCAATATTGCCGTGACTGCTTTCATCACGTAACCTGCTACACCTTATTTTAGATCTACACTCCTGGAAATGGAAAAAAGAACACATTGACACCGGTGTGTCAGACCCACCATACTTGCTCCGGACACTGCGAGAGGGCTGTACAAGCAATGATCACACGCACGGCACAGCGGACACACCAGGAACCGCGGTGTTGGCCGTCGAATGGCGCTAGCTGCGCAGCATTTGTGCACCGCCGTCGTCAGTGTCAGCCAGTTTGCCGTGGCATACGGAGCTCCATCGCAGTCTTCAACACTGGTAGCATGCCGCGACAGCGTGGACGTGAACCGTATGTGCAGTTGACGGACTTTGAGCGAGGGCGTATAGTGGGCATGCGGGAGGCCGGGTGGACGTACCGCCGAATTGCTCAACACGTGGGGCGTGAGGTGTCCACAGTACATCGATGTTGTCGCCAGTGGTCGGCGGAAGGTGCACGTGCCCGTCGACCTGGGACCGGACCGCAGCGACGCACGGATGCACGCCAAGACCGTAGGATCCTACGCAGTGCCGTAGGGGACCGCACCGCCACTTCCCAGCAAATTAGGGACACTGTTGCTCATGGGGTATCGGCGAGGACCAATCGCAACCGTCTCCATGAAGCTGGGCTTCGGTCCCGCACACCGTTAGGCCGTCTTCCGCTCACGCCCCAACATCGTGCAGCCCGCCTCCAGTGGTGTCGCGACAGGCGTGAATGGAGGGACGAATGGAGACGTGTCGTCTTCAGCGATGAGAGTCGCTTCTGCCTTGGTGCCAATGATGGTCGTATGCGTGTTTGGCGCCGTGCAGGTGAGCGCCACAATCAGGACTGCATACGACCGAGGCACACAGGGCCAACACCCGGCATCATGGTGTGGGGAGCGATCTCCTACACTGGCCGTACACCACTGGTGATCGTCGAGGGGACACTGAATAGTGCACGGTACATCCAAACCGTCATCGAACCCATCGTTCTACCATTCCTAGACCGGCAAGGGAACTTGCTGTTCCAACAGGACAATGCACACCCGCATGTATCCCGTGCCACCCAACGTGCTCTAGAAGGTGTAAGTCAACTACCCTGGCCAGCAAGATCTCCGGATCTGTCCCCCATTGAGCATGTTTGGGACTGGATGAAGCGTCGTCTCACGCGGTCTGCACGTCCAGCACGAACTCTGGTCCAACTGAGGCGCCAGGTGGAAATGGCATGGCAAGCCGTTCCACAGGACTACATCCAGCATCTCTACGATCGTCTCCATGGGAGAATAGCAGCCTGCATTGCTGCGAAAGGTGGATATACACTGTACTAGTGCCGACATTGTGCATGCTCTGTTGCCTGTGTCTATGTGCCTGTGGTTCTGTCAGTGTGATCATGTGATGTATCTGACCCCAGGAATGTGTCAATAAAGTTTCCTCTTCCTGGGACAATGAATTCACGGTGTTCTTATTTCAATTTCCAGGAGTGTATATGACGATGCTATGCTGATTATATTTATATGTTTTGGCGATGCCATTAAGGCCTTATCACTTTAGGACATGGTGCAAAAAAGATCTGAGGATGGTCATTACGGACTGAAACCTGTCATCCTGTAAAGAATTCATACTGTGATCAAAGACTGAATTAAAAAACATTTCATTATAGGTTAGTTGGACCGCTGGGTGGCCAGTGCTGTCCCAAGTCTAATGCACGGGTAAAGCTGTTGCCCCGCATCATCGCTCGGTCCACGTGCGTGTAACACAGCATAAAACGCATCCTTAAGGTCGCACTTGACAGTACTGGTCACAGCTTGGCTTCCGCTCCACGTGAAACGAAATCCAATGAGATTCAAGCAAATGCGGAAGAATACCTGGCGAAATGTTTACACCACGTTCACTCGTATAATGAACAGAGTATAGTAAACACTCAGAACCTCAAAATGGCCGGACTATTTACGGACAAGTGCGAAAAACAAGAGAAGACGCGCGATTATCGAAAGCCCTCACGCTGAGCGCTGGCTCACTGAAATTATTCGATTCTTCGGGTACCCGAAATCAACTATTTACGATACTATGTGATCAAAAGTATCCGGACACTCTCACAACATACGTTTTCCGTATTACGTGCATTGTGCTGCCAACTACTGCCAGGTACTCCATACCAGCGACCTCAGTAGTCATTAGACATCGTGAGAGAGCAGAATGGGGCGCTCTGCGGAACTCAAGGACTTCGAACGTGGTCAGGTGATTGGGTGTCACGTGTGTCATATCTCTGTACGCGAGATTTCCACACTCCTAAACATCCGCAGGTCCACTGTTTCCGATGTGATAGTGCAGTGGAAACGTGAAGGGACAAGTACAGCACAAAAGCCTACGGACCGACCTCGTCTGCTGACTGACAGAGACTGCCGGCAGTTGAAGAGGATCGTAACGTGTAATAGGCAGACATCTATCCAGACCATCACACAGGAATTCCAGACTGCATCAGGATCCACTGCAAGTACTACGACAGATAGGCGGGAGGCGAGAAAACTTTGATTTCACGGTCGAGCAGCTACTCAAAAGCCACACATCACGTCAGTGAATGCCAAACGATGCCTCGTTTGATGTAAGGAACGTAAACACCGGACGATTGAAGAGCTGTAAACGTTGTGTGGAGTGACGCATAAAGTCGTGCGGATTCTTCCTGAACAGCTGCAAACCATCCTTGCAACATTTCACGTAATTCGGTTTTTGGTCAAGTGTGAGCAATCGCGGAACCCATTTTGCGGATAGCTTTCTCGTGTCCAAATGTGTACGCAAAATATTTTGTACCCATTCATTCGAGATACCCGCAGCACTAGCAATCTCACGCAGCTAAAACTCTTCTGTCATCCATCACCATATCACGGATTTTGTCAATGATTTCTGGAGTCGTAACCTCCACAGGGCGTCCAGAATGTTCAGCATCACTTGTGACCATATGGTCACTCCGAATTTTAAAACCACTTGTAAACTGTTATAATCGAATATGCACAGTCTCAGTAATGTTTATCAAGCTTCTCTTTAGTCTCCTGAGACGTTTTGCCTTTCACAAAGTAATGTTTAATCACCACACGAAATAATTTTTCGTCCATTTTTTGACAATCACTCGACTTCCTTCATTCACACGAATGCCGAACACAAAGAAATAGACCAATATGGCTGAAACTTGGTGTGCGTTCTTTCCAAAGATGCTACTAACTAAACATGACCTCGATACGCACCGGTGGTGCCAACTCTCGGACTTTGCACGGAATTTTCAAACGCCCCTCGTACACATCCTCGGCGTAGTAAAGCAGCTTAAATCACTTCATAACGGCAAGGCTTGCGGTCCAGACTACACACCAATTAGGTTCCTGATACATTAGCCCCACACTTAGTAACCACATACAACCCCTCGCTCGACGAAAGGTCCGTACCTGAGGAATGCAAGGTTGCACACGTCACTCCAATAATAAATTGTTTAATAAATATTCGACGAACATGGGGTGTATATTTTTTTCTAATCGTGTAAAAATTTGAAGTAAACACATCTACATCATACTCCGCAAGCCACCTAATGGTCTGTGGCGGAGTGTACTTTCTGTATCATATTTGGTCCCTCTGCCCTATTCCACTCGCGAATACTGCGTGAGAAGAATGATCGTCGGTAAGCCTCTGTATTGGCTCAATTACTCGAATTTTCTTGTTGTCAATACGCGAGATGTATATGGGGTAAGTAATATGTTGTCCGACTCCTCCTGAAAAGTGTTGTCCCGAAATTTCAGTAGGAAATCTCCCCGTGACGCACGACGCCTCTCTTGTAACGCTTGTCAACTAAACGATCCCGTGACGAAACGCGCCGCTCTTCGTTGGATCTTCTCTATCTCCTCTATCAGTCCTACCTGATGGGGATCCCAGATGGATGAACAGTGCTCAAGAATCGGGCAAGCAAGCGCCTTACAAGCCACTTCTTTCGCGGATGAGTTACATTTCCTTAACATTTTTCCGACGAATCTGAGTCTGGTGTCTGCTTTTCCCACTGTCTGTTTCATATGATCATTCCATTCAAGGTCGTTCTGGGCAGTTGCGAATACGTATTTTACGGCAGACTCTGTCTCCAGCTGTAGGTTATCAATTGTGGTGCTGTAGAGTAGTGGATTTCTTTTCCTATGTATGCGAAGTAAGTTGCATTTATTTACGTTCTGTGTCAACTGCCAGAGCCTGCAGCATTCATCAATTCTCTGCAGGTCATTCAGCAAATCCTTACTATCTTCTGGCGTTGATACTTTGGTATAGACAACTACGTCATCTGCGAACAGCCTTAAAGAGCATCCCACGCCTCCTACTATATGATTTATGCATATTGTAAACAGGAACGTCATATCACACTTCCCCTGTGCTACTCCGGATATTTACCCCCAGATCTGTCGATTTAGTTCCGTTAAGAGCGACGTCTTGAGTTGTATCTACAAGAAAGTCTCTAATCCAATCGCAGGTCTGCTCCGATACTCCGTAAGCTCGTATTTGTTTCATTAAACGGCAATGCGGGACGGTATCCAATGCCTGACTGAAGTCGAGAAACACGACATCAAGCTGAGCGCCGTCGTCCACTGCGCTGTGGGTCTCACGGAAGAACAGAGCGAGCTGAGTTTCAAAGGATCTCAGTTTGCGGAATCCCTGTTTACTTTTACAGAGGAAATGTTCAAAAAATGGTTCAAACGGCTCTGAGCACTATCCGACTTACTTCTGAGGTCATCAGTCCCCTTGAACTTAGAACTACTTAAACCTAACTAACCTAACGACATAACACACATCCCTGCCCGAGGCAGGATTCGAACCTGCGACTGTAGCGGTAGCGTGGTTCCAGACTGAGGCGCCTAGAACCGGCCGGCTGGCGAGGAAATGTTCATTTTCCAGAAACGCCATAACTGTTTGAGCTTTTATAATGCGGCTATTAAACCTTGGTGGTTCCTTCCTAATCGGCCTGTGTGGCCGAGCGGTTCTAGGCACTTCAGTGTGGAACCGCACGACAGCTACGGCCGCAGGTTCGAATGCTGCCTCGGGCATGGATGTGTGTGATGTCCTTAGGTTAGTTAGGTTTAAGTAGTTCTAAGTTGTAGGGGACTGATGACCTCAGATGTCCCACAGTGCTCAGAGCCATTTGAAAGGAAATCAGTCATAAAGGAAATCTGCAGAAATTTACAAAAGGGTTGCACTTCTGCCACACTGAACGATTCTCTTCAGTGGGCGCAGGATTTTTTCTGGCCGCAACGATCTCGGAGATTTGAAGTTTTACGGGATTCCTGTCCGCAGCTCGTGGTCGTGCGGTAGCGTTCTCGCTTCCCACGCCCGGGTTCCCGGGTTCGATTCCCGGCGGGGTCAGGGATTTTCTCTGCCTCGTGATGACTGGGTGTTGTGTGATGTCCTTAGGTTAGTTAGGTTTAAGTAGTTCCAAGTTCTAGGGGACTGATGACCATAGATGTTAAGTCCCATAGTGCTCAGAGCCATTTTGAACGGGATTCCTGATATTCACGGTACATTCGTGAAATGGTCGTACGGGAAAATCCCCACTTCATCGCTACCTCGAAGATGCTGTGTCCAATCGGTCGTGCGCCGACTATAACACTATGTTCAAACTTACACCTCGATAAGCTGTCATTGTGGCAACAGTAACCGATCTAACATTGCACCAGACACTTGTTGTCTTACATAGGCGTTGCCGATTGCAGCGCTGTATTCTGCCCGTTTGCATTTATTTTAATACGCATGGCTATACCAGTTTCTTTGGCGCTCCAGTGTATTTTTAATATATATGGTGTACGAAGATTGTGTTGAACAATAACTGTTAAGGGAAAATTCGAGCCTTTGCGCCGTTTCCGAGTTAATTAACGTCAGGCCGATGCGTGCACATATTCTGGCGGCCCACCTGACACGGTGTCGCCGAAGGTGGTACTTGTTTGGTTCAAAAATGGTTCAAATGGCTCTGAGCACTATGCGACTTACTTCTGAGGTCATCAGTCGCCTAGAACTTAGAACTACTTAAACCTAACTAACCTAAGGACATCACACACATCCATGCCCGAGGCAGGATTCGAACCTGCGACCGTAGCGGTCGCTCGGCTCCAGACTGTAGCGCCTAGAACCGCACGGCCACTCCGGCCGGCCAGTAAAGTTAAGTATGCTCATTTTCTTATTGTAATAAAACCCGAAATTATGACTGGTTTGATTGTCCAGCGAACCAAGTACGCAGGCTTCCGAGACACTAGAGTCAGTTCCCTCCAGCACGACTCCAGACATTAGTCGAGTCCAGGCCACGTCATACTGCGGCACTTCTTCGTGCTCTCTGGGGCCCTACACTATATTAGGCTGGCGTACCAGTTTCTTTGCCTCTTCAGTGAATATACGTAACCTATGTCCATCTGAATGTTTTTTACAGCTTCGTGTAAAACTCTGGTGCAAATCTTTCAAGAACTTTTCCAGAGTTTTTACTAAAAACATTTCCTATTCATCTGTCTGCAGCAGAGTGTGCGCTGGCGCTGAAACTTCCTGGCGGATTAGAACTGAGTGCCAGACCAAGAATCGAACTCGGGACCTTTGCCTTTTGTGGGCACGTGTTCTACGGAGTGAACTACCCAAGCACGACCCACGGCCTGTCCTCTGCGCTTTACTTCCCCCAGGACCTTCCAAACTTCACAGAAGTTCTCTCATGAAAATGTCAAAACTAGCGCTCCAGGAAGAAAGGCAAAGGTTCTGACTACAAGTCCCTGTCTAGTACACAACTTTAATCTGAAAGGATGTTGCATACCAGTGTACACTCCACTGCAGAGTGAAAAACTCATTCTGGACACATCCCCCAGGCTGTGGCTAAACCATGTCTCCACAACATCCTTTCTTCCAGAATGCTAGTTCTGCAAATTTCGCAGAAGAAATTCTGTAAGTTTGGAAGGTAGGAGACGAGGTACTGGCGCAACTAAGGCTTTGAGCAGGTGTCGTGCGCGGTGCTTGGGTAGCTCAGTTACTAGAGAACTTACCCACGAAAGGCAAAGGTCCCGAGTTCGATCCCAGTCGCGAACAGAGTTTTAATATGCCAAGAAGTTTGCGGGTGTGAGTTACCACTCTTTGTATCACGTGTGATAATTTGTAAGTCGTCATGTTGACGTCTGAAGGGTTTTGAGAGGGAGATTATTTCGTGTATTGTGATTACGAAATGGACTTAATTTTTGCGGGTCTTTGATGATAATTTAGTTCAGGAATTTTGCTACCATTCTTATGAGGCTCTTGTGAAACTCTCTACGTAACTTCACTGCATTTGATTAAGGGTATTTCCTGTTTGTATATTAACTAAATGTCGTAGGACCACTTCCCATTTATCTGAGTTGCCCTTTACTGATTATCGTTATTCAACATAATTCTCTGTCGTCTACATCAATTACAGACGTTACAATAGGACCCTTATGATTCATTTAACTTTTGTATTTCCTCGTATTTTCCGGAAGGCTTTTGACACTGTACCACACAAGCGGCTCGTAATGAAATTGCATCCTTATGGAATATCGTCTCAGTTACGTGACTGGATTTGTGATTTCCTGTCAGAGAGGTCACAGTTCGTAGTAATTCAGGGAAAGTCATTTAGTAAAAAAGAAGTGATTTCTGGCGTTCCCCAACATACTGTTATAGCCCCTTTCCTGTTCCGTATCTATATAAACGATTTTGGAGACAATCTGAGCAGCCGTCTTCGGTTGTTTGCAGATGACGCTGTCTTTTATCGACTGATAAAGTCATCAGAAGATCAAAATAAACTGCAAAACGATGGTGCGAAAAGTGGCAGTTGACCCTAAATAATGAAAAGTGTGAGGTCATCCACATGAGTGCTAAAAGGAACTCAAACTTCGGTTACACGATAAATCAGTGTAGTCTAAAAGCCGTAAATGCAACTAAATACCTAGGTATTACAATTACGAACAACTTAAATTGTACGGAACACACAGAAAACGTTGTCGGGAAGGCAATCCGAAGACTGCGTTTTATTGGCAGGACACTTGGAAAATGTAACAGACCTACTAAGGAGACTGCCTACACTACGCTTGTCCGCCCTCTTTTAGAATACTGCTGCGCGGTGTGGGATCCTTACCGGGTAGGACTGACGAAGAACATCGAAAAAGTTCAAAGAAGGGCAGCACGTTTTGTATTATAGCGAAATACAGGAAAGTGTATCACAGAAATGACACAGGATTTGATCTGGAAATCATTAAAAGGCGTTTTTCGTTCCGACGGAATCTTCTCACGAAATTCCAATCACCAACTTTCTCCTCTGAATGCGAAAATGTTTTGTTGACACCGACCTACATAGGGAGGAATGATCAACACGATAAAATAAGGGAGATCAGAGCTCGTACGGAAAGATATAGGTGTTCATTCTTTCCGCGTGTTATACGAGATTGGAATGATAGAGACTTGTGAAGGTGGTTCGATGAACCCTTTGCCAGGCACTTGAATGTGATTTGCCGAGAATGCATGCAGATGTAGATGTATTTTATTAACTCGCAGGTCTAGCCAGTTCATAGACTACTTGACCGCAGGATGACAGCTTCAGGTTATTATTTGCAACGAATTAGGTGCGGGGCATGAAAACAGACGTGTAAGGCTCACCCTCTGACTAAATCGAGCTATTCTCTTTCAAACAGATCCATACATAGCCCTAAGTACCTGTAAAGGTAAAGACTCAACTGGTTTGCTCATATGGGAACTTTTTGGAAAAGAGACTGTAAGTAGCCTATTTAGGTTTTTATGTTGGTAACGTCACGTAGCGCTCTATATGAAAATCATTGACTGCGCTGTGTGCAGTCTGTGGCTGGTTGGCATTGTTGAAACATTCGCTATTGTAGTGATGGGCAGCTGGCTGTTAACAGCGCGTAGCGTTGCGCAGTTGGAGATGAGCCGCCAGCAGTGGTGGATGTGGGGAGAGACATGGCGGAGTTTTGAGAGCGGATGATCTGGACGTGTGTCCATCAGAGACAGCAAATTTGTAAGACTGGATGTCATGAACTGATATATATATATGACTTTTCAACGATATTAAGGTAAATACATGGTGATCAAAAAGTCGTCAGTATAAATTTTACTACTTAATAAACCAAGGAATAATGTAGATAGAGAGGTACAAATTGACACACATGTTTGGAATAACGTGGGGTTTTATTAGAACCGCCCCACATTGTTAGACGCGTGAAAGATCTCTTGCGCACGTCGTTTGGTGATGATCGTGTGCTCAGCCGCCACTTTCGTCATGCTTGGCCTCCCAGACCTCAGTCCGTGCGATTATTGGCTTTGGGGTTACCTGAGGTCGCAAGTGTATCGTGATCGACCGACATCTCTAGGGATGCCGAAAGACAACTTCCGACGCCAATGCCTCACCGTAACGCCGGACATGCTTTACAGTGCTGTTCACAACATTATTCCTCGACTACATCTATTGTTGAGGAATGATGGTGGACATATTGAGCATTTCCTGTAAAGAACATCATCTTTGCTTTGTCTTACTTTTGTCATGCTAATTATTGCTATTCTGTTCAGATGAAGGGCCATCTGTCTACCATTTTTTGAACTTTAGTATTTTTTTTTTTTTTTTTTTTTTTGGTTCTAATAAAACTCCATGTCATTCCAAGCATGTGTGTCAATTTGTACCCCTCTCTCTCTCTCTACATTATTCCATGATTTATTCAGTTTTCAAATTTATACTGACTTTTTGATCACCTGGTACATTGTTTGTTCTCTATCAAAATCTCTCATTTGCTAACTATGCCTATCAGTAGTTAGTGCCTTCAGTAGTTACAACCTTTTATTTACCTGCCAGTATTGGCGTTCGCTGTATTGCAGTAGTTCGAGTAAACAAGATTTTTGTGAGGTAAGTGATTCATCAAAGGTATAAGTTATTGTTAGTCAGGGCCATTCTTTTGTAGCGATTATTGAAAGTCAGACTGCGTTGCGCTAAAATATTTGTGTCAGTTTAGTGATCATCAGAATAAGTGGCCGGCCGTTGTGGCCGAGCAGTTCTAGGCGCTTCATTCTGGAACCACGCGACTGCTACAGTGGCAGGTTAGAATCCTGGCTCGGGCATGGCTGTGTGTGATGTCCTTAGGTTAGTTAGGTCCAAGTGGTTCTAACAAGGGGAGGCCGCCAATTGTGAAATTCAGATTCGATTCATACTGCGCATAATAAAAGCTCATGGCCAGAGGTGTAATGTGGCAAAGCACCAAGATGCACTTCTCAGCCGTTGTCGAGAAAATCGACAGTTAAAAGAAACCGTTGCGGTGAAATACTCTCTACGATTTATATTTTCCAATAGCGTCGTGGCGCAGCAGTAAGCGCTCGGGTTCGTAATCCGACGGTCGCCGGATCGAATCTCGCGCCATACAATTTTTTTTTTAGTATTTGTTCATATATATATATATATATATATATATATATATATATATATATATATATATATATATATAATTCCCGGCAATCAGTTGCAACAATTATGCATATAATAAGTTGTTGAAAGTCGTTTGTCTTAAAAACTGGCGACTTCGAACATGATTATGTTTTCCGCAAACAAAGTTGTACTTCACAAATGTTATTAATTGTCTTCATAATGTTTACACGTGTAGTTAACATAAGACGTATAATTCATACTTTAAAGGATTCTCAGGATATTCGTTTTATATTGTTTTTATATTTGTTTTTTGTAATTCAAATATATATATATATATATATATATATATATATATATATATATATATATATTCGTTTTATAGGCTCAATTGTTAATTTTATATATATTTTTTAATTACAAAAAACAAATATTAAAAAAAAGGTTGCATGGCGCGAGATTCGATCCAGCGACCGTCGGATTACGAACCCGAGCGCTTACCGCTGCGCCATGACGATGTAGGAAACTATAAATCGTAGAGACTATTTCACCGCAACGGTTTATTTTAACTGTCGATTTTCTCGACAACGGCTGAGAAGTGCATCTTGGTGCTTTGCCACATTACACCTCTGGCCATGAGCTGTTATTATGCGCAGTATGAATCGAATCTGAATTTCACAGTTGGCGGCCTCCCCTTGTGAGTACGTTGAGTTTTGCTCAGCTGTTTGAAAATCAAATAACGTAAGAGATTTTCCAGCACAGTGATTCCTTACATACAAAGGGGAAGTTACAAAACTACACAAGCAGCGCGCTCGTGATTTCTTCTTCTTCTTTTGGTGTGACCTACCTGAGTGGTCTTCTGGCGACCGCCTGTGAAGCGGTAGTAGACGCCGATGCCCATGGATATGACCAGCATCGCCACCAGTACCACATAGTCCCACACTCCAAGCGTGGCCGTCTGGGCTGCAACACGTACAAAGAGTAGACGATTGAGCCAGTTGATTAGGCTTTTCGGTAACTAATTTATTGCATCGACTTATGATGTCCTGATAATAGATCATTCAATTAATTGTTATGTCGTTACTTTTAGGTCTATGATGCATTCCCCTAAAATTATTTGTTATGTTCAAAAGGTATGTTATAAACTGAAGAGTCAAAGGAACTGCTATAGGCATGCATATTCAAATACAGAGATATACACTACTGACCATTAAAATTGCTACACCAAGAAGAAATGCAGATGATAAACGGGTATTCATTGGACAAATATATTATACCAGAACTGACATGTAATTACATTTTCACGCAATTTGGGTGCATAGATCTTGAGAAATCAGTACCCAGAACAACCACCTCTGGCGGTAATAACGGCCTCGGTACGCCCGGGCATTGAGTCAAACAGACCTTGGATGGCGTGTACAGGTACAGCTGCCCATGCAGCTTCAACACCATACCACAGTTCATCAAGAGTAGTGACTGGCGTATTGTGATGAGCCAGTTGCTTGGCCACCATTGACCAGACGTTTTCAGTTGGTGAGAGATCTGGAGAATGTGCTGGCCAGGGCAGCAGTCGAACATTTGCTGTATCCAGAAAGGCCCGTACAGGACCTGCAACATGCAGTCGTGCATTATCCTGCTGAAATGTAGGGTTTCGCAGGGACCGAACGAAGGGTAGAGCCATGAGTCTTAACACATCTGAAATGTGACGTCCACTGTTGAAAGTGCCATGAATGCGAGCAAGAGGTGACCGAGACGTGTAACCAATGGCACCCCGTACCATCCCACCGGGTGAATACGCCAGTATGGCAATGATGAATACACGCTTCCAATGTGCGTTCACCACCATGTCGCCAAACATGGATGGGACCATCGTGATGCTGTGAATAGAACCTGGATTAATCGTCGAGTACACCATCGCAGGCGCTCCTGTCTGTGATGCACCGTCAAGGGTAACCGCAGCCATGGTCTCCGTGCTGCTGCAAACGTCGAACTGTTCATGCAGATGGTTGTTGTCTGGCAAACGTCCCCATCTGTTGACTCAGGGATCGAGACGAGGCTGCACGATCCGTTAAAGCCGTGCGGATAAAGGCCGGTTCCCACTAGGGCTGCCGCGCGACAAAACCGAGAGTCAGCGGCTGGGTGCCGTGGAAACGGCGTCAGCGGCACGGCGCAGCGAGCTCTGCGTCGCGGTTTGACCATGTCGAACCGCTTCCGCTGCCGCGTGCCGCACTCCAGGTGCGCGCCGCCAATCACAGAACGCGCTGAGCGTGACGTCAGGTACGGAAGCCCGGGCCACACGACCTTTCGCCGAACCGCTGGCGCGGACGCGGCGGCAGCCATGAAATACTTATCATCCGATTACAAGGAAACTATTCGGTAGAAAAATTTGATTCTTGGGCATGTTACAGCCTGATATCTTCTCTCGATAAAGGATCGAATTTCTTTTCGTTACTTGCTGTATCGCATTTACGTAGACCTTTACACGAAATTTTAATGTGTGTGCAGAGGTAAAAACGCATTGCGTGGACTTTGCGTACAGTTCATTTTAGGTAATACATTGCTGCGTATGAAATTTAGTCAACATATCGAAATTGTTTTTAAAGCTGAGAGCAGATCGATAGCTATCACCATTCTCGAGATATTGAATGATATGTCGGCGGACTGGCCGTACAGTGACCGCGCGCGGGTCGCTCGCTACGCGACCGATACTTCGTCCTGCTCGTTGTAAACCATGTGGTTGTATCAACTGCAAATTTCGTAAACGGTTCAAGAAATCGAAAAGTGTTTTTTTGCAAACAATAACTTGTAAAAAGTCATGTATTTTGTCACATGATAAATATCCTAAATCTGTTTATCTACCGAGATATGAAAGAAACTACAGTTTTTTCGGAAGGGATAGTTGAATTTTTTTAAACGGCATTTAATAGCATGTGGATTGAGAAGATAAATCGAGACTAATTTACTGGTATGTCATAAGATGTAATTGGCTAAGTATCTATAGCTATTGATTATTTCCTTTGGAAGTAACAAACGTTTCTTTCTTTATCCAGTGTACTTTATTGGTTCAAGACGCGTTTCGCCTTTTACTTTAAGGCATCGTCGGTGGAATCTAGAATGATTCAGTTTTGTTTTGATATGTGATACTTGCAGATCATAAAACAGATCATAAAACATCTTTTTTTACGTGAATAACTGATTACTTACAGTGAACCGAGTTTTTGGCGGACATCTGCATTCCCCCTCACCTGGTCACATGCTGGAGGTTGAACTAAAACTTAGATTATGGAACATAAGAACAATTTCATATTCGCTCTTTTTTCTTTTGTCACTAGCTGTAGACATTTTACCGAAAACACTGATTTGAAGTCGTAACTACAGTGTGTTCACCTCATGTCCCTTCCTGTTTGGTTTGTGTATGTACATGTTGCCAACCTAAAGAATTATATGCTGAAAACTAATGTTTGTTTATTTCTGTTCTCCTTATATCTGTATGTGTGTGTGGCTAGCCAGTGATAGTTATAGAAAGATGAAAGTGAATGCAGTAGTTGTCAGACAGTGGTTGAAAGATTTGGTGTTCAGCTGATTTCAGTTTTGGTTTAAATGTTCTGTGGAGGAGTGCATGGAAGAGTAAATTACCTGCTTACATTAATAGATAAACTAGTAGAATAGCATTTCAACAGATGATTATTATCCGAATACTATCACCCAACCCCTTTTGTCCTGAATCTTTGATGCCTCATAATATGTCCTGTCAACTTACCCCTCTTGTAGTCAAAGTTGTGCCATAATTTCCTCTTCCTCCTCTATTTAATTCCGTAACTCTTCTTTAGTTACACGATCCTCATATCTAATCTTCAGCATTCTTATTGTTCATCACGTTTTGAAAGCGTCCATTGTCTTCTTGACAGAATTGTTCATCGCCCACGTTTCACTTACATACAAGGCTGCACTCCGCACAAATACCTTTGTAAAATAGTACCCAATCATTAGAATTTATATCTGATGTGAACAAATTTTCTTTTTCAGAACGCTTTTCTTGCTATTCACAGTCTTCATTTCATATCCTCTCTACTTCTGCCTTCTCAATTACTGCTTCCCTTTCAAGTCCTTTAAGTCTTAGAAATGCAGTTTGGTTTCTGTACAAGTTGTAGATAATCTTGTGGCCCTGTGTTCTATGGATGACATCTCCAGAGCTTCAACGAATGTTTTAATTAAGATTGTCGAAACCTTTCTCTAAACAAGCAAATGCTATAAACACAGTTTCGCAGTTCTTCAGTGTGTCTACTTAGCTAAGTGGTAGGATCAGTATTGCCTTGCATGTTCAGACATCTCACATGAATCTAACATTGTGCTTATGTTAGTTTGTACAACCCCACCCCCTCTCCTCTCTACATATTCCTTCCACTTTCTAGCCTTCTCTTATTTGCTAAGTTCTGGCTTGCCAAATGAGTTCTTGACAGTTGCTTCTCCTTTGAGCAAATTTTTCTTTGTTCTTTCTCATTTTCATTCCCCTATGTTTTCCAAGTGCAAAATCGCGTTGCAATTTTGGACTTTCTGTCAACTTCATGTTTAGACGTTTCCCATGGCCTACTTTATTTGCTGCATTTTTATATTTTTCCCTCTTGTCAAATTTAATATATAACGTTTTATTTAACGATTTCTACTGTACCTTCTTCCCCTTCACATACTTTGCTGTATACACCTCTTCTTCTCTCAAAGATATCCATTCGTATTCTAGCGGATTCCTTTCCCTGCTTCAGTCAGTCGTTGCATTATGGTAACCTTAAGATTATCGAAAAACTGTAGGTCTTGACTTATTCAAGTTCCATTTCCTTAATTTGTTACCGTTTACTGTCTCTTTGGTTGTAAACTGCAGCTCGTAACCAATAAAGTATTGTAGGTTTGCGCCTGCACCGGGAAATGTCTTATAATTTAAAATCTGGTTTCGAAAACTTTGTTCCAAATATGTATTATTCTTTGATGAATCTTAAGCAAGGTGCTGGCGATGATTACATTATGCTCTGTGCGAAATTCTATCAGTGGCTTCCACTTTCATCCCTTCCCCCAAGCCTTTGTGTTCTTAGTGTTTTCCTGTACCTGCTACCATATCAGATTTTAAATTTTTGTCTCGTTTAACTATCTGAATAATCTCTTTTGTCGTACATTGTTTCAATGTGTTAGGAGATAGTGAACAATCATGAACGGTAGTCATGAAATCTGTTTATGGTGAAATGAGAAAACATGAATAATGAAATATGTGAAACAGTACGTTGTACAGAAAATGAAAAATTGGTATGTCTTCACCCAACTTCGCCTTTCCTTCATGTAGGTGTAAGATAAAGTTAATCAAACGCACCGGGCATTTCAGTGGGTCCCACCCCGTACCTCAATGGCTGTCTGACACTGGCTACCGCTAGCATCTGCCGCCTCCAGATGGGAACGCCGATTCCGCGAGCCTCCGTGACAAAGCTGAAAACGCTTGCCGCTGCCGTTGCCGCACGACGCGCTGCCGCGCTCTAGTGGGAACCGGCCTTAAGACGCCTGTCATCTGGACTACTAGTGATACGAGGCCGTTGGGATCCAGCACGGCGTTCCGTATTACCCTCCTGAACCCACCGATTCCAGATTCTGCTAACAGTCATTGGATCTCGACCAACACGAGCAGCAACGTCGCGATACGATAAACGGCAATCGCGATAGGCTACAATCCGACCTTTATCGAAGTCGGAAACGTGATGGTACGCATTTCTCCTCCTTACACGAGGCATCACAACAACGTTTCATCAGGCAACGCCGGTCAACTGCTGTTTGTGTATGAGAAATCGGTTGGAACCTTTCCTCATGTCAGCACGTTATAGGTGTTGCCACCGGCGCCAACCTTGTGTGAATGCTCTGGAAAGCTAATCATTTGCATATCACAGAATCTTCTTCATGTCGGTTAAATTTCGCATCTGTAGCACGTCATCTTCGTGGTGTAGCACTTTTAATGGCCAGTAGTGTATTTGTCCATCACCCACTCCATGACAAATGCGGCTCCTTCAGGACGTTTATTATTTTGTAAAGCGTTGTTCACTTTACAACTTGATGTTTGAACGTCTGTGAAAAGAACGTTTTACATATAACCACCCCACACAGTTCGTGTAAGCTGCTAAACATTTTTTGGTCGATATTTTCACACTCTTCTGTTTTGTGTCAAACTCAGAAACCGTTGAGTAAATCAATGCATGCTGAGCATCATGAGATTCGACACTACAAAATTTGTCAAATTCTTTCCCAGCATTGTACTCTCCTACTTCTTCCAAACATTTGCAATGGCAGAGGTAATGTCTGAACTCTGTAGATTCTCCAAGGACATTTCTTTAAGTAAAATAGCCCTTGCTTCGGATGCGACATTTTTTCCTAGTCTCCCTGTGGTGGTGTTTCTACTTCATTTCCGTTCCCTTTTTGGCCTCCCTTTGAATAACTGATTTCTATCTGGTACAGGAATGTTATTTTGTACATCACTGGTACACACATTTTGCAGTGGGATCTCTTCATTTACGTTTATTCGCCTTTCATCATTGTGAAGGTGGCTACTGTTAAATCTACAGTTCTAATCTTCATTACGGGCGAAGTTCCATCTACGGTTTCCTTACCCATTGTTACACTTACGGTTAAATCACTGTTACGTTTATTTTCATTCAGAGAAGGATACTGGGTTGGAGTGTCCGCACTTGAAGATGTGTATTCTCGCTAAAGAACGGAAGAAGAACGGAATGCGTAAGGTTTTCGACATATTGTTTAGTGTTTCTTGGAGTAGTTTTGAGGTTACCTTCCAAATGGAACTCGTGTTTTCGTACCTTTAAAACACCATATGTTTCGACATACACGAGACTCGTGGGGTAGCCGCGCGGTCTAGGGCGCTTTGTCACGGTCCGTGTGGCTTCCCCACGGCGGAGGTTCGAGTCCTCCCTCGGCCATGGATGTGTGTGTGTGTGTGTGTGTGTGTGTGTGTGTGTGTGTGTGTGTGTGTGTGTGTGTGTGTGGTCCTTAGCGTTAGTTAGTTTAAGTAGTGAGTAAGCTTAGGAATCGATGACCTCAGCAGTTTGGTCCCATCAGACCATACCACAAATTTCCAAGTTTTCGACATCCATGTTGAACTTTCAGTTAATACGTTGTGTCCTTACTGTGAAAGCATCCCAATCGCACCTGACAATCACAACATTCACGACGTTCCTACACGCAATGTAGTATCAGGTCCGTAAACACCACACAGCTCACAGACCAAGGAAAGAAGGCATTTTGCTTGGTCTTTGCACACAGCCTACGTTGTGAACCGGCGTTACCACACGTTTCGTCTACCATCACTAGCCCAGATACGGGTTGTATGTATGTATGTTAACCGCGGACCTAGAAACGACGGAGAGGCTCCATCCCCACTGCAGCCGCAGTGGTGGCTCAAATGGCTCTGAGCACTATGGGACTTAACTTCTGAGGTCATCAGTCCCCTAGAACTTACAACTACTTACACCTAACTAACCTAAGGACATCACAAACATCCATGCCCGAGGCAGGATTCGAACCTGCGACCATAGAAGCAGTGCGGTTCCAGACTGTAGCGCCTAGAACAGCTCGGCTACAACGGCCGACCGCCGCAGTGGTCCACAACGCCACGACGGCTACCGCAGTCCACTTCACCCCTCCGCCGCCCCACACCGAACCCAGGGTTATTGTGCGCTTCGGTCCCCGGTGGACCCTCTTATGGAACGTCTCACACCAGACGAGTGTAACCCCTATGTTTGCGTGGTAGAGTAATGGTAGTCTAAGCGTATGTGGAGAACTTGTTTGCGCAGTAATCGCCGACATATTGTAGCTGAGGCGGAATAAGGGGAACCAGCCAGCATTCGCCAAGGCAGATGGAAAACCACCTAAAAACCATCCACAGACTGGCTGGCTCACTGGACCTTGATACAAGTCCGCCGGGCAGATTCGTGTCGGGGACCAGGCGCTCCTTCTCGCTCCGGAAAGCTGTGAGTTAGACCGCTCGGCCGACCGTTGTGGCCGAGCGGTTCTAGGCGCTTCAGCCCGGAACCGCCCTGCTGCTACGGTCGCTGGTTCGAATCCTGCCTCGGGCATGGATGTGTGTGATGTCGTTAGGGTTAAGTAGTTCAAAGTCTAGGGGTCTGATGACCTCAGATGTTAAGTCCCATAGTGCTTACAGCCATTTTTTAGACCGCTCGGCTAACCGGGCGGGCATAGAGACTGGTTAGTGGCGCTGTTTCAAAACTACAATTTGGATTGAAGTCAGTGTCTAAGCCATATGTAAGTGAAGGCACGGTCTGTGTCAATGAACTCTGTGTACTGTTGCTTATGTAAACGGAAAACGCCATATACATGTTCCATGTTGATGAATTACTGGACAGGAAAGTGGCAGCAGTTGAGGCGTGCTGCAACAGAAGGGAAGTATCACTTTCTATTCATTATAGATTTCTACAGAGTGTTGATGAATTACTGGACAGGAAAGTGGCAGCAGTTGAGGCGTGCTGCAACAGAAGGGAAGTATCACTTTCTATTCATTATAGATTTCTACAGAGTGTGTCCATCTATGGGGTTCTAGCCTCGATCCAAAGACCAGTTTGATTTCGACAAAGGGGATAAATCAAGATTATTGTATTATGGTTTTATAAAAGTAATAATTCTGTGTTTTGTATTTGTCGTTTTTAAAGATTCTTGTCTTAACATCCTCTTCCCTTCGAATATCAGAAACCATAATATGGAAGTTAAAGGTTGGAAAATGTTTTTTGATTAGATCTTGCTGCAGCAATTCAATTTCTACTAGCTTTAACCTGTTAGTCATTATTATATTAACTTGAGATAATTACGTTGTACTAAGTATGCTATTTATATCTGAGGTCACTATTGTACAATTTGATAAATTTGACCTTGTACTTAATAATCAGTCAATCGACTCCACGAATAATATTTCGGGATCCCCACTCCCTGTTTCCATAATGGCAGGAAGCGCGAAATATATTTAAATATCTACCGGCTTTCTGTTGTTATTAAGAGTGTAGACGTCAAGGGAAATCAAATAAGATGGTGACTGAAAGTTAATGATCAATGTCCGACCTCAAATTTTGAAGATACTTGCCTGGCACTTTCTTCTTACTTGTCATGCCCCGTGTGGAGGTGGAATCACGTGACCGGCCTTGGGCGATTGTGGAGGGGAGACTGCAAATTCCGTGTGAAACTTGAGTCTTGCGCTCCCACACATGAGACGGACCAACACAGGCGGAACATCAGTACGGCTGCCACCATCGGATACTGGTCCACTCGCTACACCCACCGAAGCATCCGGCGCCGCTAATGGTCCGCCAGTATAGCTTTCCACTGCTTTCCGCTGTGCAGGGTTTACGGCATCCAGGAACGCATTGGATCATGTATGTACTTCATTGCAGGTCCCAATGGTTTGCACTGACGCCACCAGAACCAAATTCACTCGTGTCATTTGTCCCATGATTTTGCTGCTTTTCTTCCCCCAGATTTATGGCCGAACGCGACCGTTCAGCCTTCGCAGCCAGGGAACCCTAGGAGTAGCAGATGGACGATGCACCCTCGCCGTTGCCATCCCCGCTCGCCGACTCCACGGATGTGGAACTGCCATCGCCGTCGCCATCATCGCTCCAGCACACTCCCTCAGGTCTGGACGTGTGCACCGGCAGCAGTTTTCGGAGGTGTTCCTGTTACCTTGCAAGCCAAATGGTGGAGTACAGTCAGGAGTCTGCTGTCCTCCACATTCACGGCTCCCGGCCCATCACGACGTCCAGCGTCCTGTCTCCCTACCCGCTCTCGTTTGCAGCGTCACTAATGGTGCGGCATTTCAGGGGGGGGGAGGAGTGTAGAATGTGCTGGCATACGCTGGCACCTGCAGACCATGTGGCATAGAGGTTACAAGAGTATCGATAGAGGCCAACGACAAGCCTCGCTGGTAACGCGCCATCAACACCCTCTCAGCCGGCAGTATTTAGGGTTGCCGCCACAGACTTGAGTGTCTAGGACCTCATCCCCCACCTCCTCCTTTTCCTTGAACACATCCGCATCCTTATATTGTCCGCCCACTCGATCCCCCCCACCCCCACGTGTCCCCCTTCATCTCCACCCCCAGCCCGTTGCTGCGCCTTTACCGTTGTGTCCCGCCCTCTCTCTGTCTCCACACCCTCCACCTCTTTCCCTCCTGGATGATTGCCTTGACATCTACCAACTCCACCTTCCTCCTCCCTCCTCCTCAGGACTCCCTCTCCTCAACCTTATACACCCCCTCCCCTCCTGCACTCTCCTTCTGTGTCTCTGCACTCCCTCCTGCCTTGTCTTCCCTCTTCATCTCCCCCCTACCCATCTTCTGCCTCTTGGTGCGCCCCCTGTCCCCCCATTTTCCTCTTCCTCCCGCCCCCCCCCCACCCCCACATCCCCCCTGCTCTCTTTTTTCTTCCTCTCCAGCTTCCTACCAGCAAGTTTTATTCTTTGAGAGTGTCGTGGTTTCCATTGTTTTTGTTTTTAACTGTCTCTCTCTATGTGGTTTTTATACTGTGGCGGACTTTGAACTTGTGTTTGACTCCTGTGATTTTAAGTGTACAACAAATTGCCAGCCGGTCAGAGTGGCTGAGCAGTTCTAGCGGCTACAGTCTGGAACCGCGCGACCGCTACGGTCACAGGTTCGAATCCTGCGACGGGCATGGATGTGTGTGATGTCCTTAGGTTAGTTAAGTTTAAGTAGTTGTAAGTTCTAGGGGACTGATGACCTCAGAAGTTAAGTCCCACAGTGCTCAGAGCCATTTGAACCATATTTGAACAAATGTGTTCCTTTAACTTTCTATCGACTTTTTAACTGTCGCCCCCTGTGCATGTCCCCGTATTAGCGTATATCTTAACTCCCATAATCTCCAGTTGCTGTGTCTTTTATGTCCCCTTTTATCACCCCACCTTTTTTGTAAGCATTCCACTTTCATATATGTTGTAAAACCGTTGGGCTGAACAGCCGCTGTGAGCCCTCCTCTGCCCATGGGGCAGGGGAATGAAATTACAATAAAGAAAAAAAGAGACTGGGGGGTCAGTTTCGCCAGTTGGTTCGAGCCGGTTACGCCAGTTAGAGTCTGCACACTGTGGAATTCCAGCGCAGCACTGACGCGGAGCCACAGACTTAGCCTCTAGCACAGAGGCAGGCAGTGCATAGCAGCGTTATATTGAATATAGCCAGTGGCGGATACAGAAAAACCTCAAGGAGGGGGCGCTAAAGATATCTTGAGCTACCTTCACTTTTACCGTACTAGAAAATAATCAAGTCACATGCAAAGTTTAATTCTCGAATAAACAGTTTATTCGCACTGAAAAATGCAACACTGGTACACTTAGCACTAAAACATACACAGCCACACTCCGCATATTTCTAACATCACTAAGCACAACACTGACTGAAGTCTCTGGTAATAGCGAGTAACAGCAGTTGTTCACTTTTTATCACTTACAAGTTATCTCGACGATTGTAGCTTTCAAACTACGTGGCACTGACTTTGCTTCCCTTATATATGTGGCTTAGTTGTTTCGCTGCCAGAATGTTCGCTTCCACACTTTTATGGAGTGTGAACAAGTACCTACTGTGAAAGCGACAAGCCAATACGTAGGTTATGACGTATAATGTAAGGGTGAGTTTCCAATGATCACGCCGTCCAGCAGTTTATGTGTGTCGAACTTTTATTGTCGATTGCGTTCCTTTCTAGTGTATTGAATAGAGGGCCTACACAGTAAGAATGCGTTTTTAGGAATCTTCTCGCAAGTCACTATTACCGGAAATGTACGCATCAACAGTTTCTCATTCATAACTCTTATTAGGAGCTAGGTATGGGAAACTATTGTTACTTTATTATAAAAATATTGTTACGTGTCTCATAACAATATTTTTACTGAGAAATAACTATTATTAATACTTCACAATCAATAGATCACTCTCACTCTTTTCTAATCTTCACACTTGCACTTGCTACAACTAGGACTTTTTACTTGTTCATTCTTGAGCCTTAATATTTCTGCTACTGAATGTAAACTGCTTCCTATTCGGCGAATAGCCGGCCGCGGTGGCCGTGCGGTTCTAGGCGCTTCAGTCCGGAACCGCGAGGCTGCTACGGTCGCAGGTTCGAATCCTGCGGTGGTGGTGGTGGTGGTGGTGGTGGTTAGTGTTTAACGTCCCGTCGACAACGAGGTCATTAGAGACGGAGCGCAAGCTCGGGTTAGGGAAGGATTGGGAAGGAAATCGGCCGTGCCCTTTCAAAGGAACCATCTCGGCATTCGCCTGAAACGATTTAGGGAAATCACGGAAAACCTAAATCAGGATGGCCGGAGACGGGATTGAACCGTCGTCCTCCCGAATGCGAGTCCAGTGTGCTAACCACTGCGCGACCTCGCTCGGTCGAATCCTGCCTCGGGCATGGATGTGTGTGATGTCCTTAGGTTAGTTAGGTTTAAGTAGTTCTAAATTCTAGGGGACTGATGACCTTAGATGTTACGTCCCATAGTGCTCAGAGCCATTTGAATCATTTTTTATTCGGCGAATAGTCCGTATTTATAACGCTACGTATCGAAAGTTGTCTGTACAAGAAAACAGTACAATATTCGCCACTTTTCTCGAACAAATGCCAGACGGAATAGCGTATCGAGATCACTAGAATGGCCGCGACTTTTCTCGTAGGTGTGTGTTAGCTATCTATCTATGTACCAGACAGAAACGTATAAAATACGATGACGCGTGCTACATAGGGAAGTACAGCTACTCTACAACTCGATTCAGTGGCCGTGCGGTTCTAAAACTGCAGTCCGGAACGGCGGGGCTGCTACGGTCGCAGGTTCGAGTCCTGCCTCGGGTATGGATGTGTGTGATGTCCTTAGGTTAGTTAGGTTTAAGTAGTTCTAAGTTCTAGGGGACTGATGACCTCAGAAGTTAAGTCCCGTAGTGCTCAGACCCATTTGAACCATTTTTGACCGACGAAAGAAACGAATGAATACAGGGCTGGCTGAATGGCGGGTGTCCCCTGAACATAGCGGACTTGTACTTGAACAGCATTGAGGCTGCGTGGACTAAACAGAAGAGGGCTTGTACAACAGCACATGGAAACTTAAATTAAGTAGCTCTTTCTTTATGAGTAAAGAACCCAGTTAATTGCGTGCAGTCCGTGTTATAGAACGAGGATAGCGCCCACCAACCAACATCCTCTCCTTGCTTCCCATGGTACATCTCTACAGAGACAACGAGACGACATCAAAGCGCCCAAAGAGAATACAACACGTCTGACGCTTAACTGCCAAAAAGGCTTCCTTCGAATCTAATACTAAATTTAGGTAACTTTTGGAACAGAAGACGCTAGGAAGGAAAATGTGGTGTCAGTATGACACACTTTCTAAATAAAGTCTTAATTTATCAGTTTATTCAATCAACATAATTATATCAAGTTTGTAAGGGAAACATTTGTGAAGGACGAAGTTTAATGGAATGTCAGAGGTAAATATTATAATGGTGTTAGTTTTTTTTCCCACTATTGCTGCGCCATCGGACTAACTTGGTTATTGTACTGAGGGTTGCTAGATTTGGGAGATAGGAAAATGTATTGTTTGCATGTTAAGAAGTTCATTAAATTTAAAATCAGCCTTGAGCATTTTTCGCAGTATACAAAAAAACTTCATTTATGCGCATATTTGTTTTTTACCACCATTTCCCTTACAATTCTTAATGGAATATGGAACCATAGTCGGACGCTGTGGCCGAGCGCTTCTTGGCGCTTCAGTCTGGAACCGCGGGACTGCTGCGGTCGCAGGTTCGAATCCTGCCTCGGGGATGGATGTCTGTGATGTCCTTAGGTTAGTTAGGTTTAAGTAGTTCTAAGTTCTAGGCGACTGATGACCTCTTAAGTTAAGTCCCATAGTGCTCAGAGCCATTTCAAATGGAACCAAATGTGTTCGGAAAATTAGTTCGATTTACAATTAACAGATAATTCATTGCAACTCTCGAGCATCTCTGTGTAGATACAGTAATTTGCAGCTTTAGCATAGTGGCGCGAAAGACAGCAGACTGCAACGCATTATCCAAATTTGCACAGAATAGAGGTAAGGACAAAATATTTGGATTTTTTTTTTATTCAATCAGGTAAATTTATGTCATTCAGAGACATTTTTTGTGATCAACTTTGCAAAAGCAATTACTGTAGGCTTCATGACAAAGTTCATTATTCAGGCTGTTTATACTGTTCAAAATTCTTGTAGTCAGACTGCTAACTTTTACAGTACGAAAGACTTCCCTTTTCCTTACGACAGTAAATTATTATTAAAATGCAGTTTTGCTTTCACATTAGGACAGTACAAGTTTCATTGCGACAGTTCATTTATTATTACAGCTTAGAGTCTACTCATATTTTTAATTATTTTAAAGAGAACTTTCACTCTTACACATCCACACATCAAAACAAGTTTTCCATCACCTCGGTTCAGAGAATCCCGAAACCTGTACAGAAAATTGGAACAGAAATCAACATAAACATCATCTCCGTACTTTTTATTGCTCATGAAAACCACACGTCGCATGTTGTGCCACCATACAGCGAGACATTCGGAGGTAGTGGTCCAGACTGCTGTAAACATCGGTACCTCTAATACCCAGTAGCACGTCCTCTTGCAGTGATGCATGCCTGTATTCGTCGTGGCATACTTTCCACAAGTTCATCAAGACACTGTTGGTCCGGATTGACCCACTCCTCAACGGCGATCCGGCGTAGATCCCTCAGAGTGGTTGGTAGGGCACGTCCATTCGATAGGGTTCATGTCTGCAGAACATGCTGGCCGCTCTAGTAGAGCTATGTCGTTATCCTGAAGGAAGTCACTCACAAGATGTGCACGATGGGGGAGCGAATTGTCGTCCTCTAAGAGTAATGCCTCGCCGACATCGTTACAGTAACGGTCGGAGGATGGCATTCACGTATCGTACAGGTATTACGGCATCTTCCGTGGTCACCAGCAACGTACGTCGGCCCCACATAATGGCACCCCAAAACAGCAGGGAACCTCCACCTTGCTGCACTCGCTGGACAGTGTGTCTGTGGCGTTCGGTCTGACCGGGTTGCCTCCAAACACGTCTCCGAAGATTATCTGGCTGAAGGCATATGCGACACTCATCGGTGAAGAGAACGTGATGCCAATCCTGAGCGGTCCATTCGGCATGTTGCTGGGCCCATCTGTACCGCGCTGCACGGTGTCCTCGTTGCAAAGATGGACGTCGGGAGTGGAGTTACGCATCATGCAGCCTATTGCCCACAGTTTGAGTCGTAAGACGACGTCCTGTGGCTGCACGGAAAGCATTATTCGACACGGCGGCGTCGCTGTCAAGGCTCCTCCGAGCCATAATGCGTAGGTAGAGGTCACCCACTGCAGTCGTCCGCCCCGGTAGCTGAGTGGTCAGCGTGACAGACTGTCAATCCTAAGGGCCCGGGTTCGATTCCCGGCTGGGTCGGAAATTTTCTCCGCTCAGGGACTGGGTGTTGTGTTGTCCTAATCATCATCATTTCATCCCCATCGACACGCAGGTCGCCGAAGTGGCGTCAAATCGAAAGACCTGCACCAGGCGAACGGTCTACCCGACGGGAGGCCCTAGCCACACGACATTTCCATTTACCCACTGCAGTAGTAGCCCTTGGGCGGCCTCAGCGAGGCACGTCATCGACAGTTCCTGTCTCTCCGTATCTCCTCCGTGTCCTGACAACATCGCTGTGGTTCACTCCGAGACGCCTGGACACTTCCCTTGCTGAGAGGCCTTCCTGGCACAAAGTAACAATGCGGACGCGATCGAACCGCGGTATTGGCCGTTCTAGGCGTGGTTGAACTGCAGACAACACGAGCCGTGTACCTCCTTCCTGGTGGAATGACTGGATCTGATCGGCTGTCGGACCCCCTCCGTCTGACAGGCGCTGCTCATGCATGGTTGTTTACATCTTTGGGCGGGGTAGTGACATCGTTGCAGCCAAAGGGACTGTGTCTGCGATACAGTATCCACAGTCAACGTCTATCTTCAGGAGTTCTGAGAACGGAGGTGATCCAAAAATTTTTCGTGTGTGAATTTTTATTTGTTTGAAGAGAACTTTCACTTTCATTAATTCTATTTTGCATCTCTTTTTATAGTCCAGTACAACTTCGTCCTGTTTTCATGTTTGATCCGATTTGATTTTTTTTTTTTTTTTTTTACAGGCTATCCACTGTGCCATCTTACCACCCTGAGGGTTTTCCCTTGTTAGCACAAGCACCAGCATTTGGTGAACAGTACAGTCGTAAAGAGAGGTGCCCTCAGCACGGAATGTAGACAGCGACAGGGTTAACAGCCAACACAGTATACATCGACGGAGAGCTGACTGGTTACCTGGGAGGCGCTGGAGATCTGAAAGGCGGAAGAAGACGTCCAAGAAGGGGCAGGCGGCCACCGCGGTGACCAGCCCGTAGCTCTAGTTGCTGACTATCAACGGGGCGCCATAGGCGGAGTTCTTGGAGCTGCCGCCGAGGAATTCAGACTTATGTCTGTAGCGTGGAATAACGTCCATTACATCGAGGTGTAAGGAAGGGACATCCAGACCTCCTTACATCCTTGTTCTACACAAATACCACATGTTATGATTCACGCGACCTGTTTTCCACGTTTTGGCGCTTGCATTCCTTTGCTGTAACATAGTTCACACGTGTTTATTTTTTAAATGATAATTAATTGAAACCCTCAGCTGCCACCAGGTGTTGATATACCTCGATGGGGACAGCCGCAAATGTGTGCACCGACCGGGACTCTAACCCGGGATCTCCTGCTTACATGGCAGACGCTCCATCGATCTGAGGCACCGATGACACAGATGAATAGGGCGACTGCAGGGACTTATCCCTTGACGCTTCCCGTGAGACCCACATTCCCAACTGTCCACAATCTACATACGTAATGTACCTAACAGGTATTTGCCCATCCACTCATTACTCGCGCACACTAAGGTGACGATTCCCGTAAGAGTTTGGGCAACCTGTGCGCATTCGCACAGACGAAGGTCAATGGCTGGGTAGCCTTTAAATATCGGGTGATCAAAAAGTCAGTATAAATTTGAAAACTTAATAAACCACGGAATAATGTAGATAGAGAGGTAAAAATTGACACACATGCTTGGAATGACATGGGGTTTTATTAGAACAAAAAAATAAAAAAAACAAAGTTCACGAAATGTCCGACAGATGGCGCTGGACAGCAAAACGTTAGTGACTGCGCATGAAAAGCGTCATGCTTGGCCTCCCAGGTCCCCAGACCTCAGTCCGTGTGATTATTGGCTTTGGGATTACCTGAAGTCGCGAGTGTATCGTGATCGACCGACATCTCGAGGGATGCTGAAAGACAACATCCGACGCCAGTGCCTCACCGTAACTCTGGACAGGCTTTACAGTGCTGTTCACAACATTATTCCTCGACTGCAGCTATTGTTGAGGAATGATGGTGGACATATTGAGCATTTCCTACAAAGAACATCATCTTTGCTTTGTCTTGCTTTGTTCTGCTAGTTATTGCTATTCTGATCAGATGAAGCGCCATCTCTCGGACATTTTTTGAACGTTTCTATTTTTTTGGTTCTAATAAAACCCCATGTCATTCCAAGCATGTGTCTCAATTTGTACCTCTCTATCTACATTATTCCGTGATTTATTCAGTTTTCAAATTTATACTGACTTTTTGATCACCCAGTATATACCAACAATACCTGTCGGCAGCTGAGGATTTCAATTAATTATCATTTATTCTAGAGAAGTTGCATGGTCATCAATGGTATCTGTTCTTTCGAGAACAGCTACTATCCTCATATTTAAAGGCTACCCAGCCATTGACCTTGGCATGTGCGAATGCGCACAGGTTGCCCGAACTCTTACGGGAATCGTCACCTTAGTGTGCGCGAGTAATGAGTGGATGGTGGGCAAATATATATTAGGAACATTACGTATGTAGATTGTGGACAGTTGGGAATGTGGGTCTCACGGGAAGTGTGCAAGGGATAAGTCCCTGCAGTCGTGCTATTGATGTGTGTCCTCGGTGGCTCAGATGGATAGAGCGCCTGTCATGTAAGCAGGAGATCCCGGGTTAGAGTCCTGGTCGAGGCACACATTTTCGGCTGTCCCCAACGAGATATATCAACAATACCTGTCGGCAGCTGAGGGTTTCAGTTAATTATCATGTATTCTAGAGAAGTTGCACGGTCTTTCAAGAACAGCTAGTATCTTCATACATGTTTACTTTTTTGTTTTCATTTCTGTGAGACAACTATGCAGCTTCCTGCCTGCTTTCACTATTCATCACAATTACTTGCAAGGGTAATCAGGGTTGCCACAAGTTTCCCAAAGTGAAGTTCCTTGATATTTCTCTGATTTCCAGGCAAGTTTTGGCATTTTTCCCTGACAAATTTTGAGATCAAGGATAAGTTAAGACGTAAGTTGACAATCTGTCTTTGCAGTTATGGCACAAGAAAAATTAGTGCAAACAAGGAAATATCTAAAAGAACTTGGAAGCAGATGGCGTTTCCTGATGTGAGCAAAAATCTTAATATTAACATCAACATCTTTTGTAATGAACTGTTTTTAGATGGAGAAATCAAGCTAAATGGTATACAAGATGCGACAATAAAGTAATGAGACTGATTTTCTTTGCAAGATGTGGCACCCCTGCAGGCTTGTGTAGGCACAATATCCATGCGGCACATCGATGCAACTGGTCAATCGTCAGTTGTGCTGTAATAAGTTAACACGTGTTTGTGTGAATTGTACGGAAATGGAACCGCATAATACTGCGCAATGGTATGCCATTTCTTTTTGCGTTAAATTGGGTGAAAACGCGATGACAACTTACGGTAAGCTTCAGAAGGCTTTTGGAGAGGAGGTTATGTCAAGTGCTCAAGTTTTTCGTTGGCATAAAATGTTTAGTGAAGGCAGAACGAATGTTGAAGATGAAGACCGCAGTGGACGACCATCAACCTCACGGACGGATGATGATGATGTTTGGTTTGTGGGGGCGCTCAACTGCGCAGTCATCAGTGCCCATACAACGCCCCAATTTGTTCACAGTCCAATTTTCTTCACAGTCCAATATAACTACTGTCACGAATGATGAGGATGATGATGAAATGATAATGACAACACAAATACCCAGTCCCCAGGCAGAGAAAATACCCAACCCGGCCGGGAATCGAACCCAGGACCCCGTGATCACGAACGGATGTCAACTTGGCCAAGGTGCGTTAACTCGTACGACCTGATGGAACATTTTCCGTGAAAATGATTGCAGAAGAACTGAACATCCATCGAGAAATGGTTCGTCTAATAATAACTGAAGATCTTGGTATGAGAAAGATTTGTGCAAAAATGGTCCCCAAAAATCTGTCAGTACAGCAATTTTTAACCTCAAAACAAATTTCAGTACTACCACAGCCACCTTATTCATCAGATATCGCTCCCTGTGACTTTTTTCTATTTCCAAGAGTCAAAACGGCGGATAAGGAACACCATTTTCAAACAACACAAGATGTACAAAAAGCTGTGACGAGGGTCTTGGAGGATATTACAAAATATGGGTTCCAGAAATGTTACCATCAATGGCAGAAGCGTTGGAAAAAGCGTGTGCAATCAGAAGGGTACTACCTTCTAGGAGACAACACTAAACATGATTAAAACAGTAAGCATTTTTTTTCACATCAGTCTCATTACTTTATTGTCGCACCTCATGTGTGTTACATTAAGACCACTGATATTATTTTATTTCAATACAACAAAATACATTTGGTAAGAAAAATATGCATTTTGTTGTAGTCACAAGACAAATTTAAAATACTGTTGTTGTTGTGGTCTTCAGTTCCGAGCCTGGTTTGATGCAGCTCCATGCTACTCTATGCGGAAGCTTCATCTCCCAGTACCTACTGCAGCCTACATCCTTCTGAATCTGCTTAGTGTATTTATCTCTTGGTCTCCCTCTACGATTTTTACCCTCCACGCTGCCCTCCAATACTAAATTGGTGATCCCTTGATGCCTCACAACGTGTCCTACCAACCGATTCCTTCTTCTAGTCAAGTTGTGCCACAAACTCCTCTTTTCCCCAATTATATTCAACACCTACTCATCAGTTATGTGATCTACCCATCTAACCTTCAGCAATCTTCTGTAGCAACACATTTCGAAAGCTTCTATTCTCTTCTTGTCTAAACTACTTATCGTCCGTGTTTCACTTCCATACATGGCTACGCTCCAAACAAATACTTTCAGAAACGACTTCCTGACACTTAAATCTATAATGTTAACAAATTTCTCTTCTTCAGAAACGCTTCCTTGCCATTGCCAGTCTACATTTTATATCCTCTCTACTTTGAACACCATCAGTTATTTTGCTCCCCAAATAGCAAAACTCCTTTACTACTTTAAGTGTCTCATTTCTTAATATAATTCCCTCAGCATCACCAGAATTTATTCGACTTCATTACATTATCCACGTTGTCCTAATCATCATCATTTTATCCCCACTGACGCGGAAGTCGCGAAGTGCCGTCAAATCGAAAAACTTGCACCCGGAGAACGGTCTACACGACGGGAGGCCCTAGTCACAAGACATTTACATTTTATAGCGTACGAACCAATCAACGAAATATCGTCGATACGGACTTTCAGAGCCGGCTGGATTGGCCGTGCGGTTCTAGGCGCTACAGTCTGGAACCGAGCGACCGCTACGGTCGCAGGTTCGAATCCTGCCTCGGGCATGGATGTGTGTGATGTCCTTAGGTTAGTTAGGTTTAAGTGGTTCTAAGTTCTAGGGGATTGATGACCTCAGATGTTTAGTCCCACAGTGCTCAGAGCCATTAGAACGGACTTTCAGAGCTGAAGGCCGACTCGTGTACCCTTGATGACTGCACGACAGAAAGCTTTACGCTGCGCCTGGCCCCACCAACACCGACATTGGACTGTTGATGACTGGAAACATGTTGTTTGGTCGGTCGAGTCTCGTTTCAAATTGCATCGAGTGAATGGACGCGTACGGGTATGGAGATAACCTCATGAATCCATGGACACAGCATGTCAGCAGGAGACTGTTAAAGCTGGTGGAGGCTGTGTAATGTTGTGGGGCGTGTGCAGTTGGAGTGATATGGGGCACCTGGTACGCCTAGATACGATTCTGACAGGTGACACGTACGTATGCATCCTGTCCGATCACCCGCATCCATTTATGTCCACTGTGCATTCCGACAGACTTGGGCAATTCCAACAGGGCAATGCGACACCCCACACGTCCAGAATTGCTACAGAGCGGCTCCAGGAATATTCTTCTGAGTTTAAACACTTGCGCTGGCCACCCAACTCCGCAGACATTATCTAGCATATCTGGGATGCCTTGCAACGTGCTGTTCAGAAGAGATCTCCACCGCGTCGTACTCTTACGGATTTATGGACAGCACTGCAGGATTCATGGTGTCAGTTCCCTCCAGCACTACTTCAGACATTAGTCGAGTCCGTGCCACGTCGTGTTGCGGCACTTCTGCGTGCTCGCAGGGTCCCTACACGATATTAGGCAGGTGTACCTACCTGTTTCTTTGGCTCTTCAGCGTAACTAGCGATCATGGAGCAGGGACTGTGGATAGGTGCCGCCATTTGGGAATGTGGGTCGGCCGAGAGGCGTGCCAAAATAGTCTGCGCAATTGTGATAAACTGTGGGTGGCACAGTTCTCATCGCAGCTGCTTAGTAAGCCGGTGATCACGCGTTCGTATTCCTGTACAGCACAGATTTTCACTCCCTTCGCTGATGCCGCACCAAGTCCCGATGCAGCTGATATCAATAGTCTCTTTCCTTTACTTTCCTTTCTGCCCCCTCCCCTTTCAATCTACATAGCAAGTACACTACTGGACATTAAAATTGTTACACCACGAAGATGACTCGCTACAGACGCGAAATTTAACCGACAGGAAGAAGATGCAAATGATTAGCTTTTCAGAGCATTCACACGAGGTTGGCGGCGGTGGCGACACCTACAACGTGCTGACATGAGAAAAGTTTCCAACCGATTTCTCATACACAAACAGCAGTTGACCGGCGTTGCCTGGTGAAACGCGCCACGTGCAAAGAGGAGAAATGTGTACCATCACGTTTCCGCCTTTGATAAATGTCGGATTGTAGCCAATCGCGATTGCGATTTATCGTATCGCGACATTGGTGGTCGCGTTGGTCGAGGTCCAATGACTGTTAGCAGAATATGGAATCGGTGGGTTCCGCAGCGCCGTGCTGGATCCCAACGGCCTCGTATCACTAGCAGTCGAGATGACAGGCATCTTACCCGCACGGCTGTAACGGATCGTGCAGCCACGTCTGGATCCCTGAGTCAACAGATGGGGATGATTGCAAGACAACAACCATCTGCACGAACAGTTCGACGACGTTTGCAGCAGCACGGACTAACAACTCGGAGACCGTGGCTGCGGTTACCCTTGACACTGCAACACAGACAGGAGCGCCTGCGATGGTGTACTCAACGACGAAGCTGGGTGCACGAATAGCAAAACGTCATTTTTTCGGATGAATCCAGGTTCTGTTTACAGCATCCGTGTTTGGCGACATTGCGGTGAACGCACATTGGAAGCGTGTATTCGTCATTGCCATACTGGCGTATCACCCGGCGTGATGGTATGGGGTGCCATCGATTACACGTTTCGGTCACCTCTTGTTCGCATTGACGGCACTTTGAACAGTGGACGTAGCATTTCAGATGTGTTACGACCCGTGGCTCTACCCGTAATTCGATCCCTGCGAAACCCTACATTTCAGTAGGATCTACATCTACATCTACATCCATACTCCGCAAGCCACCTGACGGTGTGTGGCGGACGGTACCTTCAGTACATCTATCGGTTCTCCCTTCCATTCCAGTCTCGTATTGTTCGTGGAAAGAAGGATTGTCGGTATGCTTCTGTGTGGGCTCTAATCTCTCTGATTTTATCCTCATGGTCTCTTCGCGAGATATACGTAGGAGGGAGCAATATACTGCTTGACTCTTCGGTGAAGGTATGTTCTCGAAACTTCAACAAAAGCCCGTACCGAGCTACTGAGAGTCTCTCCTGCAGAGTCTTCCACTGGAGTTTATCTATCATCTCCGTAACGCTTTCGCGATTACTAAAAGATCCTGTAACTAAATCTCGCTGCTCTCCGTTGGATCTTCTCTATTTCTTCTATCAACCTCATCTGGTACGGATCCCACACAGCTGAGCAGTATTCAAGCAGTGGGCGAACAAGCGTACTGTAACCTACTTGCCCGCATCTCGTGGTCGTGCTGTAGCGTTCTCGCTTCCCACGCCCGGGTTCCCGGGTTCCATTCCCGGCGGGGTCAGGGATTTTCTCTGCCTCATGATGGCTGGGTGTTGTGTGATGTCCTTAGGTTAGTTAGGTTTAAGTAGTTCTAAGTTCTAGGGCACTGATGACCATTGATGTTAAGTCCCATAGTGCTCAGAGCCATTTGAACCATTTTGAACTCCTAATGCGTACTCCCAGATAATTTATGGAATTAACTGCTTCCAGTTGCTGACTTGCTATTTTATAGCTAAATGATAAGGGAACTATATTTGTATGTTTTCGCAGCACATTACACTTGTCTAAATTGAGATTCAGTTGCCATTCCCTGCACCATGCGTCAATTCGCTGCAGATCCTCCTGCATTTCAGTACAATTTTCCATTGTTACAACCTCTCGATAAACCACAGCATCATCCGCAAAAAGCCTCAGTGAACTTCTGTTGTCATCGACAAGGTCATTGATGTATATTGTGAATAGCAACGGTCCTACGACACTCCCCTGCGGCACACCTGAAATCACTCTTACTTCGGAAGACTTCTCTCCATTGAGAATGACATGCTGCGTTCCGTTATCTAGGAACTCCTCAATCCAATCACACGATTGGTCTGATAGTCCATATTCTCTTACTTTGTTCATTAAACGACTGTGGGGAACTGTATCGAACGCCTTGCGGAAGTCAAGAAACACGGCATCTACCTGGGAACCCGTGTCTATGGCCCTCTGAGTCTCGTGGACGAATAGCGCGAGCTGGGTTTCACACGACCGTCTTTTCAGAAACCCATGATGATTACTATAGAGTAGATTTCCACGCTCCAGGAAAGCCATTATACTCGAACATGGTGCAGGTCCTGTACAGGCCTTTCTGGATACAGAAAATGTTCGACTGCTGCCCTGGCCAGCACATTCTCCGGATCTCTCACCAATTGAAAAGGCCTGTTCAATGGTGGCCGAGCAACTGGCTCGTCACAATACGGCAGTCACTACTCTCGATGAACTGTGGCATCGTGTTGAAGCTGCATGGGCAGCTGTACCTGTACACGCCATCCAAGCTCTGAGTCAATGCGCAGGCGTATCGAGGCCAGAGGAGGTTGTTCTGGGTACTGATTTCTCAGGATCTATGCACCCGAATAGCGTGAAAATGTGATCACATGTCAGTTCTAGTGTCATATATTTGTCCAATGAATACCCGTTTATTATCTGCATGTGTTCTTGGTGTGGCCAGTAGTGTAGTATTAAGCGGACTGCAGGCCCTACCTGTGGCGCGCTCTATGGGGCCGAAGTCGCCCTCGACCGCCTCCACGACGTCCATGACCGCCACCGCCGTTGCCACGCGGCGACTTCCCCCCCGCGGCGGCACGCCGCTGCTTTTATACGCCACCGGCGCCGCCCAGACTCGGCTGCCGCGACCTCGCCCGCCGTGGCCGCCTTCATCCCACGGCAAACCGCGCACCGGGCTCCGCTGAGCTATCGTAATCTGGAGCCCGCGGGCACGACTGTTTGCGGGGGACTTGGCCCGCGGCCCGCTTGCAGATGGATCTCGCCGGCTAGAGCTGTTGTTCCAGCGGCGCTCGCTATCTAACCCCAGCTGCGCTACGGTATTACGCTTGACACAGCAGTGCGAGCTGTTTTCTCCGTGAGTCACCGTCTCTAGGTCGGGATGCAGTACTTACACGATTCTACACACCGTACGCGGACGAGCTCGCTATTCGTTTGGCATCTGCGCGAAGAAAAACTTTAACATTCTGCGTGGTGTCTGTTTGTTCTAAGCCGTGTCTCCCTACCACTTTCGTGCAACGACGCTCTGAGCTCTTAGGGAATTGACTAGTTTGAACCTGGGACCCGTTGCTGGTAAGGAGACGGCAGACCACACATGACATGTAGAGTTCAGAAGAGTTCAGTGAGACTTTTGTTGGTTGGTCATCAGTCTACTGACTGGTTTGATGCGGCCCGCTACGAATTCCTTTCCTGTGCTAACCTCTTCATCTCAGAGTAGCACTTGCAACCAACGTCCTCAATTATTTGCTTGACGTACTCCAATCTCTGTCTTCCTCTACAGCTTTTGCCCTCTACAGCTCCCTCTAGTACCATGGAAGTCATTCCCTCATGTCTTAGCAGATGTCCTATCATCCTGTCCCTTCTCCTTATCAGTGTTTTCCACATATTCCTTTCCTCTCCGATTCTGCGTAGAACCTCCTCACTCCTTACCTTATCAGTCCACCTAATTTTCAACATTCGTCTATAGCACCACATCTCAAATGCTTCGATTCTCTTCTGTTCCGATTTTCCCACAGTCCATGTTTCACTACCATACAATGCTGTACTCCAGACGTACATCCTCAGAAATTTCTTCCTCAAATTAAGGCCGGTATTTGATATTAGTAGACTTCTCTTGGCCAGAAATCCCTTTTTTGCCATAGCGAGTCTGCTTTTGATGTCCTCCTTGCTCCGTCCGTCATTGGTTATTTTACTGCCTAGGTAGCAGAATTCCTTAACTTCATTGACTTTGTGACCATCAATCCTGATGTTAAGTTTCTCGCTGTTCTCATTTCTACTACTTCTCATTACCTTCGTCTTTCTCCGATTTACTCTCAAACCATACTGTGTACTCATTAGACTGTTAATTCCGTTCAGCAGATCATTTAATTCTTCTTCACTTTCACTCAGGATAGCAATGTCATCAACGAATCGTATCATTGATATCCTTTCACCTTGTATTTTAATTCCACTCTTGAACCTTTCCTTTATTTCCATCATTGCTACCTCGATGTACAGATTGAAGAGTAGGGGCGAAAGGCTACAGCCTTGTCTTACACCCTTCTTAATACGAGCACTTCGTTCTTGATCGTCCACTCTTATTTTTCCCTCTTGGTTGTTGTACGTATTGTATATGACCCGTCTCTCCCTATAGCTTACCCCTACTTTTTTTCTGAATCTCGAACAGCTTGCACCATTTTATATTGTCGAACGCTTTTTCCAGGTCGACAAAAAGTGTCTTGATTTTTCTTTAGCCTTGCTTCCATTATTAGCCGTAACGTCAGAATTGCCTCTCTCGTCCCTTTAGTTTTCCTAAAGCCAAACTGATCGTCACCTAGCGCATTCTCAATTTTCTTTTCCATTCTTCTGTATATTATTCTTGCAAGCATCTTCGATGCATGAGCTGTTAAGCTGATTGTGCGATAATTCTCGCACTTTTCAGCTCTTGCCGTCTTCGGAATTGTGTGGATGATGCTTTCCAGAAAGTCAGATGGTATATCGCCAGACTCATATATTCTACACACCAACGTGAATAGTCGTTTTGTTGCCACTTCCCCCAATGATTTTAGAAATTCTGATGGAATGTTATCTATCCCTTCTGCCTTATTTCGCTGTAAGTCCTCCAAAGCTCTTTTAAATTCCGATTCTAATAGTGGATCCCCTATCTCTTCTAAATCGACTCCTGTTTCTTCTTCTATCACATCAGACAAATCTTCACCCTCATAGAGGCTTTCAATGTATTCTTTCCACCTATCTGCTCTCTCCTCTGCATTTAACAGTGGAATTCCCGTTGCACTCTTAATGTTACCACAGTTGCTTTTAATGTCACCAAAGGTTGTTTTGACTTTCCTGTATGTTGAGTCTGTCCTTCCGACAATCATATCTTTTTCGATGTCTTCACATTTTTCCTGCAGCCATTTCGTCTTTAGCTTCCCTGCACTTCCTATTTATTTCATTCCTCAGCGACTTGTATTTCTGTATTCCTGATTTTCCCGGAACATGTTTGTACTTCCTCCTTTCATCAATCAACTGAAGTATTTCTTCTGTTACCCATGGTTTCTTCGCAGCTACCTTCTTTGTACCTGTGTTTTCCTTCCCAACTTCTGTGATGGCCCTTTTTAGAGATGTCCATTCCTCTTCAACTGTACTGCCTACTGCGCTATTCCTTATTGCTGTATCTATAGCGTTAGAGACTAGCGATGATATAATCAAATACTTAATGATTTCAGCGTCAGCTCCACTGCACTCCCTGTAAAAGAATCTTAATACTAACTAAATTTAGTGGAAGGGGTTCAAGGCTTTCCTATTTTTAGTTAGCTGGTAAAATAACGGCGAAAAAGCAGTTAAGTTTACCGTTGGAAATTTTCTTCTACTCACAAAACATTATTTGTAAATTGCACTATTGATAAAAGGAAATATTTTAATACAGGATGATAAAAACCAACTGTGTTCAACAAAAATGTGAACGAATATTCCCTGAAGGGGTTTCCAAGTTCTACAATGGATCGAAGGATGACCTATGCCATATCACATCTATAATCTGGATTTAAGTTAAGTTTCATAAAAAGAGAAAACTATCAAAATGGTCTACAGTGACCCTCAATTATCTTTAATTACTTATCTAACTTTTCGTAAATTACATTGGCTGATGTGGCTTCTCAATAATTATACAACAGAAAATCATCGCGTTTCAGATTTTAACTTCTTGTAGCAAATGTGATTACCATGAGATTTAATTGACGATCGACACTAGTATTACGTAAAAAGGGGATGTAATGTCAGGATTTATTCGGAGCTATGTGACATACTGTGGCATTTGCTACCATGTCAGGGTTTTCATGGAAGGTGTTTGATTTGCCTGACACCTTACAAAACCTTCGGGTAAATATCACTGTGTCAGGTCCCTCTCATTTCGCGGAAAGTTTTATTTATTTTCTCCTTTTTATGCCGGGCAACCACAGCCAAACTTCGACATTATTTCAAAGAAAACTCCGCAGTGGCTGTATCAATGATTTTTATTAAATCTGCGACCGGTTTCGCATCACGTATCGGAGCATCCTCAGGCAATCTGTATAAAATATAATATGTAATAATTAATATAATACAATATAAACTAGTCGATGCCCCAATTCTGAGGTATAAACTCAACTTTTAAACAACCAGTTTTTTAATGAGACAAGAAAGTACTCACATACGCTCGTTTAACATTGCCCTGTAACCACTCCCCGCCGTTCAGGTCCAATATACCGTCATCTGGTGAATGCGGTAGTTAAAAATTTAAAAATCTTTTTTAAAAAATTTTTAAATGATGTGTTTTATCAGCATCGTATTTTATTTTTATTTTCTAGGTCACTACCGCTCCTATAAATTAAAAAAGTTTTAAAAAGAATTTTTAAATTTTAACTAGCGCTTCCACCAGATGACAGTATATTGGACGTCAATGGTGGGGAGTGGCAACAGGGCAATGTTCAAAATTACCATGTTATAAATAGTGTATATGAGTACTTTCTTGTCTCATTCAAATAACTGGTTGTTTAAAAGTTCAGTTTATACCTCAGAATTGGGGGATCGAGAGGTTTATATTATATTATAGATACGGGTAAGTCTTGTGGTCCACATTGTATACCGATTAGGTTACTTTCAGATTACGCTGATACAATAGCTACCTACTTAGCAATCATACACAACCGCTCGCTCACCGATAAATCTGTACCGACAGATTGGAAAATTGCGCAGGTCGCACCAGTGTTTAAGAAGGGTAGTAGGAGTAATCCATCGAACTACAGACCTATATCATTGACGTCGGTTTGCAGTAGGATTTTGGAGCATATACTGTATTCAAACATTATGAATCACCTGGACGGGAACACTCTATTGATACGTAATCAGCACGGTTTCAGAAAATATCGTTCTTGTGTAACGCAGCTAGCTCTTTATTTGCACGAAGTAATGCCCGCTGTCGACAGGGGATCTCAAGTTGATTCCGTATTTCTAGATTTCGGGAAAGCTTTTGACACCGTTCCTCACAAGCGACTTCTAATCAAGATGCGGGCCTACGGGGTATCGTCTCAGTTGTGCGACTGGATTCGTGATTTCCCGTCAGGAAGGTCGCAGTTCGTAGTAATAGACGGCAAATCATCGAGTAAAACTGAAGTGATATCAGGTGTTCCCCAGGGAAGCGTCCTGGGACCTCTGCTGCTCCTGATCTATATAAATGACCTGGGTGACAATCTGAGCAGTTCTCTTAGGTTGTTCGCAGATGATGCTGTAATTTACCGTCTAGTAAGGTCATCCGAAAACCGGTATCAGTTGCAAAGCGATTTAGAAAAGATTGCTGTAGGGTGTGGCAGGTGGCAGTTGACGCTAAATAATGAAAAGTGTGAGGTGATCCACACGAGTTCCAAAAGAAATCCGTTGGAATTCGATTACTCGATAAATAGTACAATTCTCAAGGCTGTCAATTCAACTAAGTACCTGGGTGTTAAAATTACGAACAACTTCAGTTGGAGAGACCACATAGATAATATTGTGGGGAAGGCGAGCCAAATGTTGCGTTTCATTGGCAGGACACTTGGAAGATGCAACAAGTCCACTAAAGAGACAGCTTACACTACATTCGTTCGTCCTCTGTTAGAATATTGCTGCGCGGTGTGGGATCCTTACCAGGTGGGATTGATGGAGGACATCGAAAGGGTGCAAAAAAGGGCAGCTCGTTTTGTATTATCATGTAATAGGGGAGAGAGTGTGGCAGATACGATACGGGAGTTGGGATGGAAGTCATTAAAGCAAAGACGTTTTCCGTGGCGGCGAGATCTATTTACGAAATTTCAGTGACCAGCTTTCTCTTCCGAATGCGAAAATATTTTGTTGAGCCCAACCTACATAGGTAGGAATGATCATCAAAATAAAATAAGAGAAATCAGAGCTCGAACAGAAAGGTTTAGGTGTTCGTTTTTCCCGCGCGCTGTTCGGGAGTGGAATGGTAGAGAGATAGTATGATTGTGGTTCGGTGAACCCTCTGCCAAGCACTTAAATGTTAATTGCAGAGTAATCACGTAGATGTAGATGAGGCGTTCAGACAGTCGTTTTTCTCTCGCGCGATCCGCGAGTGGAACAGAGGGAGGGGGGGGGGGATATGACTTAGGGGCGAATTTTGTCCTCCGCCACACACCGCTTGGTGGCTAGCGGAGTGTATATGAAGATGTAGAAGTGCTGCTCTGAGTTGAAGAGGTTGCCACAGGCGGGGAATTCGTGACGGGCCGCAAGAAACGAGTCAGAAAACTGATTACTCAAAAAACATGGCGGTGGTGGTTATGTAGTGATGATCGTGGTCGTGATGGTACGACGATACCGCGGTAATTTAGTCCGTTCTGGTGGGTAAGTTCCGTCGAGCAGATTCTCGTAAGCGGCTATGCTTGTGCGTGTAGCGCGCTGGCGAGTCAGGCCCAGCAGCAGATATTTCCAGCCGGGCGACGCGGCGACCTCGTCGCTTTGGGATTTACGGTTCGCAGTTGGCCAACACAACGTTCCGCCGCTGCGACTTATTTGCCGTTATTTCCAGAATGACGACGACGCACGACGGCAGAGCCCCTGCGAAACTCGTGAAAAATTCTACAGTCGCTGTTTACAAGTCCAGTGCCAGCACATAATTTCCAACAGCACTTAGACGCAACTCTAAAAAAAAGCCTCGATAAAGTTGGCTTCGAAGATTGGATGATTCCAGAGCGGTACCCGTACATACAGGGTGCCTGGAAATTCGCATTAGAAACTTGTAGGGCTTGTAAAGGAGAGTGAGTAAGTCCGAAAACGTACCGTTTCCTTTCTACGACTGTTTCAGTTCAGATATGTAACGGGTCCACGTCTGCCGTGGCAAAGAGAAAAGTTTAAGAGTTGCTTGTCGTATGCTATAGGATGACGTGAACTATGCCAAACGGTTGTCTGGCGCCAATTCGCGTCTCCCTCGCTGTCACACTCCTGTAGAGCCACGGGATGATCTGCTCTTAACTAACGAACCGAGATGATAGAAAATCTGGATTTTACCCACCCAGAAATCCGCGCGCGCTAGAGCACCCACGTCAGGGTCACTGGTTCACAGGCAACGAATCTAATCCGCCCGATGGATTACCGACCGGGGGGAGGGAGGGGGGGGGGGAGAGGATGCAGCAGCCGGCCATCCTGGACTGGATGTGGGTTTTAGGCGGTTTGCCACGTCCCAGTAGGTGAATACAGCACTGGTACACTACTGGCCATTAAAATTACTACACCAGAAAGATGACGTGCTACATACGCGAAATTTAACCGGCAGGAAGAAGATGCTGTGATATGCAAATGATTAGCTTTTCAGAGCATTCAAATAAGGTTGGCGCCGGTGGCGACGCCTACAACGTGCTGAAATGAGGAAAGTTTCCAACCGATTTCTCATACACAAACAGTAGTTGACCGGCGCTGCCTCGTGAAACGTTGTTGTGATGCCTCGTGTAAGGAGGAGAAATGCGTACCATCACGTTTCCGACTTTGATAAAGGTCGGATTGTAGCCTATCGCGATTGCGGTTCATCGTATCCCGACATTGCTGCTCGCGTCGGTCGACATCCAATGACTGTTAGCAGAATATGGAATCGGTGGGTTCAGGAGGGTAATACGGAACGCCATTCTGGATCCCAACGGCCTCGTATCGCTAGCAGTCGAGATGACAGGCATCTTATCCGCACGGCCGTAACGGATCGTGCAGCCACGTCTCGATCCCCGAGTCTGCAGATGGGGACGTTTGCAAGACAACAACCATCTGCACCAACAGTTCGACGACGTTTGCAGCAGCATGGACTATCAGTTCGGAGACCGTGGCTGCAGTTACTCTTGACGCTGCATCACAGACAGGTTCTGATTGCACGAGTGGCAAAACGTCATTTTTTCGGATGAATCCAGGTTCTGTTTACAGCATCGTGATGGTCGCATCCGTGTTTGGCGACATCGCGGTGAACACACATTGGAAGCGTGTATTCGTCATCGCCATACTGGCGTATCACCCGGCGTGATGGTGCGGGGTGCCATTGGTTACACGTCTCGGTCACCTCTTGTTCGCATTGACAGCAGTTTGAACAGTGTACGTTACATTTCAGATGTGTTACAACCTGTGGCCCTACCCATCGTTCAATCCCTGCGATTTTCTGGATATAAAAAATGTACGACTGCTGCCCTGGCCAGCACATTCTCCAGATCTCTCAGCAACTGAAAACGTCTGGCCAATGATGGCCGAGCAACTGGCTCGTCACAATACCGCAGTCACTACTCCTGATGAACTGTGGTATCGTGTTGAAGCTGCGTGGGCAGCTGTACCTGTACACGCCATCCAAGCTCTGTTTGACTCAATGCCGAAGCGTATGAAGGCCATTATTAGGGTCAGAGGTGGTTGTTCTGGGTACTGATTTCTTAGGATCTATGCACCCAAGTTGCGTGAAAATGCAATCAGAAGTCAGTTCTACTACAATATATTTGTCCAACAAATACCCGTTTATCATCTGCATTTCTTCTCGGTGTAGCAATTTTAATGGCCAATAGTGTACTTACACTATGTGATCAAAAGTATCCGGACACCTGGCTGAAAATGAGTTGCAAGCTCGTGGCGCCCTACATCGGTAATGCTGGAATTCAGTACGGTGTTGGCCCACCCTTAGGCTTGAAGACAGCTTCCACTCTCGCAGCCAAATGTTCAATCAGGTGCTGGAAGGTCTCTTGGGGAATGGCAGCCCATTCTTCACGGAGTGCTGCATTGAGGAGAGGTATCGATGTCGGTCGGTGGGGTCTGGCACGAAATGGCGTTCGCAAAAAAAAAATCCGAAGGTGCTGTAGAGGATTCAGGTCAGGACTCTGTGCAGGCCAGTCCATTACAGGGATGTTATTGTCGTGTCACCACTCCGCAAGAGGCCGTGCATTATGCACAGGTGCTCGATCATGTTGAAAGATGCAATCGCCATCCCAAAGTAGCTCTTTAACAGTGGCAACGAAGAAGGTGCTTAAAACATCAATGTAGGTCTGTGCTGTGATGGTGCCACGTAAAACAACAAGGGGCACAAGCCCCCTCCACGAAACACACGGCCACGCCATAACACCAGCGCCTCCGAATTTTACTGTTGCCACTACACACGCTGGCAGATGACGTTCACGGGCATGCGCCGTATCCACACCCTGCCATCGGATCGCCACACTGTGTACCGTGATTCCTCACTCCACACAACGTTTTTCCAATCTTCAGTCGTCCAATGTTTACCCTCCCTACACCAAGCGAAGCATCGTTTGGCATTTACTGGCGTGGCGTGTGGCTCATGAGCAGCCGCTCGATCGTAAAATCTAAATTTCCTCACCTTCCGCCTAACTCTCAGTACTTGCAGTGGATCCAGATGCAGTTTAGATATCGTGTGTGATGGTCTGGTTAGATGTCTGCCTATAACACATTACGACGCTCTTCAGCTGTTGGCGGTCTCTGTCAGTCAACAGACGAGGTTGACCTGTATGTTGTTGTGCTGTGCGTGTCCGTTGACGTTTGCACTTTACTGTCAGGCCATGACAGTGGACTTGAACGCTAACCACTCGGCTGCCGCCGCCTCATGGTAAAAATGGCCACGCACACGTGTATATTTGACGACCGAAATTATCTTGCGATTTTCTCAGTAACGCTTGAGAAGTACGCGCTACTGCTTACACGTTTTGTTGTCCTCATGGAGTACTACGAGTGTACGAAGTTTACAGTAAATCCGCGTTCCAAACGTCGTGGCCTCTCCTTGTAAGTACACTGCTGGCCACCATAAATGTAACACCAAGAAAGACAAGAGGTAGCACAACAAAATTTATTTTGTAGATAACATGTTGACCAAGTATCAAATGATTACGTTTACAGACGTCTGTGACATGTGCTTCCTGCCAGAATCAGTAGCCAGAGTAGCCGCCATTGTTGGAGATCGCCGCTGCCACACGTCTCGGCATTGAGTCAAAGAGGTACTGCTGGGGTACAGCAGCCCAAGCAGCTTCCACACGTTGCCAAAGATCATCTGGTGTGACAGCTGGGGATGTAATCTGGGTCACTCGTTGAGCAACCGTGGACCACATGTCATCTATCGGCGAAAGATCCGGAGAGCGAGCCGGCCAGGGAAGCAATTCAATCTGGTTATTGACGAAGAACCTTTGGACAATGCGTGCCACGTGTGGTCGCGCATTATCCTGTTGAAATATGGCTGTGGCCGAGCCCTGAAGGTAAGGAAGGACAACTGGCTCCAGCACTTCGGATATGTAGCGCCGGCTATTTAAAGTACCGGCAATGCGTACTAGAGGCGTGCGAGAGTAATATCCAATACCGCCCCATACCATAATACCCGGTGCAAGACCAGTGTGGCGGTGCGTAATGCAGCTGTTCAGCGTCCTCTCTCCTCGGTGTCTCCACACTCGAATCCGACCATCGTGGTGCTGCAGACAGAAGCGTGCATCGTCAGTAAAGACAACGTCATTCCATTCTGCCGTCCACATCCGTCTGTCATCACACCATTGGCGATGGAGACGTCTGTGGTTCTGCGTCAATGGTAGACGAAGCAATGGATGTCTTGCGGACAGACCACTCTGCTGTAAACGGCGTCGAATGGTACGCGCAGACACTGGATGATGCGTTACAGACGCAATGTGCTGTGCTACGGTTCGGGATGTCACTGAGCGATCCGTCACTGCCATGCGCACAATTTGCCTATCAGCACGTGCAGTGGTGCACCGAGGTGAATGCGATCGACCACGTCGGTCCGTCGTACCCTCCTGCATCCAACGGTCACATATCCGCATTACAGTTGTTTGGTTTCGTCCAACACGACTAGCGATTTCTCTGTATGATAATCCACAATCTCGGTAAGCCACTATCCTTCCTCTGTCGAACTCGGATACTTGATCAAAAGATGTTCGCTGTTGTCTACGAGGCATAACTGATCGTCTTGTGAAACAACCACAAGGTAAACACACGTGCCGAACGTACACTCGTCGAAGTCGCCAAGCCTTAAATGGCGCTATGAGGTGGCGCCACAGGCGCGTGTGATGTGCGTCTGCGCTGAAATTCTAATCAGTTGCATATCTCATCGCTGCAAACACATGGTGTAAATTTCACTTGATTCGGATGCTTCCTTCAGGGTGTTGCATTTACGGTGGCCAGCAGTGTAAGTGGCCATCATGTAGAGCACTATTTGTGAAACGGAACTGGGATTCCATCCGGACCTGTTTCTAGCTCTTTCAGTTCTTTCTGTACGCCAGGAATGCTTCCTACTGTGTCATCATCCATACAGGACTCTACGTGATAGGCAGACGACTCCTGCGCCGGTCTTCTTTCCATGTCCTCCTTGCTTAGCCCATCAAGTGTTATTTCGCTTCCATGGTAACATAACGCCTTTACTTCATACTCCTGAGTTTTAATGTTAATTTTACAGCTGATGTCATTTCTGATACCCCACGGCACTTTCGTTTTTCTGCACTTCACTCTCATTCCATATTCTGCACTTCCATCTAGCAGGTGCTTAATTTCTTTTTCAGTCTCACTGGCGATAGATACGTCATCAGCGAATCTTAGGACCGGTATCACTTCACCTTGGATTTGCAGTCCCATTCCTGAGGATTTGGCAATGGCCTTGCCACAGTGGATACACCGGTTCCCGTGTGTGTGTGTGTGTGTGTGTGTGTGTGTGTGTGTGTGTGTGTGTGTTGGGGCTTATGTGCGCTCAACATTGAGGTCATCAGCGCCCCCGGTTCCCGTGAGACCACCGAAGTTAAGCGCTGTCGGGCGTGGTCGGCACTTGGATGGGTGACCATCCTGGCCGCCATGCGGTGTTGCCATTTTCGGGGTGCACTCAGCCTCGTGATGCCGACTGAGGAGCTACTCGACCGCATAGTAGCGGCTCCGGTCAAACAAAACCATCATAACGACCAGCAGAGTGGTGTGCTGACCACACGCCCCTCCTATCCGCATCCTCAGCTGAGGATGACACGGCGGTCGGACGGTACAAATGAGCCACTTGTGGCCTGAAGACGGAGTGCTTCTTCTGCCTGAAGATTTCCTTCCTTTTCGTCATTGGTTCTTGGACAGTAGACGCGAAAAGTTGCATCCCTGTCTTACACCCTCTTTAATTCGAGCACATCGTTTTCGATCTACCATTCTTATCGTCCCCTCCTGGTTCTTCTATATACGGCACAGAGTGAGCAGGAAGCTATTTCCCCATTACGAAACCGAGCGATATGGCGCACTGGTTAACACACTGGAGTCCCATTCGGGAGGACGACGGTTAAATCCCGCGTCCGGCCATCCACATTTAGGTTTTTTTGTGATTTCCTCAAACGCTGGGATGATTCTTCTGAAACGGTGTGGTCGCTTTCCTTCCCCATCCTCGGCACAACCGCAATCTGTGCTCCGTCTCTAATGATCTTGACGTCGACGGGACGTTAAAACCAACCTTCCTTCCTTATTACCGAAGTTTGTTTCTAGGTAACTATGCTAGACACATCTGTGCCGTTTGTTGCAAATGGTAGCGTGACTTACTAAGTTTTCGGAGATACCCTTCCACACTTTATGTTGTATCTCAGTTACAGGAATTTCAACCACGGACAGAGTTTCAAAATGGTGCACCGTCACAATTGGGTCTATTTGTTCTTCAATTGTTTGGTGAAACTATTTCGAACAGGAGGTCGATTAAAGTTTTGAGTGTTTTGCATTCTTGTTGTAATATTTTGTGTTGATGAATAAAGTTTGTATGTTGAGTGCAACTGACAGGAACATATTTTGGCCCCTTTCCACAACCTAATCCGCTTTGTCCTGCGAGCCCAGGCATATCAACTGTGTACATTGAATCACCTTAACAATAATTCTCTATTATTCCAATCTCAAATAGTGCGCGGACAAAAACGAAAATTATATTTTTTCCGTGAGAGGTTTGATTTTTCTTATTTTATTATTATGATCGTTTCTCCCGATGTAGGTCGTCGTCAACAAAATATTTTCGCAATCGGAGGAGAAAATTGGTGATCGAAATCTCGTGAGGAGATCCCGCCACAACGAGAAACGCCTTTGCTTTAATAATTGCCACCCCAAATCCTGTATCATCTTCGTAACACTGTCTCCCCTGTTTCTCATGATGATGATGATGATTAGTGGTTTAGGGCGCACAACAGCGAGGTTATCAGCGCCCGAACTGTTTCTCATAATACAAACCGTGCTGCCCTTCTTTGAACTTTCTCGATGTACTCCGTGGATCTTATCTGGTAAGGACCCCACACCGCGCAGCAGTACTCTAGAATAGGACGGGCAAGCGCAGTGTAGACACTCTTCTTACTAGATCTGTTACATTTTGTAAGTTTTTTTCCAATAAAATTCAGTCTTTGGTTAGCCTTCCCCACATTTTCCATGGATTCTCTCTCATTGAAATTGTTAATAATTGTAACTTCTAGGTATTCAGTTGAATTTCCAACATTTGGATTTGGATGATTTATCGTGTAACCGAAGTTTAATGGATTCCTTTTGCACTCATGTGGAAGACCTCACATTTTTCATTATTGAGTGGGAATTCTCAATTTTCGCACCATCTTTTCTAAATCGTATTGCAAGTTGTTTTGATCTTCTGATGCCGTTAGTAAACGATAAACGAGAGCATCATTAGCAAACAACGTACGACGGCTGCTCATACTGTCTCCCAAATCGTTTATGTAGATAAGGAAGAGCAAAGGGCCTATAACACTACCTTGGGAACGACGGAAATCACTTCTGTTTTACTCCATGACTTTCCGTCAATTACTAGGCACTGTGACCTCTCTAAGAGCAAATCAAGGAATGCAGTCGCATAATTGAGTTGATATTCCGTAAACACGTCATTTGATTACAAGTCGGTTATCAGGCACTGTGTGAAAACGCTTCTGGAAATCTTCACATAAGGAATCAGCACTCAACATTTCGAGTGAGTAAAAAGCTAGTTGTGTATCACAAGAACTGTTTTGCAAATCCGTGTTGAATGTGAGTTAATAGACCGTTTTCTTCGAGATAATTCATAATGTTCGAGCACAATATATGTTTCACAATCCTGCTGTATGCCGACGTTAATGATATGGGCCTGTAATTTAGTTGATTACTCCTACTGCCTTTCTTGAATATTGGTGTGACCTGTGCAACTTTCCAGTCTTTGGGTAGGGATCTTTGGTCGAGTGAGCGGTTGCGTATGATTTTTTAGTGTGGAGCTATTGAATCAGCGTACTCTGAAAAGAATCTAATTGACTGATAGTCTGGACCGGAAGAATTGCTTTCATCAAGTGATTTAAGTTGCTTCACTACTCTGAGAATATCTATTTCTATGCAAGTCAAATGGGCAGCTGTTCTTGATTCGAATTCTGGAACATTTACTTCGTATTCTTTGGTGAAAAAATTTCTCAAGCCTGTGTTTAGTAACTCTACTTTAACAGCACTTTTATCGATAGTATTTCCCTTGCTATCGCGCAGGGAAGGCATTGACTGTGTCTTGCCGCTGGCTACTTTACATACGACCAGAACCTCTTAGGATTTTCTGCCGGGTTTCCACAACGAAACTGTCTCGAAACCATCTCGCATTGAAGTCCGCGCCAAATTTCGAGCTTCTGTAAACGATCGCCATTCTTGGGGATTTTGCGTCCGTTTAAATTTGGCATACTTTTATTGTTGTTTCAGCAACAGTGGTCAGGCCAGTTTTGTGTAACACGGGGATCAGCTCCGTCGTTTGTTAATTTATTTGGTAGAATTGTCTCAATTGCTGCCGATACTATTTCTTTCTATTCAACCCACATGTGGTATACAGTTACATTGTTAATTTCGAAGGAATGGAGATCGTCTCTCAGGATGGCATCACGCGAATTTTTTATCTGCTTTTTTTTGCATATGTACATATTTCGTTTATTTTTGGTGCTTTTGGGAGTTACAGTATTCAGTCTCGCTACGACAACCCTGTGTTCACTAATCCCTGTATCCGTTTTGATACTGCTTGTTAGCGCAGGATTATTTGTTGGTAACAGGTCAAATGTGTTTTCACAACTGTTATTCATTCGAGTGGGCTCATGCACTATGAGGGTCGTTCAATAGGTAATGCCCCACATATTTTTTTTCCTCTGAATATATTTATTGTTAAGAGTCATAATTTGTTGACCCGTGGTCTAGGGGTAGCGTCTTTCTTCGGTCCGGGGTTCGATCCCCGCCACTGCTTAAATTTTGATAAATAATCAGCATTGGCGGCTGAAGACTTCCGGTATAAGAAGTCAGCCTCATTCTGCCAACGGCCTTGTCAAAGAGGGCAGAGGAGCGGATAGAGGTTCAGGGCACTCTCTTGTCCTAGGGGTGGGAAATTGCCCCTAAAGGCGGTAGAATCCGTAATGATCAACGACATGAGGATGCAGAAGGCAATGGAAACCACTGCATTAAAGACACGTAACGTGTACCCACAGGACATGTGGCCTGTAATTGAAGAAGTGTCATGATGATCTCTCCATTGGCAAAAGATTCCGGAGTAGTCCCCCATTCGGATCTCCGGGAGGGGACTGCCAAGGGGGAGGTTACCATGAGAAAAAGATTGAATAATCAACGAAAGGATAACGTTCTACGAGTCGGGGCATGGAATGTCAGAAGCTTGAACGTGCTAGGTAAACTAGAAAATCTGAAAAGGGAAATGCAAAGGCTCAATCTAGATATAGTAGGGGTCAGTGAAGTGAAGTGGAAGGAAGACAAGGATTTCTGGTCAGATGAGTGTCGGGTAATATCAACAGCAGCAGAAAATGGTATAACAGGTGTAGGATTCGTTATGAATAGGAAGGTAGGGGCAGAGGGTGTGTTACTGTGAACAGTTCAGTGACCGGGTTGTTCTAATCAGAATCGACAGCAGACCCACACCGACAACGATAGTTCAGGTATACATGCCGACGAAGCAAGCTGAAGATGAACAGATAGAGAAAGTGTATGAGGATATTGAAAGGGTAATGCAGTATGTAAAGGGGGACGAAAATCTAATAGTCATGGGCGACTGGAATGCAGTTGTAGGGGAAGGAGTAGAAGAAAAGGTTACAGGAGAATATGTGCTTGGGACAAGGAATGAAAGAGGAGAAAGACTAATTGAGTTCTGTAACAAGTTTACAAGTTTTCGCTAGTAATAGCGAATACCCTGTTCAAGAATCACAAGAGGAGGTGGTATACTTGGAAAAGGCCGGGAGATACGGGAAGATTTCAATTAGAATACATCGTGGTCAGACAGAGATTCCGAAGTCAGATACTGGACTGAATAGCGCAGTAGGCAGTACAGTTGAAGAGGAATGGACATCTCTAAAAAGGGCCATCACAGAAGTTGGGAAGGAAAACACAGGTACAAAGAAGGTAGCTGCGAAGAAACCATGGGTAACAGAAGAAATACTTCAGTTGATTGATGAAAGGAGGAAGTACAAACATGTTCCGGGAAAATCAGGAATACAGAAATACAAGTCGCTGAGGAATGAAATAAATAGGAAGTGCAGGGAAGCTAAGACGAAATGGCTGAAGGAAAAATGTGAAGACATCGAAAAAGATATGATTGTTGGAAGGACAGACTCAGCATACAGGAAAGTCAAAACAACCTTTGGTGACATTAAAAGCAACGGTGGTAACATTAAGAGCGCAACGGGAAATCCACTGTTAAATGCAGAGAAGAGAGCAGATAGGTGGAAAGAACACATTGAAAGCCTCTATGAGGGTGAACATTTGTCTGATGTGATAGAAGAAGAAACAGGAGTCGATTTAGAAGAAATAGGGGATTTAGTATTAGAATCCGAATTTAAAATAGCTTTGGAGGACTTACGGTCAAATAAGGCAGAAGGGATAGATAACATTCCATCAGAATTTCTAAAATCATTGGGGGAAGTGGCAACAAAACGATTATTCACGTTGGTGTGTAGAATATATGAGTCTGGCGACATACCATCTGACTTTCGGAAAAGCATCATCCAGACAATTCCGAAGACGGCAAGAGCTGACAAGTGCGAGAATTATCGCACAATCAGCTTAACAGCTCATGCATCGAAGCTGCTTACAAAAATAATATACAGAAGAATGGAAAAGAAAATTGAGAATGCGCTAGGTGACGATCAGTTTGGCTTTAGGAAAAGTAAAGGGACGAGAGAGGCAATTCTGACGTTACGGCTAATAATGGAAGCAAGGCTAAAGAAAAATCAAGACACTTTCATATGATTTGTCTACCTGGAAAACGCGTTCGACAATATAAAATGGTGCAAGCTGTTCGAGATTCTGAAAAAAGTAGGGGTCAGCTATAGGGAGAGACGGGTCATATACAGTATGTACAACATCCAAGAGGGAAAAATAAGAGTGGACGATCAAGAACGAAGTGCTCGTATTAAGAAGGGTGTAAGACAAGGCTGTAGCCTTTTGCCCCTACTCTTCAATCTGTACATCGAGGAAACAATGATGGAAATAAAAGAAAGGTTCAGGAGTGGAATTAAAATACAAGGTGAAAGGATATCAATGATAGGATTCGCTGATGACATTGCTATCCTGAGTGAAAGTGAAGAAGAATTAAATGATCTGCTGAACGGAATGAACAGTCTAATGAGTACACAGTACGGTTTGAGAGTAAATCGGAGAAAGACGAAGGTAATGAGAAGTAGTAGAAATGAGAACAGCGAGAAACTTAACATCAGGATTGATGGTCACGAAGTCAATGAAGTTAAGGAATTCTGCTACCTAGGCAGTAAAATAACCAATGACGGACGGAGCAAGGAGGACATCAAAAGCAGACTCGCTATGGCAAAAAAGGGATTTCTGGCCAAGAGAAGTCTACTAATATAATACCGGCCTTAATTTGAGGAAGAAATTTCTGAGGATGTACGTCTGGAGTACAGCATTGTATGGTAGTGGAACATGGACTGTGGGAAAACCGGAACAGAAGAGAATCGAAGCACTTGAGATGTGGTGCTATAAACGAATGTTGAAAATTAGGTGGACTGATAAGGTAAGGAATGAGGAGGTTCTATGCAGAATCGGTGAGGAAAGGAATATGTGGAAAACACTGATAAGGAGAAGGGACAGGATGATAGGACATCTGCTAAGACATGAGGGAATGACTTCCATGGTACTAGAGGGAGCTGTAGAGAGCAAAAACTGTAGAGGAAGACAGAGATTGGAATACGTCAAGCAAATAATTGAGGACGTTGGTTGCAAGTGCTACTCTGGGATGAAGAGGTTAGCACAGGAAAGGAATTCGTGGTGGGCCGCATCAAACCAGTCAGTAGACTGATGACAAAAAAAAATACATCAACATGTCTTGTCCATGTCCTATTTTTCTATGAAGTCTCCATCGCGTTCTATGGCCGTACGCCAACGTTGTGGAGAAGCATGAATTCCCTGCTGGTGAAAGCTCTTGCCCTGTAAGCGTAGCCACGTTTCCACAGCATGACTGACACTCTCGTCATGTTCAAAGTGTGTTCCCCCGTAGAGAATCTTTAAGCGGCCCAAACGTATGAAGTGGCCTTTCTTTGAATCTTGTGGCCCATTGTGAGCATTCGTGGAACCCATCGTGAGCACCCCTTTGAATGCCCGAGAGTCTCGATCACTGCAGACAAACTTCCAATGCTGACCGACAACAGTAGAGCCAATTGTCGAGTTGTGGTGCGCCTGTCGGCACGAATAATGGCATCCACAGGACGTCCCGAGCGTGGCTGATCATGGATCTCTGTTTCTGCGTTTTCTTTCTCTACCCATCGCCCAACTGTACTCCTATCAACTGCAGCATCGCCATACATTGCACACAAACTTTTATGGATGTTCACCTCGGTTTCTGCACGCAAGAATTCAATAACATCACGCTGCTTGTAACGTGAGTCGAATGTAGACGCCATTTTGACGCTGTATTACTGCTCTGCCATCTGGCAGGACGATTCGAAACTTCACCGACGCACAGAACAAATTTCACATGTGAAGCACCAGCAAGGACGTTTTTGTATGTATATAATGTCTTTTTAAAAAATATATGGGGGAACGATCCTCGTAATTGTTCCAAACAATTTTCAGAGAACTCGTTTAGCGTGATTTCGGGTCGTGTTTTGTGTGTACCTCCGGATTTAAAGGGACCACACCCTGCCTATCTAACCCATATTAATGTAGTCAAGTGTTTGATCCATTTCTGAAAAAACTATTTGATGCAGGTCGTTAATCTTTTTACTGCATGTTACATGATGCTAATACAGTCAACTGTACTAAAATCTACTTTATCCATTTTATAGTTTTTAGGAAATAATTTTTAAATTTATTAACAAAAAATATTAAGTTTTTTTATGGAGAAAATATTTTTTGTGAACTTCCTAATGGGGGAATATTAATGAATGTAGTAACAGAGGTGGCTTTTTATGTTATGCAGGGTCTCTGAAAATTTCATTCATCTGTCTATGATAGTTTCTGATACAGTGGGGCATATGTACTGAAAATATTTATTTTGCGGGCACCTGACCTTAAAGAAAAAACTTTTGAAATTTGTTACTTACAGTTAATTAAAACTGTCCTGCTGCATATGACGGCCCCTCTTTGGCCTCTAGCAGGTCTTCCAGCTTCTTTTTCACCTTTCTGGATGTTTGTCTTGCTTTCTTGGCCATATTAGATGCAGACCTGTCTGCATCGGCTATCCTCATTTTATCGCAATGTTGCAGCCCTGTGATCATATTTTCACCAGGATTAATTCCGAGCTTTTTCAGTACCCAACACTTCCCAATATTTACACAACTGAATGTAATAACAGCATCATGAACTCTTAGTTTCATTGCATGCATTCCTACAAATACAGTTTTAGGAAGGCGGTTCCCAATAATGTTGTTGAAACATTCATTTGGGTTCTGTATCTGCCCATGCAGACATTTCCTTACAAGGGAACCTCCCCATCGCACCCCCCTCAGATTTAGTTATAAGTTGCCACAGGGATAGGCCTTTGAAAAACTGAACATAGATCAATCGAGAAAACAGGAAGAAGTTGTGTGGAACTATGAAAAAAATAAGGAAAATATACAAACTGAGTAGTCCATGTGCAAGGTAGGCAACATCAGGTGGAATATGAGCTTACGAGAGCCGTGGTCCCGTGGTTAGCGTGAGCAGCTCCGGAACGAGAGGTCCTTGGTTCCAGTCTTCTCTCGAGTGAAAAGTTTAATCTTTTGTTTTCAGACAATTATCAAAGTTCAGGCACTCACACACAATCAACTTCGCTCTCCAAAATTCCAGGACATGTTCAGATTTGCTTGGACATATGCAGGATTTGACGGTCTACACACGGGAACATTCGAAAACGTAAAAAACAAATGTTTTGACAGAGCACAGGGAAAACTGTGCGACTGTGAAACTGTTGCATTCATTTGTTGCAGTTTATGTGACAAACTCTTATGTTTTCATCACTTTTTGGGAGTGATTATCACATCCACAAGAAAACCTAAATCGGGCAAGGTAGAAGAATGTTTTTACCCATTCGCCAGGTGTGCAAGTTTGGTGGGTCGACAACATATTCCTGTCATGTGACGCACATGCCGTCACCAGTGTCGTATAGAATATATTAGACGTGTTTTCCTGTGGAGGAACCGGTTGATCTATGACCTTGCGATCAAATGTTTTCCGTTCCTATTGGAGAGGCACGTCCTTTCGTGTACTAATCGCACGGTTTTGCGGTGCGGTCGCAGAACACAGACACTAAACTTATTACAGTGAACAGAGACGTCAATGAATGAACGGATAGATCATAACTTGGCGAAAATAAAGAAAGTAAAATTTTCATTCGAGGGAAGATTCGAACCAAGGACTTCTCATTTCGCAGCTGCTCACTCTAACCACGGGACCACAGCAATACGCAGCTCACATTATCCTTGAGGTTGCCTATCTTGCACATGGACTACTCAGTTTGTATATTTTGCTTATTTTTTCATAGTTCCACACAACTTGTTCCTGTTTTCTCGATTGATGTGTGTTCAGTTTTTCAAGGCTTATGCACTGTGTCAATTTATAACTAAATCTGAGGGGGGTGCGACGGGGTGGTTCCCTTGTTAGAAGATCAAGATGAGCCAAGTCTCTGAAAATAAGTTTAATTGCTGTAGTAACAGCAGCAGGAAGAGAATGCTGGTAAGAATAAGATTCTCCAGTTGCCTGTGCCCCATTGTACGAGGGCAGTTCAACAAGTAATGCAACACATTTTTTTTCTCGGCCAATTTTGGTTGAAAAAACCGGAAATCTCTTGTGGAATATTTTCAAACATTCCCGCTTCGTCTCGTATAGTTTCATTGACTTCCGACAGGTGGCAGCGCTGTACGGAGCTGTTAAAATGGCGTCTGTAACGGATGTGCGTTGCAAACAATGGGCAGTGATCGAGTTTCTTTTGGCGGAAAACCAGGGCATCTCAGATATTCATAGGCGCTTGCAGAATGTCTACGGTGATCTGGCAGTGGACAAAAGCACGGTGAGTCGTTGGGCAAAGCGTGTGTCATCATCGCCGCTATGTCAAGCAAGACTGTCTGATCTCCCGGGGCCGGCCAGCCGTGCACAGCTGTGACTCCTGCAATGGCGGAGCGTGCGAACACACTCGTTCGAGATGATCGACGGATCACCATCAAACAACTCAGTGCTCAACTTGACATCTCTGTTGGTAGTGCTGTCACAATTGTTCACCAGTTGGGATATTTAAAGGTTTGTTCCCGCTGGGTCCCTCGTTGTCTAACCGAACACCATAAAGAGCAAAGGAGAACCATCTGTGCGGAATTGCTTGATCGTCATGTGGCTGAGGGTGACAATTTCTTGTCAAAGATTGTTACAGGCGATGAAACATGGGTTCATCACTTCGAACCTGAAACAAAACGGCAATCAATGGAGTGGCGCCACACCCACTCCCCTACCGAGAAAAAGTTTAAAGCCATACCCTCAGCCGGTAAAGTCACGGTTACAGTCTTCTGGGACGCTGAAGGGGTTATTCTGTTCGATGTCCTTCCCCATGGTCAAACGATCAACTCTGAAGTGTATTGTGCTACTCTTCAGAAATTGAAGAAACGACTTCAGCGTGTTCGTAGGCACAAAAATCTGAACGAACTTCTCCTTCTTCATGACAACGCAAGACCTCACACAAGTCTTCGCACCCGAGAGGAGCTCACAAAACATCAGTGGACTGTTCTTCCTCATGCACCCTACAGCCCCGATCTCGCACCGTCGGATTTCCATATGTTTGGCCCAATGAAGGACGCAATCCGTGGGAGGCACTACGCGGATGATGAAGAAGTTATTGATGCAGTACGACGTTGGCTCCGACATCGACCAGTGGAATGGTACCGTGCAGGCATACAGGCCCTCATTTCAAGGTGGCGTAAGGCCGTAGCATTGTATGGAGATTACGTTGAAAAATAGTGTTGTGTAGCTAAAAGATTGGAGAATAACCTGGTGTATTTCAATGCTGAATAAAACAACCCCTGTTTCAGAAAAAAAATGTGTTGCATTACTTATTGAACTGCCCTCGTATTTGCACCACGATTGACACAATCCATGACATGGCTTATCATCAGTAGAGGACTTATGGAAGAATATGGCCCGAACATCTCTCTTCATTGCCTCCAGATTTTCTTTATTTCACCTAATTGCCTGCTCATAGTATACCTGCAAGTTTTCTATAACAACTACTCGCAGTCACACTTGAACAAAACTAACCACGTGTTGGAAAGCGTGTTGTTTACAAACAGCAGAAACAAAAGAATACCGACTATTGCATTCCAAGGATAGCCAACAACACACTCGGGAGTAAAAAAAATCCCTAATGTGCAATGTAGGGGATATGAAGGCCTAGAATATATGCAGAAAAGTGGGTAACAGAAAAGTGGGCGTGGCACATAAACACACATGGCAGGAAAATGCTCTTTAAATGCTCGAAAAAAATTTTTTTCAGAGTACTTAAATATAACCTTAATCTATCGAAATATGATGAAAACCGAAAATCGATTTTTTTCGACCTGAACCACGGTTTTGTCTCCTTAAACATGTACTTTCGCCAGCATATCGAGAGCAAATTGGCGACACCACTACCTATAACTGTAGGAGACGAGTACGTGTTTGAATTTAGACTCAAGTTTTCTTTGAACATTTCAGTAATTGTGTCACCCGAGTTGGGAGAGGGGGTCCCTGTTATTTTATTCCTGTTGCCAAGAATGAACTCACAGGCACCGTCTACTTCCAATCAAGTTGTTAGCTTTGGCGGAGTCCAGCTGCCCGTTACGTCACTGGGCCACTTCGATTAACCGCAGCATTAGAGTCTCCTCTTGAACAGCCGTGGCGCGGCTCTGCCGGCCGATGAAGTTCTCTCGCCATTCCACTCCTGAGACGGAACGCAATAACCGCCTATGACGTGCCTACGGCGCGGAACTGGGGAATTCAATTACGCAGTCTCGGTCGCTGGCAGCTATAACGCCCTCTCCGATCAGAGGATTCATCTCGTACACACACGAGACCTGTTCAAATAATTCTGGAACGTTCGACATTTCGCGCCAGTGGCGCTTTGGAGCGAAATGCGGTTGGCATCGTTGCAGACGCCGGTGTCTAACGTGCAACAGCCGAAAGTTTCGTTGTTGTACGTCTGTTAGTTCTTGTTCGGTACTGTACTGAGTAGAACGTTGTGTCGTACAGCTCGCGAATTCCGAGACGGCAGAGTTACAGCCAAAGATATCTTAATCGCTGAACATTGTTTGTCGGAAAATCACGCCATGGAATATGACCGCACGAGGATTCTGGTACAGACGTCGAGATACTGGGACAGCGTTGTTAGAGAGGCCATCGAAATTCGCACCAATGACGACCTCATAAACCGTGACTGTGGCTATAATCTTAGCAAGGCTTGGGAACCAGCGATCGGGTTAATCAAGAGTAAATCGAGCAAACGTGTAGTTGTGACGACCACGGCGGACAGAGCCATCACTCCGACGTCATCTCGGACGCCGTCGCAATCTGTTCCACCCCGCGACCGTGGCGCGGGGCGCGGACGGCGGAGGGAGCGCGCCGCGGGCGGAGGGTATTTAAATCGGCCGCCGCCGCGACCGAACCCAGTTCCCTCTGAGCAGCCACAGCGTACGGATCTCCGTGCCGGCACGTTCACAGGAGCTCAGTCCGTCAGTTCACCTGATGATGGCGACATGTATGATCGCCGAAATATTGTGCCCGTTGGACACTATAGACCGGCAGCACACCCGTGGATATTTTGACTATATCTTAATTAATAAATATAGTGAAACAAGTACTGCGTTTCTGATTGTAGGCACTGAGCTGTAATAATAAATGAACTGCCATAATGTCAAAGCAAAGCTGCACTGTCGTAATAATTGATTATCGTAATGAAAACGGAAGTAATTCATGCTGTAAAAGTTATAATGTGACTGCAAGAATTTTGGACAGTATAAACTGCCTGAATAATGAACTTTGACATGAAACCTGGAGTAACTGGTTTTGCAAAATTGATCACAAAAACTCTCTCTGAATAACACACGTTCACACTGATTGAATACATAAAAAAATATCATAATATTTTCTCCTTACCTCTATTCTGCGCAAATTTGGATAACGCGTTACAGTACTGCTCTGTTTTTTCGCGCCATTATGCCAAAGCTGCAAATTACTGTGTCTGCACACACACACACACACACACACACACACACACACACACACACACACACACACTAGAGGTGCAAATCGAACTGTTTTTCAAACACACTTGGCTGCATGATGCATTAAAAGTTGTACGCGAAGGGTTGGTAAGCAAATGAAATACGCACATAAATGACAACACTAAGTTTACTGTGAAAAGTGCTCAAATAATACACTTTCCTATCTTTCAAATCTAGCTAGTTGGCCCGATGACGCAGCAATAGTGAAAAAAGTAACATCATTATAACATTTATCTCTTATTCCATTGGTCTTCCTCCTATTTTAAATATAGTATTGACATTGCTTCCACACACTAACACGGATAAAAATTATGTATTTTTTCCTTTTTTTTCCTAAACTTCGACAGCTCTCTCTACCAAAGTTAAACATTGTCTGCTCCACTGCGTCCTCGCGCACCTCAAAGATATTAGCTTAACTTTCCGATACAGCTTCAGAACATCGCTGCTCGCTTACAATCCATTGAGATACCAAAATTATGCATGACACCTATCAAGAGGAGCAATGCGTGTGCATTAAATTTTGCACGAACTCGACAAAACCTTTACAGAGACCCACCAAACGATGCAGGAAGCCTACGGTGATGCTAAACCGTACTCCATATTACGAATGGTTCACGCTGGCCGGACGGAAGTTAATGACGACCCTCGTTCAGGACGTCCTTCGACGTCTACCAATGACACTCATGTGAGAAACCTCAACGAAATTGCTAGTGCCAGTCAAGACTGACTTTCCGAGAGACTGCAGAAGAACACTTTTTGGGTCGTGCAAATAAGGGCCAGATGTTCCTTAAGAGGATCATAACTGGTGATGAGACGTGGTTCAATCTTCACATTGGGTTGGGAAACATCCTCCGAAACCAAAACGAGCTCGGTAGGTCAGGTCAAATGTCGAAGTCATGTGACATAGCTTTCTTTCACTTTGAAGGATTAGTTCATCGTGATTTCGTACCACACGGACAAGAACGACGCAATGTGAGAAACAAACGGCGTGAAATGTGGAGGGGACAATTCATGGCTCTTGCATCACGATCCGGAAGGTTTTGGCACTGTACCACACAAGCGGCTTTTAGTGAAATTGCATGGCTATGGAATACCGTCCCAGTTATGTGCCTGGATTCGTGATTCCCTGTCAGAGAGGTCACAGTGCGTATTACACTACTGGCCATTAAAATTCCTACACCAAGAAGAAATGCAGATAATAAATGGGTATTCATTGGACAAATATGGGTATTCATTGGAACTGACATGTGATTACATTTTCACGTAATTTGGGTGCATACATCCTGAGAAATCAGTACCCAGAACAACCACCTCTGGCCGTAATAACGGCCTTGACACGCCTGGGCATTGGGTCAAACACGTGTGTACAGGTACAGCTGCCTGTGCAGCTTCAACACGATACCACAGTTCATCGAGAGTAGTGACTGGCGTATTGTGACGAGCCACTTGCTCGGCCACCATTGACCAGACGTTTTCAATTGGTGAGAGATCTCGAGAATGTGCTGGCCAGGGCAGCAGTCGAACATTTTGTTGTGTCCAGAAAGGTCCGTACAGAACCTGCAACATGCGGTCGTGCGTTATCCTGCTGAAATGTAGCGTTTCGCAGGGACCGAATGACGGGTAGAGCCACGGGTCGTAACACATCTGAAATGTAATGTCGACTGTTCAAAGTGCCGTCAATGCGATCAAGAGGTGACCCAGACGGAAAACCAGTGGCATCCCATACCATCACGCCAGGTGATACGCCAGTATGGCGATGACGAATACACGCTTCCAATGTGCGTTCACAGCGATGTCGTCAAACACGGATGCAACCATCATGATGCTGTTAACAGAACCTGGATTCATCCGAAAAAATTACGTTTTGCCATTCGTGCACCCAGGTTCGTCGTCGATTACACTATCGCAGGCGCTCCTGTCTGTGATGCAGCGTCAAGGGTAACCGCAGCCACGGTCTCCGAGCTGATAGTCCTTGCTGCTGCAGACGTCGTCGAACTGTTCGCGCAGATGGTTGTTGTCTTGCAAACGTCCCCATCTGTTGACTCAGGGATCGAGATGTGGCTGCACGATCCGTTACAGCCATGCGGATAAGATGCCTGTCATCTCGGCTGCTAGTGATACGAGGCTGTTGGCATCCACGGCGTTCCGTATTACCCTCCTGAACCCACCGATTCCATATTCTGGTAACAGTCATTGGATCTCGACCAACGCGAGCAGCAATGTCGCGATACGATAAACCGCAACCACGATAGGCTACAATGCGACATTTATCAAAGTCGGAAACGTGATGGTACGCATTTCTCCTCCTTACAGGAGGCATCACAACAACGTTTAACCAGGCAAAGCCGGTCAACAAAATGTTGTTGGGAAGGCTAACCAGAGACTGCGTTTTATTGGCAGGACGCTTAGAAAATGTAACAGACCTACTCTGGAGACTGTCTACACTACACTTGTCCGTCCTCTTTTAGAATACTGCTGCGCGGTGTGGGATCCTTACCACGTAGGACTGACGGAGTACATCGAAAAACTTCGAACAAGAGCAGAACGTTTTGCATTATTGCGAAATAGGGGAAACAGTGTCACTGGAAAGATACACGATATGGGATGGACATGATTAAAAGAAAGGTGTTTTTCGTTGCGTAGCAATCTTCTCACGAAATACGAATCACCAACTTTCTCCTCCGAACGCGAAAATACTAATGTCTCCTATTTTTTTGTAAGTACATAGACCAGTTCATTTCTACAATGGTTTACATCAGTTTACAGCTTGACATTTAGCTATTTTTCGACATAATCACCATTTCTGTCGACGCATTTTCGTAGACGCTGTGGCAGATTTGGATGCCCTCGTCATACCAGTCCATCGCCATGCTGTTCAGAAAGTTACGAACCCCTTCTTTCACCTCGCCGTCGGAGCTGAATCGCTGGTACCACAATTAACGCTGACAGGTACTGTGAGGCTCTGAAAAAACTCGAACGGACAATTCAGAACCGGAAAAGAAGAATGTTGAGCAACGGCGTACACATTCTCCATGACAACGCTCGCCCACACATCGCTCAGCAAGCCGTTGCTCTCCTGCAACACTTTCAGTGGAACATAATCACCCACGCACCCTACAGTCCTGACTTGGCGCCCAGTGACTATCACCTGTTCCCTAGGTTAAAAGAACATTTGGCCGGAAAGCGATTCAGCTCCGACGACAAGGTGAAAGAAGAGGTTCATAACTTTCTGGACAGCATGACGGCGAGCTGGATTGACATGAGCATACAAAAGCTGCCACAGCGTCTACAATAATGCATCGACAGAAATGGTGATTATATCGAAAAATAGCGTAATGTTCAAGCTGTAAACTGATGTAAACCATTGCAGAAATAAATAGGCCTATGTACTTATAAAAAATAGGAGACCTAACTTTTGGGATTACCCTCGTATTCTGTTGACGCTGACCTACACAGGGAGAAACGATGACCATGATGAAGTAGGAAAAACCAGAGCTCGTGCGAAAAGATATGGGTGTTCGTTCTTTCCACGCGCTATACGAGATTGGAATTATAGAGAATTATGAAGGTGTGAAGATATGAAAATTACCGAACTATCAGTCTAATAAGTCACAGCTACAAAATACTAACGCGAATTCTTTACAGACGAATGGAAAAACTGGAAGAAGCCGACCTCGGGGACGATCAGTTTGGTTTCCGTAGAAATGTTGGAACACGTGAGGCAATACTGACCCTACGACTTATATTAGAAGAAAGATTAAGGAAAGGCAAACCTAAGTTTCTAGCATTTGTAGACTTAGAGAAAGCTTTTGACGATGTTGACTGGAATACTCTGTTTCAAATTCTGAAGGTGGCAGGGGTAAAATACAGGGAACGAAAGGCTATTTACAATTTGTACAGAAACCAGATGGCAGTTATAACAGTCGAGGGGCATGAAAGGAAAGTAGTGGTTGGGAAGGGAGTGAGACAGGGTTTTAGCCTCTCCCCGATGTTATTCAATCTCTATATAGAGCAAGCAGTGAAGGAAACAAAAGAAAAATTCGATCAAAATCCATGGAGAAGTAATAAAAATTTTGAGGTTTGCTGATGACATTGTAATTCTGTCAGAGACAGCAAAGGACTTGGAAGAGCAATTGAACGGAATGGATAGTGTCTTGAAAGGAGGATATAAGATGTACATCAACAAAAGCAAAACGAGGATAATGGAATGTAGTGGAATTAAGTCGGGTGATGCTGAGGGAATTAGATTAGGAAATGAGACACTTAAAGTAATAGATGAGTTTTTCTATTTGGGGAGTAAAATAACTGATGATGGTCGAAGTAGAGAGGATATAAAATGTAGACTGGCAATGGCAAGGAAAGCGTTCCTGAAGAAGACAAATTTGTTAACATCGAGTATAGATTTAAGCGTCAGGAAGTCGTTTCTGGAAGTATTTGTATGGAGTGTAGCCATGTATGGAAGTGAAACGTGGACGATAAACAATTTAGACAAGAAGAGAATAGAAGCCTTCGAAATGTGGTGCTACAAAAGAATGCTGAAGATTAGATGGGTAGATCACGTTACTAATGAGCAGGTATTCAATAGAATTGGAGAGAAGAGGAGTTTGTGGCACAACTTGACTAGAAGAAGGGATCAGTTTATAGGACATTAGTTTTGGAGGGCAGCGCAGAGGGTAAAAATCGTAGAGGGTAAAAATCGTAGAGGGAGACCAAGAGATGAATACACTAAGCAGATTCAGAAAGATATAGGCTGCAGTAGGTACTGGGAGATGAAGAAGCTTGCACAGGTTAGAGTAGCATGGAGAGCTGCATCAAACCAGTCTCAGTACTGAAGACCACAACAACAACATGAAGGTGGTTCGATGAACCCTCTGCCAGACCCTTAAATGTGATTTGCAGAGTATCCATGTAGATATAGATAATGTACCCACACACTCATCCTGTTGGTGCGTGACTATTGCACAAAAATCGGAATCGCTGTTCTACGTCATCCTCCGTTCTCTCCAGATTTGTACCACGCGGACATTTGTTTGTATTTCCAAAGTTGAAAACGCCGTTGAAACGCCGATGATGTGCAACGACAGACGAGATAAAAGAAAATTCGCAGAATGCGCTTCGTGCGATCCTGCAACAGGCGCGCCGGCCGTTGTGGCCGAGCGGTTCTAGGCGCTTCAGTCCGGAACCGGCGCGACCGCTACGATCGCAGGGCCGAATCCTGCCTCGGGCATGGATGTGTGTGCTGTCAGATTAGTTAGGTTTAAGTAGTTATAAGTTCTAGGGGACTGATGACCTCAGACGCTAAAGTCCCATAGTGCTCAGAGCCATTTGAACCATTTTTTGCAACAGGCCTGCCGCGACTGCTTCCGTAAGTGGAAATGGCGTTGGGAGCGGTGTGTCAATCCTGGAGAATAGTATTTCGAAGGACTCGATGCACAGTAATTAAAATATACGCGTAGAAAGATTTTGTGGACAAAGTTCCGGAATTTTTTCAACAGACCTCGTATGCGCCGCAAAAACAACGCTATGCGAAAGGAGAAACTAACAGAGACCACTCCAGATCAAAAGTATCCGGACACATGTGGTGGATACTAACGTATTGCGTGTCCAGGCTTCGCCTTTATGACAGCTTGACCTCTCCTGGGGACACTCGCAGTGAAGTATGTGGAGGAAATTCGGCCCATTCTTCAAAATGGTTCAAATGGCTCTGAGTACTATGGGACTTAACTTCTGAGGTCATCAGTCCGCTGGAACTCAGAACTACTTAAACCTAACTAACCTAAGGACATCACACACATCGATGCCCGAGGCAGGATTCGAACCTGCGACCTTAGTGGCGCGGTTCCAGACTGTAGCGCCTAGAACCGCTCGGCCAGCCCGACCGGTAGGCCCATTCTTCCACAAGTCGAACAAACAGTCGGCAGTGATGATGGGCCGTGGGGTCTGGAGCGAAGTCTACATTCCAACTGACACCAAAGGTATACAAAACGTTCTCGGATTTAATGCCGCGTCAATTCCGGGTAAAGCGTCGAGCTTTCGACGATTACATCCCTCGCTTTCGTCAGGAGCAACTGACAGTCAAAACTACTGCTGTGTTCAACTTATACAGCCCATCACGGCTTCTGATTGGTCTGTAATTCCGCAGTGCCGTCGCAAATGGTTTCAGCGTTTGCGTTGGTGGCCCGACAACTCCAGCCGTGTCTGAAACATTTTGACGAATATCTCTGACTGCATCGCGAGCTCGCTTCCATGGATCCACTATTACACTTGAAGATTTTCTCATACATTCGTATATTTACAGTCTCTTTACTTACAACGTCCCCAGTACGTGGGAGCCTATCGTCCGACCTAAGAAGATGAAAAAAACTGTTACACCTGCCTAAAATCGTGTAGGGCCCCCGCAATCCTGCAGAAATGCCACACCAAGACGTGGCATGGACCCGACTAATGTCTGAAGTAGTGCTGGAGGGAACTGACATCATGAATCCTGCAGAGCTGTCCATAAATACGTAAGAACACGAGGGGGTGGAGATCTCTTCTGAACAGCACGTTTCAAGGTATTCCAGATATGCTCAATAATGTTTGTGTCTGGGGAGTTTGGTGGCCAGCGGAAGTGTTTAAACTCAGAGGAGTGTTCCTTGAGCATCGCTGTAGTAATTCTGAGCGTTTGGGGTGTCGCATTGTCCTGATGGAATTGCCCAAGTCCGTTGGAATGTACGATGAACGGACGCAGGTGACCAGAAAGGATGCTTACGTTTGTGTCAGAGTCATATCTGCACGTGTCAGGGGCCCAAATCACTCAAATTGCACACGCCCTTCTCTATTACAGAGCTCCTACCAGATTGAACAGTACTCTGCTGGCCTGCAGGGTCCATGGTTCATGAGGTTGCCTTCATACCGGTACACGTCCATCTGCTCCAAACCATTTGAAACGAGACTCGTCCAATGAGGCAATATGTTTCGAGTCATCAAACAGTCCAATATCGGTGTTGACGGGCCCAGGAGAGGCGTAAAGCTGTATGTCGTGCAGTCATCGAAGGTAAACGAGTGGGCCTTCAACTCCGAAAGCCCATATCGATGATGTTTCGTTGAATGGTTCACACGCTGACACTTGTTGATGACTCAGCATCGAAATCTGCAGCAATTTGCGGAAGGGTTGCACTTCTGTCACGTTGACCGATTCTCAAATGGTTCAAATAGCTCTAAGCACTATGGGACATAACATCTAAGGTCACCAGTCCCCTAGAACTTAGAACTACTTAAACCTGACTAATCTAAGGACATCACACAAATCCATGCCCGAGGCAGGATTCGAACCTGCGACCGGAGCAGCAGCGCGGTTCCGGACTGAAGCGCCTAGAACCGTTCGGCCACAACGGCCGGCAAACGGATCTCTTCAGTCGTTATTGGTCCCGTTCTTGCAGGATCTTTCTCCGGCCGCAGTAATGTCGGAGATTTTATGTTTTACCGGATGCCTGTTATTCACGGTACACTCGTGAAATGGTGGCATGGGAAAGTACCCACTTCATCGCGCTCGTGCGCCGACTATAACATAACGTTCAAACTCACTTAAATCGTGATAGCCCGCCACTGTAGCAGCAGTAACCAGTCTAAAAACTGCGCCAATTCAACATGACTGTAGTGCAACCCTTCCGCAAACTGCTGCAGATTTCAGTGCTGGGCCATCAACAAATGTCAGCTTGTGAACCATTCAACATAACATGATCGATATGGGCTTTTGGAACCGAAGGCGTAAGTGTGTACCCTTGATGACTGCTCGGCAGTAAGCTTTGCACCTCGCCTGTGCCCGTCAACGCCGACATTGGACTGTTGACGACTGGAATCATGTTGCCTGGTCCGAGGTCTCGTTCCAAATTGTATCGAGGAAAGGACGTGTTCGGATGGAGACAACAGCATGAATCCATGTGGACAGTGCATCTAACCAGAGGACTGTCCAAGTTGATGGAGGCTCTGTAATGGTGTAGGGCGTGTGCAGTTGTAGTGATACGGAACCCCTGATGCGTCTAGATAGGACTGACAGGTGACACGTACGTAAGCGTCCTGTCTGATCACCTGCATCCATTCGCGTCCACTGTGTATTCCGACGGTCTTGGGCAATTCCAGCAGGACAATGCGACACCCCACATATCCAGAATCGCTACAGAGTGCCTCCAGGAACACACTTGTGTTTTTCAACATTTCCGCTGGCCACCAAACCAATATTGAGCATACCTGGGATGCCTTGCAACGTGCTGTTCGGAACAGATCTCCCCCGCGTACGCTTTACGGATTTATGGACAACCCTGCAGCATTCATGGTGTCGATTTCCTCCAGCACTACTTCAGACATTAGTCGAGTCCAGGGCACGTCGTTCTGCGGCAATTCTGCGTGCTCGCGGGGGCCCTACACGATATTAAGCAGGTGTACCAGTTTTTTGGCTCTTCGGTGTATATCTGTTTTGTGCTATGCCTGTACGAACACTAATGGATTGGCCTGAAAAGCAAAGAGCTAAAGACTAATAGGAATATCATGGACTCTAATTACGATTTGAAGTGAGTTTAACGTAATTCCGAATAATTACGAGAGTTTTAACCGCGGACTGACGAATTTGCACTGCAAAACATTTCGCATCTGACGCTACTTTACGTGAAAGTACGGCATTCTCATTTTATTGCCCGAAGAGAAAGGCTAATTTGCCGCCGATAACACGAAATTAATTTGTCGGCGCCCTGCATCAAGGCCTCCCTTTGAGATGTCTAACAATTGCTTCCACTTTAAAGAATTGTTTTGAATAATATTCGTAGTTACAATACATTTGCTGTTAGTTCTGAGGCTAAAATTTCCGACGCAGTAAATGAGGTGTATCACTTCAGTATGCATGAAGGACGAGGCAGTGAACAATGTTCCTACGAATAAATTTCAGTTAATTGTATAATAAGATTTCCACTTTCGTTGCGCTGTAAATACAATTGTTGGAATTTCGACTACAGGCGTTAGCCGCGGGGCGGTGCAGTAGTTTGAGACGCGACCGCCCGATGTCGGGACGGTCGCCGCGTAAGATTCCATGTAATTCCCAGCTGATTTCTGCGTCCCTGATGGGGAACTCCGCTAACAAGGGTCAAGTAGAGAGCTTGCCGCCTACTGACGAACGCCAGCTTTCTGCGACGTACAGAACGAGATTCGTTATCGACTGACCGCTTCTGGGAAGAATACGGAACACTGAATTCGTATTTCCTCCAAAACGGAGCAAAGTTTAAAAAAAACTCGGCACTGTGTTGTGACGTCTCCGGGCAAGGCATTTGTGAAATCTGTGTAATATATGCAAAAAAAACATCTATCTGTGTTCTTATATTTCATTTCTGTATGAACAGTTATCGATTATGTGGATTCTATATAAAAGAAATAACCATTTTGCATTTTTAAGTTTGTATACTATTATGTATGTCAATTTTACAAATAACGTCGTGGTCGGCGAGTGTGGAAACCGACGCAGACAATGGTAATTAAAAATATAACAAAGATATACATTAGAAGTGATGTCTGGCGTTCCCCAAGGTAGTGTTATACGCCCTTTGCTGTTCCTTATCTACATGAACGATTTTGGAGACAAACTGAGGTTGTTTGCAGATGACGCTGTCGTTTATCGACTACGAAAGTCATCAGAAGAACAAAACAAACTGCAAAACGATGGTGCGAAAAGTGGCAGTTGACCCTAAATAACGAAAAGTGTTAGGTCATCCACATGAGTGCTAAAAGGAACTCGTTGAACTTCGGTTACACGATAAATCAGTCTAATCTAAAAGCCGCAAATTCAATTAAAGACCTAGGTATTAAAATAACGAACAACTTAAATTGGAAAGAACACATGGAAAATGTTGCGGGGAAGGATAACCAAAGACTGCGTTTTATTGGCAGAACACTTACAAAATGTAACAGACCTACTAAGGAGACTGCCTACACTACGCTTGTCCGTCCTCTTTTAGAATACTGCTGCGCGGTGTGGGATCCTTACCAGGTAGGACTGACGAAGTACATCGAAAAGGTTCAAAGAAAGGCAGCAGGTTTTGTATTATTGCGAAATATGGGGGGAGAGTGTAACAGAAATGATACAGGATTTGGTCTGGACATCATTAAAAGAAAAGCATTTTTCGTTGCGACGGAATCTTCTCACGAAATACGAATCACCAACTTTCTCCTCCGAATGCGAAAATATTTTGTTGACACCGACCTACATAGGGAGGAACGATCACCAAGATAAAATAAGGGAAATCAGAGCTCGTACGGAAAGATACAGGTGTTCATCCTTTATGCGCGCTATACGAGATTGGAATAAGAGAATTGTGAAGGTGGTTCGATGAACCCTCTGCCAGGCACTTACATGAGATTTGTAGAGTATCCATGTAGATGTAGCACATTAAATTGCTTATAAATAGCGGAGGCTTAGATATTACTCTCTCTGTCTTCTCGCAGCCACGAATGTTGTAAGAGCCTGTGACGCTGTTTGGAACGTTTGGTTCGCTTTCATCTGTTTTTTCATCGAGAAAGACGCCATTGGGCACTGATGTATAAAAAAGACACGTACTTTATGTTAATTCTGAATATAGAAATTGTTAAAAATTTCTGTAATAATTTGCAGCTCGCTTGCCCAGTATTTCATCCCACATTTTTTGCCCTTTTCAGCGAATTTAACACTTTTTGTAACGCAGTGCTGCGCCACAATTCAAACTATAATTGAATGCAAGCAGTTTTCCCGCAACTAAGCGGGCAGGTAATTGTACCGGGTGATCAAAAAGCCAGTATAAATTTGAAAACTGAATATATCACGGAATAATGTAGATAGAGAGGTATAAATTGACACACATGCTTGGAATGACATGGGGTTTTATTAGAACCAAAAAAATACGAACGTTCAAAAAATGTCCGACAGATGGCGCTTCATCTGATCAGCATAGCAATAAATAGCATAACAAAGTAAGACAAAGCAAAGATGATGTTCTTTACAGGAAACGCTCAATATATCCACCATGATTCCTCAACAATGGCTGTAGTCGAGGAATAATATTGTGATCAGCACTGTAAAGCATGTCCGGAGTTATGGTGAGGCATTGGCGTCGGATGTTGTCTTTCAGCAACCCTATAGATGTCGGTCGATCACGATACACTTGCGACTTCAGGTAACCCCAAAGCCAATAATCGCACGGACTGAGGTCTGGGGACCTGGGAGGCCAAGCATGACGAAAGTGGCGGCTGAGCACACGATCATCACCAAACGATCTTTCACGCGTCTAGCAATATGGGGTGGAGCGCCATCCTGCATAAACAACATACGTTCCAGCAGGTGTTTATCAGCCAGGCTGGGAATGATGCGATTCTGTAACATATCGGCGTACCTCTCACCCGTCACGGTAGCAGTTTTGCTGTCCAGCGCCATCTGTTGGACATTTTGTGAACTTTGTTTTTTTTTTTTTTTTGTTCAAATAAAACCCCATGTCATTCCAAGCATGGGTGTCAAATTTTACCTCTCTATCTACATTATTCCGTGGTTTATTAAGTTTTCAAATTTATACTGACTTTTTGATCACCCGGTATTTATTTAGTACAACTACGACATTTATCGTCGGTATTTACTTTATCGATTTATCAGGTACTCTATGATTAATATCGAAAACGGTATTTTTATTATCTTTTCTTGACTCCTCCTTGGCCTATTCCAATTACTTCAGTCTTTGCAGTCTGATAGTAAATGTCTTACAATTGCCTTAATTTGATTTCATATTAACCACTACAAAGGAGTACCAGATCTGAACATGAATAATGTATCTATAATGCATATTCATGGAAGCCTGTTATTTCCGTTAGTCATTTCTATCATTACAAATGATAGGTACAAGGAGCAAAATGCACAGATTTGGTGACAACATTGTATCAGAACGGTAGAAATTATTACTCCGTGCTCCCGACTATGAGGCAGTATGTGCGGTTGTTTTACCCGCTGACTGCCTTTATCAAGAAAAGATAGGCGCACTGTAAATGTAGCATACACTCGGCACAAAAGTCACACACATTACTCCACTGATACTTAATGGTAAATGGACAGTGTTCGAAATAGTTAGTCGTCATTTCATACCTGTTTTGTCAGAAATTGCTTAAAACACTTGATATGCGAAGCCTCTTCTGTTTTGTCCGAAAGAGTAGTTCCCTTAGTAAACTTGCTTTTTTCAAATAACAGAAGCAGACCGACAGGGAATATACTGAACAGAGATTTCTGTTAATGTCTATCGGTAATGATTTCTGGTTTCATGAATTAGTTTTTGTAGATAAGTGATTTTATACTACATTTTATGTTTTTTATTGGTTAATGTTGTATATAGTAAAGTATTTGTCAATTTTTATATGTATGTTAATCAATTCATTGAGTTCGATCTATTATTTTTAAATTCCTGTAAATACAGAAAACATCGAGTGACACATCGTAGTACAGATAATTTTTTCACTGACATACCGATATCTTAGATAAAGACCGACAAGATATCGATATTCTTAAAGTAGAGCCAACTGACATTTAGGCCTATAGGTTACTAATACACTCCTAGAAATTGAAATAAGAACACCGTGAATTCATTGTCCCAGGAAGGGGAAACTTTATTGACACATTCCTGGGGTCAGATACATCACATGATCACACTGACAGAACCACAGGCACATAGACACAGGCAACAGAGCATGCACAATGTCGGCACTAGTACAGTGTATATCCACCTTTCGGAGCAATGCAGGCTGCTATTCTCCCATGGAGACGATCGTAGAGATGCTGGATGTAGTCCTGTGGAACGGCTTGCCATGCCATTTCCACCTGGCGCCTCAGTTGGACCAGCGTTCGTGCTGGACGTGCAGACCGCGTGAGACGACGCTTCATCCAGTCCCAAACATGCTCAATGGGGGACAGATCCGGAGATCATGCTGGCCAGGGTAGTTGACTTACACCTTCTAGAGCACGTTGGGTGGCACGGGATACATGCGGACGTGCATTGTCCTGTTGGAACAGCAAGTTCCCTTGCCGCTCTAGGAATGGTAGAACGATGGGTTCGATGACGGTTTGGATGTACCGTGCACTATTCAGTGTCCCCTCGACGATCACCAGTGGTGTACGGCCAGTGTAGGAGATCGCTCCCCACACCATGATGCCGGGTGTTGGCCCTGTGTGCCTCGGTCGTATGCAGTCCTGATTGTGGCGCTCACCTGCACGGCGCCAAACACGCATACGACCATCATTGGCACCAAGGCAGAAGCGACTCTCATCGCTGAAGTGGACACGTCTCCATTCGTCCCTCCATTCACGCCTGTCGCGACACCACTGGAGGCGGGCTGCACGATGTTGGGGCGTGAGCGAAAGACGGCCTAACGGTGTGCGGGACCGTAGCCCAGCTTCATGGAGACGGTTGCAAATGGTCCTCGCCGATACCCCAGGCGCAACAGCGTCCCTAATTTGCTGGGAAGTGGCGGTGCGGTCCCCTACGGCACTGCGTAGGATCCTACTGTCTTGGCGTGCATCCGTGCGTCGCTGCGGTCCGGTCCCAGGTCGACGGGCACGTGCACCTTCCGCCGACCACTGGCGACAACATCGATGTACTGTGGAGACCTCACGCCCCACGTGTTGAGCAATTCGGCGGTATGTCCACCCGGTCTCCCGCATGCCCACTATACGCCCTCGCTCAAAGTCCGTCAACTGCACATACGGTTCACGTCCACGCTGTCGCGGCATGCTACCAGTGTTAAAGACTGCGATGGAGCTCCGTATGCCACGGCAAACTGGCTGACACTGACGGCGGCAGTGCACAAATGCTGCGCAGCTAGCGCCATTCGACGGCCAACACCGCGGTTCCTGGTGTGTCCGCTGTGCCGTGCGTGTGATCATTGCTTGTACAGCCCTCTCGCAGTGTCAGGAGCAAGTATGGTGGGTCTGACACACCGGTGTCAATGTGTTCTTTTTTCCATTTCCAGGAGTGTATTATCAAACACTGCGAGTACCGTATTAATACAATTTCACTACTGCACAGATTAAATAGAGTGACGCAATCGACGTAAATAAATGCTGTAAAATGATTTCTCCATTGGAAGATGCACAGCTACACCTAAGAATTATCATATGCACCTCAGCGTTTTGAATATTTACAAGTTTTGTGAAAAGTTTGTTTTTGCCTTTAGAATGCAAGTACAAGCTGACACAGAAAGACGGCAACATTTCCAAAATCCAATAAAACTAGAAGTGATGAAGGATAGAAATTGAATTCATAGGAATTGAAACCTTGCAACTTTTCCATTTACGAAACATTGATGGTACTTAACATTTATTCTTTTTAAATTACGCCCTTAGATGCCGTCCTCCTGGACAAAGACATTCGTGAAATCTGCTGTTGAGATTCCTCGTTGACCGCTGCAACATCTCAGCTGGGATGCTGTGAATTGCATCCCCAATTCTCTGTTTTAACTCGTCCAGGGTTCTTGGTCGAGTCGTGTAGACTTTGCTCTTGAGGTAGCCTCACAAGAGAAAATCACAAACGGGTAAATCTGGCGATCTAGGTAGCCAGGGAATGTTACCGAATGAGAACACACGGTAGCCAAACAATTCTCGCACATATGCCACTGATTGCAGTGCAGTGTGTGATGCTGCTCCGTCCTGCTGAAACCAGGCTCCTTGAACGTTTTGAAAGTTATTCAATGCAGGTGTACCGAACATTCATAACATGCCGAATTAACGATCGGCATTGACAATTATTGTGTTTCCCTGTTCATTTGCGACAACAATCGGCCCGATAATCCCACGTGACGAAACAGCACGCCATACTGTCACTTTAGTAGCGTGTAAAGGACGCTCAAAAACGTCATTAGGATTTGTGTTTGCCCAGTAACGGTAGCTCTGTTTATTCACATAAATGTGCATCAATCTGACATCCACAACTTGTTTTTATTGTTATTATTTGTTGACAGAATCCTAATGGTAAGAGGCAACAGTAGTCCTTTAATGATTGCACCATCTGTAGTTTTTACGGATGAAATTTTAAATCAAAATGAAGAATTCTGCGAACACTCTTGCGGGACAATCCAACCACTGCTGCTTGCTTACGAATTGAACGCCGTGGACTCCGTAAGACAGACTCGCGTACATGAATGTTTGCTGGAGAACGCACACATTTTGGTCGTCCTGTTGATTTCTTCTGGAGGGCAGATCCAGTCTCTTCAAAGTTATTAATCCAATATTTTATCTCGTGTTTCGATGGAACGGCCTCATGACGTCCTAAATTAGAAAAACTTCGAAACTCCCTCTGCGCCGCTACCGAACTATCGTTGTTGTTATAAAACATTTTTATGCCTAACGCACGCTGTCGTCCGTTCCACAGATCCACGACTACTGAAATGACGGACTGTTTACTCGCCAACTGTCACGAACCAGCAGTGCTGCCACCTGCCCAGGACAGCCTCTACTCATTTCAAACATTCCCGTTATTCTGTGTCACCCTGTATATTTGAAACTGTCATCACGGATGTGGGAAAAGTTAAAAAATCTCACTAAACATCTACGTCTATATCAATTACCCCGCAGTTCACAATTACGTGCCATGCAGAGGGTTCATCGAACCAGCTTCAAGCTATTTCTCGCCCGTACCATTCTCGAAGAGCGCGTGGGGAAAGCTAGCACTTTAATCTTCCCGTGAGAATTCTGATTCTCCAGAATCACCTTGACCTTTTTGCCGCATGGTGTGACCAGTGGCTCCTGAAAATCAAAACTTCCAAGACCCAGGCAATCGTCGTAGGCCGTACCACTCACTCCTTCCGGCTCCTGGATTTCTCCCTTACCGTCGGCGCCCGTCCTGCCCGCCTCACCCCCACCCACACCTACCTTGGCCTCACCATTGGCCGCCACCTCACCTGGATCCTTCATCTCTGCTCCATCCAATCCGAAGCCCACAACCGCCTCCGACTCCTCTCTGGCCGGACGTGGGGGTTGCACCCCTCTACCGTCCTCCACACCTACAAATCCTTAATCCGTCCCATCCTCTGTTATGCCAGTCCCATCTGGATATCTGCCCCCCCCCCCCCCTCCAAAGTCCCTCCAGATCCTCGAGCGCCATGCACTCCGCCTCGCATTCCGCATACACCTCCCGTCCCCCACGCGGATCCTCTACGACCTCATCCCTTTCCCCCATCTGCTCCTGTTCCTCGCACATATCCGCATCCTCTACACCTCCAGCCGCCTCGATCCCCCTCACGCCCTGGTTGCTCCTCTCCTCTCCTCTCCCGTCCCCGCCCCCTGCCACGTCTTCACTGTTGTGTCCCCCCTACCCACCATCTCTACACCCTACATCTCCTTTCCCAAGGTGGCTTCCATCAACTCCCCCTCCCGTATGATGCCCTCTCTCCCTCCATTTATCCCTCCTATCAACTCTGATCCTCACTCCCCCTCCTTTCCTCCGTCCTTTTCTTGGGCTCCCTCTCCCCCCCCCCTTCCATCCTATTTTTCCCCACCTACCCTCTCTCTGCCCCCCTTCTCTCCCCCGGGTCCTTTTGCATTTCCCTCCTCTGCCTTTTCCTGTTCCCTCTCGCGTCTGCCCTGCCTTATAAGTCGTCTCACTCCTTTGGTTCCCCCCCTTTCGTTTTTCCTCTTCTCCTTCCTTGTTTTCCCTCTCATCTATCCAGGTTCACCCCCCCCCCCCCATCTGCCCTAGGCTATGATGTGTCCTCTTTGTGCCAACATTTTAGTGTAGTATTTACAGTGAGTGTTCAGTGTTGTGTGTCTTTTCCGAAGTGTTGCGAATGGCCATCATACTGTCGCTGGGTGTGATTTTATACTTCTTGCGAACAGAGACCAGACTGTCGTCATGTTTTTTAATTGTCTGTCTACTATGCTACCTGTCTGCTTCCTGTGTATTTTATTAGCTTTGCCAACCCTTTGCTTTATGTTTTAACTTTCCACAATTTTTCCGCCGTTTTACAATTTAAGTCCCCGTTTTATCGCCTGCTTTTATTGTTTCTTAACTTCTCCTTACGTTTTAAAAAGTCTGTAGGCTGCAGAGCAGCGTAATAAGCTGCTGCCAGCCCGCCCCCTTCGGGGGGAATCGAAATACAATAAAGGAAAAAAAATTCTTATTTCTCTAATTTTATTAGAATGATCATTTCTCTCTACTTACGTGTGTGTGCGAACAAAATATTTTCGCTTTCGAAGGAGAAAGTTGATAACTGGAATTTCATGGAAATATCCTGTGGCAACGAATATCATCCTTGTTTTAATGACTGCCAATTCACGTATCATGTCCATGGCTGCTATTTCGCGGGTATTCAGAACGAGTTGCCCTTCTTTGACTTTTTTTCGATGTCAGTCCCATCTAATAAGGACCCCATAATGCACCGGAATAATAGAGAAGAGGTCGGACAAGCGTGTGCAAGCAGTCTCGTAAGTGGAATTGTTACATTTTCTCAGTGTTCTGCCGATAAAGCAGAGTCTTTGGTTTGCTTTCGTCACAACATTATCTATGTCATCGTTCCAATTTAAATTATTCGTAATTGCAATCCATTATATTTTCTTCAACTCACGGCCTTCAGTCTTGCGTAATTTATCGTGTAACCAAAATTTAGCGGATTTGGTACTCATGTGGACGACGTCATTTTTCGTTATTTGCAACTGTAACTTTCTGCACCACACACATCTCTCGTCTAAATCATTCTGCAATTGGTTTTGATCATCTGATATGTGGAACGTATATTAGCGCATTTGCTATTCTTTGCAAATACCATGTGTAGGAGTATGAAACCGGAATCTGGTTGCAATAATTACACGTCTGTTGTTTGAAACTGATAAACAATATTTTATTCATCTTCCTGGCAGATTAAAACTGTGTCTTTGGCGTGGCATTCATCGCCTGCTTGAGAGGTGGGAGAAGGGTATGAGCAGCAATGGAGATTATTTGCCCGCGGAACGCAAAGGCCCCGAGTTCGAGTCTCGGTCCAGCGTACAGTTTTTGCCAGGAAGCTTCATATCAGCGTATACTCCGCTGCAGAGTGAAAATCTCATTCTGGAATATTTTATTCAAAATAATCTCCATTGCTATTTATACACTTCTCCCAGTTCTCCAGCAGGCTATGAACGTCAGGAAAAAAAAGAAAAAACAGATCTTTTGAAGCGAATCAGTCAGCGAGCCATTTTCGTACATTTTTATACGAATTGAAGCGTGTCCCAGTGATGCCAACAGATAATAATCGGACGGAGCCAACCAAGTCTGGAGAATAAGCCGCATGCCCTAATGTTTCCCAACTGAACGTCTCGACCGTTTCTCTGACCCGTTTTGTTGTGTGTGATGAGGCGTCACCATGGAGCAATATGACTGTGTTGCCTTTTTCGATATTCCGGTCGTTTTCACGTAATGCTCGATTTAAATCTATCATTTGCTGTTGGTAGCGATCAGTATTAACGGTTTCACCAGGTTTTAGCAGCTCATAATAGAGGACACCCTTCTGATCCCACCAAAAACAGGGCAGGGTGGCTGTCGATAGTTTGTCTGGATTCGCCCATGGTTCACAATGCTTCGCATTCTCAGAATATATCCCTTTGTCACCTGCCACTACTCGATGGAGAAACGAATTTCTTTCGTATCTGACAAGCAATATTTCACAATTGGTCTTTCGAATTGCTTGCTGTCTTTCATTCAGTTCATGAGGAACCCATTTTCCAACTTCCTGCACCTTTCCCATAGCTTTCAACCGAAGAGAAACGGCTTTCTGCGCCACATTCAATTGTTCCGCGAGTTCCTGTTGAGTTTGAGTATCACCTTCATCCAATAAGGCCTGCAAATCGTTGTCTTCGAACTGTTTCGGTGGTTTCCCGCGCTCGTCGTTTCTCACTCAAAATCGCCATTTTTTTGTTTTTTTTAACCACTCTAAACACTGTTTTCCCAAGAGTGCGTTCGCCGAAAGCTTCGACAAGCATTCGATGCGATTCTGCAGCAGCTGTCTTCAAATGATATCGGAAAACCAATGCTGTCCACAAATCTTAGTTCGTAGGCACAAAACGCGACATATTCAACTTTTTTAGTCCTGTCTACCTCAGTTGCGTGTAATATTACGGCATTAAAACAAGCGTTCAGTGCATAGTGCTGTGGAATGTGGAAAAAACCGCAAATTGGCGTTCATAAGAAGAAGAACAACACCAAAAATGCAACAGGTGCGTAATACGTAAGAAATCGTCCACGCAACCTGCCACTGATGATGCCTTGCAGAAAGTAAAGGCGAAACGCGTATGGCACTAAAATTGTGTTTTATTCAGTTGCTGTCAGACGGTCCATAAGTAAAAATTATCAATACACCGTAATAAAACACGACATGTTTACGGGTTTGAAACGGATACCGTTATATGGAACTTGTGCTATCGTGTGTCGACATTTTGTCGCCAGGCGTTACAGGAAGCAGATGGCGCTGCAGACGCGGTCTCACAAGCCCCACACTGACGGCTAGTGCCATCTATAGGCAAATTCCGGTTTCATACTTCCACACCTGGTATTCACTGTGTATTCTTGTTCATCTGAAAAGCTCCACGCCCTCCACAATCACCTGACCGTAGATTTATTGGAACGAAAACTACATCTAACGTACTTTGAGGAGCACAATAAACATGTGATAATTAATACAGGTTTCTATAGTTCCAAATTCGTAATGATAGCTTTAAACTGTCTGCAGACGTGGCATCGAAAACTGAGATCCGATAGAGAGCCTAACATTGTTAGTCAGATAAGAGAAACAACCTGTAATACACAAAAGAAGTGTGGTTTCCGCCATGTTGGGGCGGAAAATGTCGCAAATTTTCTGACGTACACAATTTTCAACGTTCATAGCTGCCGAATTGTGACAGCAGTTGTCTTTTTTAATGGAACTATAGGCTTTTTTCTTGCAATCACTCGGAAGTTGTATACGCAAATCTGGTGACAGAGTCGACACATTTTGCAACACCCTGCGCGTCAGCCTCCACGTGCTCGCACGAAATGCAGTGTTGTGCAGTCTTGTGTCCATACCAAGTCAATCGCTTTCGAGTAGTTCCGCGTCTCGCCACCAGGAGCGATGCGTTGCACGTGTTATTCGTTCCTCCATGCGCACGTAAACTCTTCGATTCGATTTTATCTTCTGTTGCTGTTCTATTCGATGCGATGCGTAACGCCCGTATACCATATACACTACTGGCCATTAAAATTGCTACACCAAGAAGGAATGCAGATGACACACGGGTATTCACTGGACAAATATATTATACTAGAACCGACATGTGATAACATTCTTACGCAATTTGGGTGCATAGATCCTGAGAAACCAGTACCCAGAACAACCACCTCTGGCCGGAATAACGGCCTCGATACGCCTGGGCATTGAGTCAAACAGAGCTCGGATGGCGTGTAGAGGTGCTGCCTGTGCAGCTTCAACACGATACCACAGTTCATCGAGAGTAGTGACTGGCGTATTGTGACGAGACAGTTGCTCGGTCACCATTGACCAGACGTTTTCAATTGGTGAGAGATCTGGAGAATGTGCTGGCCAGGGCACCAGTTGAACATTTTCTGTATCCAGAAAGGCCCGTACAGGACCTGCAACATGCGGTCCTGCATTATCCTGCTGAAATGTAGGGTTTCGCATCGATCGAATGAAGGGTAGAGCCACGGGTCGTAACACATCTGAAATGTAACGTCCACTGTTCAAAGTGCCGTCAATGCGAACAAGAGGTGACCGAGACGTGTAAACAATGGCACCCCATACCATCACGCCGGGTGATACGCCAGTATGGCGATGACGAATAAACGCTTCCAATGTGCGTTCACCTCGATTTAGCCAAACACGGATGCGACCATCGTGATGCTGTAAACAGAACCTGGATTCATCCGAAAAAATGACGTTTTGCCATTCGTGCACTCAGGTTCGTCGTCGAGTACATCATCGCAGGCGCTCCTGTCTGTGATGCAGCAACAAGGGTAACCGCAGCCATGGTCTCCGAGCTGATAGTCTGTGCTGATGTAAACGTCGTTGAACTGTTCGTGCAGATTGTTGTTGTCTTGCAAACGTCTCCGTCTGTTGACTCAGGGATCGAGACGTGGCTACACGATCCGTTACAGCCGTGCGGATAAGGTGCCTGTCATCTCGACTGCTAGTGATACGTGGTGGTTGGGATCCAGCACGGCGTTCCGTATTACCCTCCTGAACCCACCGATTCCATATTCTGCTAACAGTCATTGGATCTCGACCAACGCGAGCAGCAATGTCGCGATACGATAAACCGCAATCGCGATAGGCTACAATCCGACCTTTATCAACTCGGGGCAGAAAGCCGAGATGCTGTCACTACGCTCTGTGTGAAGTAGAGTTGACAGTTACAGATTCCTCCATTTATAGCTGAAATCAAGCAGTGGTTTTGACAATTCAACGAACTGTATTACTATTCTTACACATGTAGTAGTGCAGTTAACATAGTTCTCCGAAATTCCTGATAATACAGCAATGGTTATCGTTTTTACATGTGGTCAAGTTGTAACGTATTGACAGTTCTTCTACCAAGCGACAGAATGACTGTTCCTTAGTGAACACTACTTTTTTTCCACTGTGAAATCTTGTAATTCGCCGTTTCCACAGAAGTGGAAGACAAAATAACAATTTCGAAGGCAAGATCAGTTTTCTAACGATTCCACAAGGATGTGTGAAATGCTTTAGCAAGCTTTTGTAAGAAAGGAAATTCGTTTATGAGCATAATGTCAAGTATTTACACAAAATAACAACATATGTCTTCTGGCTTTTGCTTAATCCAGAACAGATACCGAAACGATACCAAACTAGGAAGCGTAATATGTTACCCCCGTTGATTATACTGATGTAGTGAGCTAGATGTTGACGGTATAGCCGGCCGAAGTGGCCGTGCGGTTAAAGGCGCTGCAGTCTGGAACCGCAAGACCGCTACGGTCGCAGGTTCGAATCCTGCCTCTGGCATGGATGTTTGTGATGTCCTTAGGTTAGTTAGGTTTTTAACTAGTTCTAAGTTCTAGGGTACTAATGACCTCAGCAGTTGAGTCCCATAGTGCTCAGAGCCATTTGAACCATTGTTTTGACGGTATATCGCCTCAAGATCTTAGTCAGTCATGTGGTTCTACATCCAAAGACCAGCATATATACTAACTTTCAACTTATGGAAGTACCTCTGCAAGTATTTTAAAGTAATTCAGTACAAAAATGAGGTTTTCATCACTTTACCTAATCTGTAGGATACAAAATAACTGTCCTATCTGAGCACATGTAAGGTCTTTACTTCTGCGTCTAGTAAAATGCACAACATTTGATCATCATCATCATCATTTAAGACTGATTATGCCTTTCAGCGTTCAGTCTGGAGCATAGCCCCCCTTATAAAATTCCTCCATGATCCCCTATTCAGTGCTAACATTGGTGCCTCTTCTGATGTTAAACCTATTACTTCAAAATCATTCTTAACCGAATCCAGGTACCTTCTCCTTGTTCTGCCCCGACTCCTCCTACCCTCTACTGCTGAACCCATGAGTCTCTTGGGTAACCTTGCTTCTCCCATGCGTGTAACATGACCCCACCATCTAAGCCTGTTCGCCCTGACTGCTACATCTATAGAGTTCGTTCCCACATTTGATCTGTAACAAAAATGTCAAATTGTCCACTATAAATGCGTAATGACATGCTCGGCTTCGTGCCCCGACCCATGTGAGTTAGATGTTGGTGTCAGTAAAATGACACCAAGCGCAGTCTTATCTTCGGCTATGGTAACGCTCGTTTCACAACTTCTGCGAGCGTGACGTCATTTTGACGTATCACACAATATCGACGACCGCATGATCGGCTGTCGACTTTCGTTAGCATTCATTCGATACGAACCTCTCACAAAATATCATATCGCGCGTACCGGAGATTTATTTACAAAAACACGTTATCCTTGGAATGATTTATTGTAATTATTGCTGTAATAAAATGTCACGTAATGATTTATCGACGGTTAACGCATTCATTTAAGAGTGTGCTCTTAGGAGTGAGCGATCATCGTCAGCTTACAAATTAAGAATGAACCAGATTTGTTTTATAACTTGCAGTATCCCGGTTCAGTGCAATGGAGCCCTGAAAATTTATCGCTAACACGTCGCCATTATCATTAGATGTCACTTAGAAACGCAAAAATGATACAAGCCCTCAAGATAAAATATGATATCCAAGACTGGAGTTAGCGTAATGAATAACGTCTTGGTTTCTGGATTCTAAAGTTATTGGTCCGATATTGCGCGTCACGCCACTCTGACGTCACGTTTGCGGCAATTATTGTGAAACGAGCATTAGCCGTTCTATTCTGCCACTCTACGACACCGCGCTACGAAATTTTCCAGCGGCCTTACTGACTAAAAATTCTAATTCTGTAGCAAGACTAACGCTTCATTTGATTTATCTTTCAGTTAAAGTGAAGAGTAGTCTTGATGTTGTTGTGGTCTTCAGTCCTCAAACTGGTTTGATGCAGCTCTCCATGCTACTCTATCCTGTGCAAGCTGCTTCATCTCCCAGTACCTACTGCAGCCTACATCCTTCTGAATCTGCTTAGTGTATTCATCTCTTGGTCTCCCTCTACGATTTTTACCCTCCACGCTGCCCTCCAATGCTAAATTTGTGATCCCTTGATGCCTCAGAACATGTCCTACCAACCGATCCCTTCTTCTACTCAAGTTGTGCCACAAACTCCTCTTCTCCCCAATTCTATTCGATACCTCCTCATTAGTTATGTGATCTACCCATCTAATCTTCAGCATTCTTCTGTAGCACCACATTTCGAAAGCTTCTATTCTCTTCTTGTCTAAACTATTTATCGTCCACGTTTCACTTCCATACATGGCTACGCTCCATACAAATACTTTCAGAAAAGAAATCCTAACACTTAAATCAATACTCGATGTTAACAAATTTTTCTTCTTCAGAAACGCTTTCCTTGCCATTGCCAGTCTACATTTTATATCCTCTCTACTTCGCCCATCATCAGTTATTTTGCTCCCCAAATAGCAAGATTCCTTTACTACTTTAAGTGTCTGATTTCCTAATCTAATTCCCTCAGCATCACCCGACATAATTCGACTACATTCCATTATCCTCGTTTTGCTTTTGTTGATGCTCATCTTATATCCTCCTTTCAAGACACTGTCCATTCCGTTTAGCTGCTCTATCAAGTCCATTGCTGTCTCTAACAGAATTCCAATGTCATCGGCGAACCTCAAAGTTTTTATTTCTTCTCCATAAATTTTAATACCTACTCCGAATTTTTCTTTTGTTTCCTTTACTGCTTGCTCAATATACATATTCAATAACATCGGGGATATGCTACAACCCTGTCTCACTCCCTTCCCAACCACTGCTTCCCTTTTGTACCCCTCGACTCTTATAACTGCCATCTGCTTCCTGTGCAAATTGTAAACAGCCTTTCGCTCTCTCTATTTTACCCCTGCCACCTTCAGAATTTGAAAGAGAGTATTCCAATCAACATTGTCAAAAGCTTTCTCTAAGTCTACAAATGCTAGAAACGTAGGTTTGCCTTTCCTTAATCTTTCTTCTGAGATAAGTCGTAGGGTCAGTGTTGCCTCACGTGTTCCAACGTTTCTACGGAATCCAAACAGATCTAACCCCGAGGTCGGCTTCTACTAGTTTTTCGAGTTCGCGTTACTATTTTGCAGCTGTGACTTATTGAACTGATAGTTCGGTAATTTTCACATCTGTCAACACCTGCTTTCTTTGGGATTGGAATTATTATATTTTTCTTGAAGTCTTAGGGAATTTCGCCTGTCTCATACATCTTGCTCACCAGATGGTAGAGTTTTGTCAGGGCCGGCTCTCCCAAGGCTGTCAGTAGTTCTAATGGTTTGTTGTCTACTCCTGGGGCCTTGTTTCGACTTAGGTCTTTCAGTGCTCTGTCAAACTCTCCACGCAGTATCATATCTCCCATTTCATCTTCATCTACCTACTCTTCCATTTCCATAATATTGTCCTCAAGAACATCGCCCCTGTATAGACCCTCTATATACTCCTTTCTGCTTTCCCTTAGTAGTCTTATGTGTCGCAATTAACAAAATATGTCCCGCTGCGGTGTTTATCCCTCCTACGTGTAGATCACGTCACACAAGAGCCGGATAGCATTTGCCCTGCAAGAACCGGCAATATTAATGACAGATAGAAAAACTACTTTGAAGTACTACTAAATACGAGGGTAATCCCAAATGTAAATTCTCCTTTTTTTTTATAAGTACATAGACCCGTTTATTTCTACAATGGTTTACATCGGACATCATCACCATTCTGTCGATGCATTTTTGTAGACGCTGTGGCAGTTTTCGTATGCCCACGTCATACCAGCTCGCCGCCATGCTGTTCACAAAGTTGTGAACCTCTTCTATCAACTCGTCGTCGGAGGTGAATGGCTTTCCGGCTAAATGTTCTTTTAACCTAGGGAACCGGGCGCCAAGTCAGGACTATAGGGGTGTCGGTGGGTGATTATGTTCCATTGAAACTGTTGCAGGAGAGCAACGGTTTGCTGAGCCATGTGTGGGCGAGCGTTGTCATGGGGAATGTGTACGCCCTTGCTCAACATTCCTCTTCTCCGGTTCTGAATTGCCCGTTTGAGTTTTTTCACAGTACCTGTCAGCGTTAATTATGGTGCCAGCGCCGACGACGAGGTGAAAGAAGAGGTTCATAACTTTCTGAACAGCATGGCGGCGAGCTGGTATGACATGGGCTTACAAAAACTGCCACAGCGACTACAAAAATGCATCGACAGAAATGGTGATTATCTCGAAAAATCGCTAAATGTTCAAGCTGTAAACTGATGTAAACCATTGTAGAAATAAACAGGTCTATGTACTTACAAAAAATAGGAGACCTTACTTTTGGGATTATCCTCGTAGTAGCGACATTAACTCAAACGTCAATAGCAGAGTTTCAAATCGCTGCAATACTAACCGAAAAATCGGCTCTACAAGACGTGAAACAAAGTGTACAAGAACGAAAAAGTTGTAAAACGGCTGGCAGTGACTCACTTCCCGACGGCATGTGGAAAATAAGGGCACCACGTATACCAGGAAGACATAAGGCGACTCAACATCCAATTCCAGAAGATGGTAAGGTGTTCTAATTCACCCAGTACATAAAAAAACAGACCCACTTATCTGTACCAGCTACAGGGAAATAATATTTCTCTACTCTGCGCGCAAAGTACTTAGGAACATAATTTTTTCATTCCTAGAGCCGTTGCTGGAGCAAGTTATTGACGATGCACAAGGTAGTTTAAAAGAAAAAAAAGCTCGTTTTACGAATCCTGCTTGAACACAAATTTGAATATACTCTGCGTGTGCATGTATTTTTCATAGCTTTTAAGAAAGCATTTGATAATATTAACAGAAACTATCTGTTGATGACTATGAAACAATTTGGAACCCCCCGAGAAAAGTGCGCAACAGCCTCTGGGAAATGTCACATGTTGATTCCAGAGTGAGACAAGGAGCGCTTCGGAATACTCGCTTTTCAACGTCGTAATGAAGCAGATCATTTGGTACATAAAATTATCACGACTTGCAACAATACCGGAACACAGTTTTAACATAATGGCGTGTGCCGATGACATCATAATCTTAACAATAAATTCACTCAGCGCAATAGTGTGTAACAGCTTGCTCCTAACAGGACTAGAAATTAATACCATTAGAACCACTTCTTCATGCCACCTTTAAAAATGAAGCAGAGAAAAATCGAAAATTCGCTTCTCTTGAAACAGTGCTAACCGCACACAACAATATCAAAACAGAAATAAATTTTAAAAGTACAAAATGCCAACAGATGATACGAGGCGTGTTCAATAAGCACTGCAACATTTTTCTGAAATCAGGTCGATTTTATTCGCGATTCCAAGAAAAAATATTATTCCCCACTCTTGTCTACAAAATCCTGTTGCAGGGAAACGGGAAATTTCGAAATAACGTCATTTCCATGAATAAACTCATAAAACTAGTAATTTATTAACGAAAGTGAATGTATTCAGTATGCCATTATTCAGTATGTCTTTACAATCAAAATGTCCAAAAGTGTCTCTTTACTTTTTAAAGATGGCATCGGAAAGATGTGCTCCCATTCGGCGTTCACACTCTAACAGCCTGTTATAAAAACTTTGGAATGCGCGGTGTAGCAAACCTTGAGGAATGGCAGTTATTTCGTTTTCAATGTTCTCCATCAGTTCGTGGATTGTTGCAGGACGTGTACGGTACACCTTGCCTTTAAGATATCCCCACAGGAAGAAGTCGCACACACTAAGAAGATCAGGGGATCTCGCAGGCCATGTAATCGTCACCGTTACGTGAAATAATGCGTCTTCCAAACAATTGACGAACTGCTGCCATCGATTGTCGAGCAGTGTGTGACGTGGCTCCGTCCTGCTGAAACCACACGTTTTCGACGTTAAGATTAAGCTCGTACAGTCTCGGTGTAAAGAACGTTGGAAGCATTTCAAGATATCGAGCGGATGTTTCTGTCACTGCACTACCATCCTCCGTTCAAAAAAATAAGGGCCGACAACACCATGACACGATACAGCACACCATATTGTGACCTTGGCGCTATGTAGCGGTCGCTGGTGAAACTCACAAGGATTGCCCTGTTCCCAATAACGAAGATTCTGTTTGTTCACGAATCCGTCCAGGTGGAAACGGGCTTCGTCTGATATCCGTAAGATACCAAGGAAATTCGCGTCCTCGTTGATTTTAGCCAATATCTGGCTACTAAACTCCATACGTGACGCTGGGTCTCGTTCATGTAAGTGTTGCACAACTTATAGGGATGGAAGTCTAATTCGTGCAGTATTCTTTGTAAGCTGCGTCGCTTAATCCCTAGCGAAGATGCGTGCTGTCGAACGGAGCGGCGAGGACTTGTCTCGATTGCAGCTCTAGCAGCTGCAATGTTCTCTGGGGTACGTACCGTTGGAATGCCACCTGGAGGTTTCTTTCTTCAAAATTACGCACACACGTTGTAATCGCATGCGCAGATGGGACACGTCCGTGACGTCCAAGCTGGTAATGCTGTCGAAATGTTCTCCGCGTGGCAGTCGCAGAAGCACCATTTTTGTAGAACGCTCTCACAGCTACTGCACATTCCGCACCAGTCCAGTTCTCCATGATTACTAAATGGCAATGCGTTCACATCAAAATATATATTTATTGTGGTGTCACCGTCAGACACCACACTTGCTCGGTGGTAGCCTTTAAATCGGCCGCGGTCCGCTAGTATACGTCGGACCCGCGTGTCGCCACTGTCAGTGATTGCAGACCGAGCGCCACCACACGGCAGGTCTAGTCTAGAGAGACTTCCTAGCACTCGCCCCAGTTGTACAGCCGACTTTGCTAGCGATGATTCACTGACAAATTACGCTCTCATTTGCGGAGACGATAGTTAGCATAGCCTTCAGCTACGTCATTTGCTACGACCTAGCAAGGCGCCATTATCATTTGCTATTTATCTTGTGATGCATGTACCGTCAGACCGATGTTCACCAATTATGGATTAAAGTTAAGTATTCCAGAAGCTACGTACCTTTTTTGCTAGTCTCAATTCCTTGTCATGTTCCAGACCTCACGCCAGCCTGCGTGAGCTTAAACGCGTGCCTTTCGGCTTCCTCTCAATTTAGTGGGTTGGTCTCCTGCCAATCCACAACATATATATAAACTGAATAAGTGATAGACACCGCGCCGGCCGAAGTGGCCGTGCGGTTAAAGGCGCTACAGTCTGGAACCGCAAGACCGCTACGGTCGCAGGTTCGAATCCTGCCTCGGGCATGGATGTTTGTGATGTCCTTAGGTTAGTTCGGTTTAACTAGTTCTAAGTTCTAGGGGACTAATGACCTCAGCAGTTGAGTCCCATAGTGCTCAGAGCCATTTTTTTTGATAGACACCGCCAAAGGTAAATTAACGAGTTGTTTTGGGCCAAGGATAGTGTTTTGATACATCGTTAAATATCTGTATGAAAGAAAGTAAGAAATACGCTCTTTAATTTGTTATCTCATGTATCTTCACCCTTTTTGTTTCGGAATTGGTATTCTTGGATCCGTCGTACCAGCATTGTTAAAAAAATTATATATATATATATATATATATATATATGTGTGTGTGTGTGTGTGTGTGTGTGTGTGTGTGTCAGCTCTATCCCCCCCCCTCTCTATCTCTATCTCTCTCTCTCTCTCTCTCTCTCTCTCTCTCTCTCTCACACACACACACACACACACACACATACACATGCGGTATAAACATCATAAATAGAAGTTACTACGAACATATACTTCGTTAGGTTGGCAACAAATAGGTAATCATACCAAAGAAGATGAAGCACGTAATGGAGTCGCGATATTTACGCTGTGAAAAGAAGTGTACGACGAAATAGTTGTATCGAGTGACAAAAGAAAAATAGTCTACCACAAAAAAGAGTGAGTAACAGTGTGTGGATGGCGAGAACACAAAGATGTGAATATATGGCAGTAATAAAAGTGAGCCGGTCGGAGTGGCCGTGCGGTTCCAGGCGCTACAGTCTGGAACCGCGAGACCGCTACGGTCGCAGGTTCGAATCCTGCCTCGGGCATGGATGTGTGTGATGTCCTTAGGTTAGTTAGGTTTAAGTAGTTCTGAATTCTAGGGGACTGATGACCTCAGCAGTTAAGTCCCATAGTGCTCAGAGCCACTTGAAGCATGTAGCACAACTAAAACCGGAAAAGTATAACTTCCTTCGGAACTCATACTACACACCACCGTACCGTTGAAAGGCTGGGCTTCGACTACTTCGGCTACTGTAAACATTCTATATCTCCAAGAGAAAGCTCGCACGAAGAACACTCCGTTCTGATTGGTCAGTTTTCTGTAAGGCCAATAGAAAAACATTAATCTATCGCGTTAATCCACGCTTTTCATGATTAGCCAATCAACAAATAACACACTTTCGAACTGCACTTTTTCCCGAAATAAATATTGAACTCTGATATTTTGTTTATACTTTGTTATTAACTGTTTTCATTTGCACTCAAATTAGCTTTCCTTTTACCATAAACTTACTTGACATATTAACTAAAACTAAACTCCGCGCCAACAGGCCATGAAAGCCCAATGGTACCGATCGGCCACCGTGTCATCCTCAACCACAGGCGTCACTGGATGTGGATTTGCAGGGGCATGTGTTCAGCACACCGCTCTCCCGGCCGTATGTCAGTTTCCGAGACCGGAGCCGCTACTTCTTAGTCAAGTAGCTTGTGACGGTACGTCACATAAATATTGACATTTTTAGCGGTTGCAAATCGTAGTTTATGAATATAATTAGTGTAAAAGATATAGTTAATGTTCTTGAATCAACTGATGTGCAGCTATAGCATCTTTATTTAATGTCTATGAAAATAAAAAAGGATCGAAGGAGACGCTATTGTACGGCCGAGGAGCAAGGACGTATTGTGTGGTACACACACTGTTTTGTTTCGCTATACGGGAGGCAGCCATTGAGCAGCTACACATATTTAATGTAAGTTATTCGTAATAGTTGCTAAAATAAACTTGTTATTATTATTACAATATGAATTTCTTTGTAATAGTTGTCACCTCAAATGCTCGCAGTGGCTAATTATTTTTAATAAGCATTTTTTTCAGTAATTTGCGCTGCGAGAAGCTCATCTTCCGATGCAGCCTCTGGTCGGCCATTACGCGCCGAAGTATTAATTTATTTTTCAGTGTTAACAGTGACTGTAAATGCGAGAGATTTCGTTATAAGAACCTTTTTAAATTGCAACAGATAATTAATTTACGTTAAAGTTTATGTTTTTAAACTATACAGATTCTACGAGTTCAATAAGTTTCATCTTGGCCGCTCCACGGCAACAGTCGAAATTCTCTCAAGCCTTGCTTTGCAATCAATAAATAGAAATGAACAGAATTACGTTCAATTCAGTTAACGGCAACGATATTTTAGTCACCACGTTCAAAATCTAAAGCTGGTACATGAGTAACTGAGGCCCTTCAAGAACCCGTTTCATATTTACTTATGCACGTAAGTAAAAGTGATAAGGAAAGACAACATCCCTGAGAGAAAGAAGCATGCAGATAAAAATATAAATATAAAATACATATGTAATAATTTCCTTTGTATGTGACGTCACTTGTGTCAAACTGACGTCACAAGTGGCGCCCAACAACGTGAGGGCCCGAAATTTTATGTACCAATATTAAGTACACAGAAATGACTGAGATATGGTTGTCCGTCTAGAAAACTATATTTAAAAGAAAATTTTTTATGTATGTAATTATATGTATGCGAAATTAATGCCATATATGTGATCTATTTCCATGTACCAAAAATACAAAACTTGTACGAGATCCAACCAGTGAAGATAAATGGACATGAAGCTGATTAGATGCGTACCATTGTCTCGACTGAGATAAAGACAACACCAAGCAACAGTAACTAATAAAGGTAAGGGTGTATATGCATGCGCTTCTGGGCTGGAAACTAAAGGAAGAAAGGATCCGGGGGCCATGCACTGTGTTTATCTTCTTGAGTTAAAATTTGCCAAAAGTGTTTATGCAATTTGTTTTAACGTCAGTGGATAGTGAAACAGATTCATTTACTACTACTGGACAAAAATCAGTGTTAGAATTCTGAGACAGTGATTAGTGTTCTGGATTTGAGGTGACACAATCAGCTGTCTGAATCAAATAAATGCTAATGCATTTGATTGCCTAAGTAATATTTTTGCAAAAGTAAAATTTTTCACAGTGAAACGAAATATAACGAATACGAAAGTGTAACTGTTAGTTTCAGTAGCAATAGTAGTAGGTAGCTTCTTTGCTTTACTTGATTTCAATGTTCTGTATATGCTTTGTGTAGTACAGGGTGATTCAAAAAGAATACCACAACTTTAAAAATGTGTATTTAATGAAAGAAACATAATATAACCTTCTGTTATACATCATTACAAAGAGTATTTAAAAAGGTTTTTTTCACTCAAAAACAAGTTCAGAGATGTTCAATATGGCCCCCTCCAGACACACGAGCAATATCAAACCGATACTCCAACTCGTTCCACACTCTCTGTAGCATATCAGGCGTAACAGTTTGGATAGCTGCTGTTATTTCTCGTTTCAAATCATCAATGGTGGCTGGGAGAGGTGGCCGAAACACCATATCCTTAAGATACCCCCATAAGAAAAAATCCCAGGGCTTCTTGGAGGCCAGTGATGAAGTGCTCTGTCACGGGCTGCCTGGCGGCCGATCCATCGCCTCGGGTAGTTGACGTTCAGGTAGTTACGGACAGATAAGTGCCAATGTGGTGGCGCTCCATCCTGCTGAAATATGAATTGTTGTGCTTCTTGTTCGAGCTGAGGGAACAGCCAATTCTCTAACATCTCCAGATACTGTAGTCCAGTTACAGTAGCACCTTCGAAGAAAAAGGGACCAAAAACTTTATTGGCTGAAATGGCACAGAAAACGTTCACCTTAGGCGAGTCACGTTCATACTGAGTTGTTTCCCGCGGATTCTCAGTGCCCCATATACAGACATTGTGACGGTTGACTTTCCCGTTAGTGTGGAAAGTTGCTTCATCACTAAACACAATCTTTGAAACGAAAGATTCATCTGTTTCCATTTGTGCAAGGATAAAATCACAGAAATCGATTCTTTTAATCTTATCAGCTGCAGACAGTGCTTGAACCAATTTCAGACGATAAGGTTTCATAACTAACCTTTTTCGTAGGACTCTCCATACAGTTGATTGTGGAATTTGCAGCTCTCTGCTAGCTCTGCGAGTCGATTTTCCTGGGCTGCGAACAAATGCTTGCTGGATGCGTGCTACATTTTCATCACTCGTTCTCGGCCGTCCAGAACTTTTCCCTTTGCACAAACACCCATTCTCTGTAAACTGTTTATACCAACGTTTAATACACCACCTATCAGGAGGTTTAACACCATACTTCGTTCGAAATGCACGCTGAACAACTGTCGTCGATTCACTTCTGCCGTACTCAATAACACAAAAAGCTTTCTGTTGAGCGGTCGCCATCTTAGCATCAACTGACGCTGACGCTTAGTCAACAGCGCCTCAAGCGAACAAATGTACAACTAAATGAAACTTTATAGCTCCCTTAATTCGCCGACAGATAGTGCTTAGCTCTGCTTTTTGTCGTTGCAGAGTTTTAAATTCCTAAACTTGTGGTATTCTTTTCGAATCATCCTGTATATTTTGTGTGTATGTCATTTTTGGGGGAAAATAGATTTTATGTGTACTCGTGTCTTACCAGTCAGGATTAATACTAGCCGAAATATTGAAGACACGCAAGGACAAACGGTTAGAGGGGGAAAATCTGTCAGGCTATGATACAGACGAAAATATACAAGAGTTTCCAGTGAGGAACCCACCCACAATGACAGGTTCTCAACTTCCAAAACCGGAAGCTGAGCAACCTGAAACGGACAAAATGTTAGGCACTGATCAGGATCAAGCTCAATTGAGCAAAGAAATCCACTCGATTACTGGCACAGGGAAGGAGGATGCTGCTGCGTCGACAGCGAATGTTGTACAAGTACCTGTACCAACGACCGATTTTCTAACGGTGCTGATGGCACAATTAGACACGAGAGACAAGCAACGGGAGCAGGCATTAATTAACCGAGTTAAGGACATTTTAGCGGAAGAACGTCGCGAACGTGAGGAAAAGGAAAGACAGGAACGCGGACGCAGGGAACAGGAGCGTCATGCTCAGTTCCTGGCAAAAATGAATGAAATCCAGAATGAGATTTTCACTCTGCAGCGGAGTGTGCGCTGATATGAAACTTCCTGGCAGATTAAAACTGTGTGCCCGACCGAGACTCGAACTCGGGACCTTTGCCTATCGCGGGCAAGTGCTCTACCATCTGAGCTACCGAAGCACGACTCACGGCCGGTACTCACAGCTTTACTTCTGCCAGTATCTCGTCTCCTACCTTCCTCGTCTCGTCTCCTTCCCGAGTTCGAGTCTCGGTCGGGCACACACTGTTAATCTGCCAGGAAGTTTCATATCAGCGCACACTCCGCTGCAGAGTGAGAATCTCATTCCAGTAAAGAAACTGCCAATAGGACAAGTAGAGAGGATGTAAAATGCCGACTGTCAACACAGGAAAAGCATTTCAGAAAAATTGAATTTTTTTTTAGTGGTACGGATGTGAAACGTGAATGATAAGCAGTCCAGACAATACGAGAAAAGGAGGTTTTGACGCGTGGTGTTACAGAAGAATTCTGAAAATTAGATAGGTACATCGAGTAAGTAATGAGGAGGTAATGAACGGAACCCTGATGAAATAAAATTACGGCAGAAGTAGAGCAAAATAAGGGATCCATTGATAGGACACACCTCGAACCACGAAGGAATCATCAGTTTGCTGCTGGAGATATGTGAGAAGGGTATGTGTAGATGGAGACCAAGAGATGAATAAATTAAGCAGATTTAGAAGGATGTAGGTTGCAGTAGTGAAGGGATTTGTGGAGGATAGAGTAGCATGGAGAGCTGCTTCCAATCAGTCTTCAGACTGAATACGAAAAAAAACAACAACGTGCACAAAAAGATAATGGCCTAACTTTACGAGAGAAACTTTATGGCAGGATACTGGTGGTTACTGGTTATCCATGCATGGATGTACTTCACCAAATGACCAAATGAACATCAATGAAGCGCAGCTTGACCCAGTCCACCATCTCTTGCCTAACAGAATACACAGTGGATACATGCCTCATTGTCACCGGCGATGGCAGGGTTAAAATTCCTATTTGATGAAAGGAAGAGATCGTGCGCAAAGGACTGCCAATACGGATCGTCGGAACCTTCAGTATTTACGTTGTGTGTGTACACTGTTTACAAATCCAACATGGTGCGCGCATGAAGCAGAAAAGCGTCTTACCTGTACGCTTGCGGGCCTGTTGGTGTTGTGATCGCAGTTTCGCTGGCCACATCCGCCCTTACCTGTAACACAGAAACAGAACACCCAACTGCAGTATCGTCTAATTAACACTGTGCTACAATTCTCTTGCATTCTCCTCTCAATGTCAATCTAAGGTCGGCAAGTAATCTAATCTAATGCTCCACATGAAAGGTCCTGTGTTCAGGATAGTCTAAATCGCAACATGATAAAATTTATTTCTATTTTAACACAATTTACTTCTGATGTAACATAAAAGACACTTTAGACTATTATCAAATACAGAGAAATCATTTTAGAATTTTGCTTTCTCCATTTTTTTAAATGTGTGTTGTGAGATATGTTCCGTACCTGAAGAATGGAACACAGCTGAAGTTATTTCTAAATTTAAAAAAGAAAATAGGATGGACATAGGAAATTATAGGGGATAAGTTTACAAAATGCAGGATCAAGCAATAATCTCAGAAATATTATCAGGCTTCACAACGGGACGTTCATGTTGCGATAACATATTAATGTAAGACAAATTACTGTAAAAGATTGAGAATTCGGAAACATATTTAGCGTTTATTGATTACAAGAAAGATTTTGATAAGATCGGCATTGTGAAAAATATTAGAAATAAAAGGTTTCCCTAAACAGCTTATTAATACCAGAGAAAGTCAATATGTAAATAAGAAATCAGTTTAAGTCAAGGTTCGAAAAAGACGATTCGCAGGAGAGCTTCTGTGAAGTTTGGAAGGTAGGAGACGAGATACTGTCGGAAGTAAAGCTGTGAGGACGGGGCGTGAGTCGTGCTTGGGTAGCTCAGTTGGTAGAGCACTTGTCCGCGAAAGGCAAAGGTCTCGAGTTCGAGTCTCGGTCCGGCACACAGTTGTAATCTGCCAGGAAGTTTCAAGACGGATGAAATTTAAATATGTCAGGGTGTTTGACAGGGGTGTGGTCTATCATCCACTTTATTTAATTAATACACTGACGATCTAGCTACGAAGTGGAAAGAGGAAATTCAGTTAGGAATTAAAACAGGATCTATAGTATCATTAAATACTGTGTTACATGCTGATGACCAAATAATTACATAGCAAACAGAGGATAATATAGAGATCAGTATACATGTTATCGTGGAAGTGGCAATTTCATCACCACTGGCTGCTGAACCTTCACTGACGCCTTTAGTGAAAGTGGATTCTTGTTTCCAGTTTTGCCAAACATTACACATTCACTAGGGATAATGCAGCATCGCTACTGAAGGTATAGCTTCACTGTCGAGAAGGTACGAATGTAAACCGAAGTTGCAATAACAAAACAGTCGTATTTCGACAGCTGCATTTTATGAGTTACAATCTGAAAACATGTCCACTCAACGTACGGTGTTCGATGCGTAGTGACTCGTTTTCGTCCAAAGCGCTGGGAGACTTCGTTTGTTCCAAAGAGGAAGCTAACAGTGTTTTCCCCTTTCGCCCAGTCGTCAACGACTGAATCGAAGGGCCCGCACTGCAATATTTCTCAACCGATTTTACAGAAACTACTCGGTGAAAAAAAAAATCATTTTTTGTGTTACTTATAGCTTTGCGTGAGAGTTTCATGATGACATTCCCCTCATTTCGTTAATGCTCATAGATATTCTGATATTTGCATTTAGGTAAGACACTGCCCGAAATCAGGAAGTTTCCAAATGGTTCAAAAGGCTCTGAGCACTATGGGACTTGACACCTGTCATCAGTCCCCTAGAACGTAGAACTAATTGAACCTAACTAACCTAAGAACATCACACACATCCACGCCCAAGGCAGGAGTCAAACCTGCGATCGTAGCAGTGGCGCGGTTCCAGACGGAAGCGCCTAGAACCGCTCGGCCAGAACGGCCGTCTAAATTACTGGTCGCTATGATTTTCCAATTGTTGCATATTACGTAGTATGCTACAGTATATGATTGCTGTCGACTTGGGTTGAGGTCGATCTGTCAGCACTCTCGAGAAAATTTATCTGACCTACTACAGTCATTTGCGATCGCGTGAGCCAGCGACAATGCCAGAATGATATGTCCGCAACATTCTTCGTATCTCTACGAGGTGCGACAATAAAGTAATGAGACTTATGTGAAAAAAAATGTTGCTTACAATTTTAGTCAAGTTTAGTGTTGTCTCCTTCAAAGTAGTTCCCTTCTCATTGCACACACTTTTCCCAGCGCTTCTGCCATTGATGGTAATATTTCTGGAACCCATCTTCCGTAATATCCTCCAAGACCCTCGTCACAACATTTTGGACATCTTGTGTTGTTTGAAAACAGTGTCCCTTGACCGCCGTTTTGTCTTTTGGAAATAGAAAAAAGCCGCGCGGAGAGATATCTGGTGAATAAGGTGGTTATGGTAGTACTGAAATTTGTTTTGAGGTTAAAAATTGCTGTACTGACAGACCAGGGATGGCGCATTTTTGCACAAATCTTTCTCATACCAAGATCTTCAGTTACTATTAGACGAACCGTTTCTCGATGGATGTTCAGTTCTTCTGCAATCATTTTCACGGATATCTTCGATCAGATTGTACGAGTTCACGCACCCTGCCCAAGCCGACATCCATCTGTGAGGTTGGTTTCCACTGCGGTCTTCATCTTCAACATTTGTTGTGCCTTCACTAAGGCCTTCTGAAGCTTACCATAAGTCGTCGCGTTATCACCCAAAAAGAAATGGCATACCGTTGCGCAATATTATGCGGTTTCATTTCCGTGACGAGAGACACGGACACGTGTTAACTTATTGCAGTACAACTCACGACTGAGCAGGTGCATCGATGTGCCGCTTGGACTAGAAGCAGCTTATAGACCAAAGTCAAGGATATTGTGGCTACGCAAGCCTGCAGGGTTGCTACATCTTGCAAAGAAAACCAGTCTCATTACTTTGTTGCACCTTGTATAAATTCTTTGAGATTTCTAAATGAGATTTTGACAAATGATAGCACACAAAGGGAAGTGTATTTTTCAGTATGGATCTCATGCAAAATTTCTTATGTGTGTTATTCCATTATTATAGACTTTTTCAATGAATGTAATGCTGTGGGTTGTGGAACAACATAACTGAAGACATTACAAATTTATTTTTGTACCGAGTATGTCCTTTTTTGTAAGCTTCTAGTCTTCCTTTTCTTCACTTCATAAACTTAAGAAACCACTGTTTGAGAATTCTCTCGCCAGCTGCTTCTGCACAACTTGTTAGTGAGGTAATATTGTGTAAACTCTGGTGTGTTTTGGTAAAAGAAGCAAATTTTAACATAGTATCAAGAGAAATGTAGGTTTTACTCAGAATTCGCCTCTCATGATGCTTCACTGAAAGTTATAAATAGTTAACAAGCCATTGTTGTTGTGGTCTTCAGTCCTGAGACTGGTTTGATGCAGCTCTCCATGCTACTCTATCCTGTGCAAGCTTCTTCATCTCCCAGTACCTACTGCAACCTACATCCTTCTGAATCTGCTTAGTGTATTCATCTCTTGGTCTCCCTCTACGATTTTTACCCTCCACGCTGCCCTCCAATACCAATTTGGTGGCTATTTAACCTCTCAGATAAATGACTCGTTCTTATCTGTGTCTGTGAAAAGTCAATTATAATTGGGATTCCCACATTCCACTTTAAGATGTCCGTATAACTTCATTGATTCAAAAGTATGTGCACTGCTGTCAACCATAGCTGCTCTGTTGTATAACATAACACGGACCAGCTGATGACACATTCGTGCCAATGCCTGGTACCATTTCTGGATGCACCATTAGCAACCTGCTACTGTAAACATCCACTAAGTGTGGCCAGTGATGTTACACCTTTACTAGTGGATGTGTATTCTTCAATTTATGATAAGTTTTCATTGTCCATTTTAGTGATGGTGTACATCCACTGTGGGAATTTCCCTTTCCCTAATCATCCTTGCCCTCGACGGTGAGTGTTCATCGGAGGTGAGGGTATCATCTGGAGTGCCCCAGGGAAGTGTGGTAGGTGGCTCTGAGCACTATGGGACTTAACATCTGTGGTCATCAGTCCCCTAGAACGTAGAACTACTTAAACCTAACTAACCTAAGGACATCACACAACACCCATGCCCGAGGCAGGACTCGAACCTGCGACCGTAGCGGTCGCACGGTTCCACATCATTCCGAATCACGGATAACAACGAAAAAAAAGAAGCAAGTATACAGGCCTCAGAGATGAAGTTCACGAGATACGTAAGGCGCTGTAATAAAATGGATGAAATAAGAAATGAAGCAATATGCTCAGATATCAAAATCTTTCCAGCCAATCACAAGACAGGCAAATAGAATGAAATCGCCGGCGGTTCTAGGCGCTTCAGTCTGGAACCGCACGACCGCTACGGTCGCAGGTTCGAATCCTGCCTCTGGCATGGATGTGTGTGATGTCCTTAGGTTAGTTAGGTTTAAGTAGTTCTAAGTTCTAGGGGACTGATGACCTCAGATGTTAAGTCCCATAGTGCTCAGAGCCATTTGAACCATTTAGAACGAAATGGAAAGGTCAAGTCGATAGAACGACAGAAGATACATCGCCAAAAAAGATAATGAATTATCAGCCGAATGACAGAGACAATTAAAGAGACCTCTTAGGAGTCGGCTGGATGGGCAGGCCCAGAACAGGTCACTAATACCTAATCTTTAGGAGCAGACGATGATGATATTATTAGTCTCTTTTACACAGCTGTAGAATACACCGACATGATCTTTCTGTATGGCGAAGCTCGCTACAATGGAAGAGTTGCACGTCGCCATTATCAAGATCGCCCTGCATTACATGCCCCTTCTGCCACAGTAACGAAACGTCTCATGGTTGGCATTCACAGTCATATAATATTTCTTACAAGACATCATAGTCGCCGTTGACTGCCTGAAATACAGAGGAGTCCAAAAAAAATGTATCAACTGTTTAAAAGTCCATAACTTGCAAACTAATTGAAGGAGTTGTTGCATTTTTTGGTGAAAGTGTAGCTTAAAGTCCAACATAAAGATATCACTGTAGGTGTTCGAAATGGTCACCATTAACATCCACACACAGTCGATGCCGCCGAACTGCAGCACGAACTACTGACTGCAACGTGTTCAGTTGGATATTTGCACACGAATGTACGATGGATTCTCGAAGTTCATCCCATGTGCGTGGCTTTCGTCGATAATCGACGTCCTTTAGTGTTCCACACAGGTGAAAGTCCAGAGGAGTTAGGTCTGGGGAACGTGGTGGATACTCCACAGCACCTCTACGGCCTATCCATCTTCCTGGTAGATTCTCGTCGGGATACGCCCTAACAAGATTTTGGTAGTGGGCTGGGGCACCATCTTGTTGAAAGTAAACTCGTCCGTCTCCATACATGTCTCGGATGGCAGGTAAAATGGATGTCCGAAGCTTCTGAAGGTACACCTCACCGGTACCTGTGCTGTCAAAGAATGGCCCAATCAAGCCCGGAACATTTTTCTGGAGTGCGACGAATCGTTAAACGTGTCGGTGGCTCTGTTTGATACTCATTTCGCCATTGCCGTTGAAACTCAATGTTTTCATACTTAAAATACCACTTTGAAACTGACTTCCTTTCTTCGAATGTAAGTCTTGCGCCAGCCATGTTTACTCGAGTAACTAGGTGCAACTAAGAACAAAACAATGACTATCCGGCGACTGTCATCTGACAAAACAAAAGAACGCAATACAACGCTTGTTTGGAGATTCTCAGAACTACAAACTATTACACTACCAAAGATGAGACAACTCCGTCAATTAGTTTGCCAATTATGGACTTTTAACAGTGGACACATTTTTTTGGACTCCTCTGTATTTATTATTACGATTGCAATTTCGGCCTTAGGGCCATTTTCAAGTAACACTGCAAAAGTAACATTCTGTCAGAATATAAGACTATCTGACATGAGAACATGTCGTCTTTTTTTTTTTCTTCCTTTATTGTAATTTCAGGCTTGAGCTGAGGCAGGCCGGCAGCAGCCTACATACGCCGCTCTTCGGCCAAAAGACACAACATAAATACACGGAATGCATAGAAAACATGAAAAACATGGTAAACACAAGATGAACACTGCACAAGAGATCAGAAGTCGTTCGACGGAAGACACTAATGATGGGTGGCATCAGTTGAAAACAGATGAAGACTTGCAGGTGGAGACACGAACGTAGGAGAAAACACTGATGAAGACACTGTACACAAACGGGGAGACACTGACGCACGGAAAACACTGGCGACGATCATCGGCGAAGCACTCACACTGACGAGGGAGGGGGGGGGGGGACTGCCTACAGGTCAAAGGGAGAGGTAGTAGGGCGGGAAGGAGGGGGTGGAACCTGTGGAAGAAAGAAGGCAGAGCAGGGGGGAGGAGAGAGGGGGGGGGGGTTGGAAGCCCGGAGAGAGGGGTGGAAGCGGGAGACGTGGAAGAGAGGACGGAGGGAAGGTGAGGGGGTGAGAGGGAGCCCTGGGGGAAAAAAGAGTGGGAACAGGAGGGGAGAGTCAGATAGCCTTGCGAAAGAGGCCAACAGTAAACCATCTCTGGAAATCGGCGTCGCGGAGACTGATTTGCGAGCGATCTTACGCCGCAAACTTTTCCGACTTTGGGACAGTGAATGGCGCAGCCTGACCATGCCAAACAAACTCCGTCCTATCAAGGAGATGACGACTGTGTGGCAGTCACCCATGTGGGTCTCTTGCAAGGGGACTGTTGTCCTCTGCCGGCTGCGCATTGGGCACACACGAATGACGCACGGCCACTTATTGCGCCGTGAGGACCCACCTCTATGTCGCGGCGGATCCATTTTGATGCTGGTTATCTCACTAGGGGTACGATAGATACTGCCTACTGGAAAATTAAAGACACCTTTGGAGAAAAGAGAGCCACTTGTATGAATATCAAGAGCTCAGATGGAAGCCCAGTTCTAAGCAAAGAAGGGAAAGCAGAAAGATGGAAGGAGTATATAGAGGGTCTATACAAGGGCGATGTACTTGAGGACAATATTATGGAAATGGAAGAGGATGAAGATGAAATGGGAGATATGATACTGCATGAAGAGTTTGACAGAGCACTGAAAGACCTGAGTCGAAACAAGGCCCCCGGAGTAGACAACATTCCATTGGAACTACTGATGGCCTTGGGAGAGCCACTCCTGACAAAACTCTACCATCTGGTGAGCAAAATGTATGAGACAGGCGAAATACCCTCAGACTTCAAGAAGAATATAATAATTCCAATCCCAAAGAAAGCAGGTGTTGACAGATGTGAAAATTACCAAACTATCAGTTTAATAAGTCACAGCTGCAAAATACTAATGCGAATTCTTTACAGGCGAATGGAAAAACTGGTAGAAGCCAAGCTCGGGGAAGATCAGTTTGGATTCCGTAGAAATGTTGGAACACGTGAGGCAATACTGACCTTACGACTTATCTTAGAAGAAAGATTAAGGAAAGGCAAACCTACATTTCCCAGCATTTGTAGACTTAGAGAAAGCTTTTGACAATGTTGACTGGAATACTCTCTTTCAAATTCTAAAGGTGGCAGGGGTAAAATACAGGGAGCGAAAGGCTATTTACAATTTGTACAGAAACCAGATGGCAGTTATAAGAATGGAGGGGCATGAAAGGGAAGCAGCGGTTGGGAAGGGGGTGAGACAGGGTTGTAGCCTTTCCCCAATGCTATTCAATCTGTATATTGAGCAAGCAGTAAAGGAAACAAAAAAAAAAGTTCGGAGTAGGTATTAAAGTCCATGGAGAAGAAATAAAAACGTTGAGGTTCGCCGATGACATTGTAATTCTGTCAGAGACATCAAAGGTCTGGATGAGCAGTTGAACGGAATGGACAGTGTCTTGAAAGGAGCATATAAGATGAACATCAACAAAAGCAAAACGAGGATAATGGAATGTAGTCGAATTAAGTCGGGTGATGCTGATGGAATGAGATTAGGAAATGAGACACTTAAAGTAGTAAAGGAGTTTTGCTATTTGTGGAGCAAAATAACTGATAATGGTCGAAGTAGAGAGGATATAAAGTGTAGACTGGCAATAGCAAGGAAAGCTTTTCTAAAGAAGAGAAATTTGTTAACATCGAGTATAGATTTAAGTGTCAGGAAATCGCTTCTGAAAGTATTTGTATGGAGTGTAGCCATGTATGGAAGTGAAACGTGGACGATAAATAGTTTGGACAAGAAGAGAATAGAAGCTTTCGAAATGTGTTGCTAAAGAAGAATGCTGAAGATTAGATGGGTAGATCACATAACTAATGAGGAGGTATTGAATATAATTGGGGAGAAGAGGAGTTTGTGGCACAACTTGACTAGAAGAAGGGACCCCTTGGTAGGACATGTTCCGAGGCATCAAGGGATCACAAATTTAGCATTGGAGGGCAGCGTGGAGGGTAAAAATCGTAGAGGGAGACCAAGAGATGAATGCATCAAGCAGATTCAGCAGAATGTAGGGTGCAATAAGTACTGGGAGTTGAAGAAGCTTGCACAGGATAGATTAGCGTGGAGAGCTGCATCAAACCAGTCTCAGGACTGAAGAAACAACAACAACAACAACAACCACATTTTATTGGAGTGCCCCCTTTCAGCTGTGCTCAGGCAGGCGTTCGTGCTGCCTGAAACGCTCCCTGCCCTTTTAAGAATTGACACTGCCACGGCAGGCTTAGTTTTGCGTTTTATTCGGGCACGGGGTTTTTATCACGTAATCTGAGTGTCATTTTTTTCGAGTCTGGCCTTTGCCTACGATTTTAGACAGTTTTAATGTGTTTCTCGGTGGTTGAATTTTCCTTTTTTCATCTCTATGGTCGGCCAACCACTGTCACACTCTGTGTGATTTTAATTCGTTTTGTCTGATCTGTGTCGTCTGTTGTCGTCTCCATTCTTCGTTTTTATTCTGTGTGGGTGTTTGCAGTTCTGGAAAAAGGGACCGATGACCATTGCAGTCTGGTCCCTTCAACCTCACAAACCAACCAATCAGAGCTGGTAGGAGGGGTAGATGGAAGGGATAAGGACATCAGAGAGGGGGGGGTTGGCAGAAGCCACCTTGGGAAAGGGTATAGAGGGTGTGAAGATGGAGAGCAGGTGGGATGCAAGAATACAGCCTCAAAAGCGGGTCGGGATGGGCGAGGGTGCAGAGACAAGCGGTGTGGGGGATCGAGCTTGTGGGAGGCGTAAAGGATCCGTATCCGTTCGAGGAAAAGGAGAATGTGTGGGAAGGGAACCAAGCCATGTAGGATCTGCGTGGGGGATGGGAGACGGATACGATAGGCGAGGATTCGGGAGGACGACGGTTCAATCCCGCGTCTGGCCATCCTGATTTAGGTTTTCCGTGATTTCCTTAAATCGCCTCAGGCAAATGCCGGGACGGTTCCTTTGAAAGGGCACGGCCAACTTCCTTCCCCATCCTTCCCTAATCCGATGAGACCAATGACCTCGCTGTCTGGTCTCCTCCCCCAAAGAACCCAACCCAACCAATAGGCGAGGCGGAACTCGTGGCGTTCAAGGATTTGGAGGGACTTAGAGTACATGCGAGGAGTGCAGATCCAGGCGGGTGGGCACAGCAGAGGACGGGGCAGATGAGGCATTTATATGCGTGGAGGATGGTGGAGGGGTCCAGACCCCATGTGCGGCCAGGAAGGAGTTTGAGGAGGCGGAGTCGGGAACGTGCCTCGGCTCGGATAGTCTGGAGATGGGGGGTTCCAGGGAAGGTGACGGTCGAGGGTGACACCAAGGTACTTGAGGATTGGGGTGAGGTGAATGGGACAGCCATAGTTTGTGATATAAAAATCAAGGAGGCAGAAGGAGGGGGAGGTTTTGCCTACAATGATTGTCTGGGATTTAGAATGATTGACCTCGAGCAGCCACTGGTAACAGCAAGTGGTGAACCCGTCAACATGGGATTGGAGAAGGTGCTGGAGAGATGCAGGCGAGGGCAAGGAAGGCGGTGTCATCAGCGTCATGTCGTCATCAAAGTGCAGCCTTTTGAATTCGAGAGTCCCACAAGATCCGATGAGTACGACACTTATACATCGCAAAATGTTGTTAAATATGTGCTGAATTGTCAATACCACCATCGCTCTAATAATATATCTCAAATAAAGCTCAGGTGCACCGACAACATGATGTCATGACAATTCAGCACATACTTAACAATATTTTACGAAAAGGTTGCATTTTGACGACGACATGTACTCATGTCAGATAGTCTTATATTCTGACAGAATGTAACTTTTGCAGTGTTACTTGAAAATGGCCATATGGCCGAAACTACAATCTTAATAATAAATATTTCATGCAGTCAACAGTGACTATGATGTCTTTTAAGAAATTACGAAACGGCTTCATCTACATCATAGTCCTCAAGCCACCTAATAGTGTGTGGCGGAGGGTAGTTTCGGTACCACTCTCTGATCCTTCCAACCCTGTTCCACTAGCGAATAGTGCATGGGAAGAATGATTGTCCGTAAGCCTCTGTATTGGCTCGAATTTTCTCGTTGTGGTTAATATGCGAAATGTGTGTTGGGGGCTGTTGTCTGGCTCCTCCTGTAAAGAGCTGTCGCTGAATTTCAACAGTAAGTCTCTCCGTGATGCACAACGCCTCTCTTGTAACGTCTGCCAGTGGAGTTTGTTTAGCGACTCCGTAACGCTCTCTCACCAGCTAAACGATCCCGTGACGAAACGTGCCGCTCTTCGTTGGATCTTCCCCATTAATCCAACCTGATAGGGTCCCAGATAGATGATCGTGGATGAGTTACATTTCCTTAAGTTTCTTCCGAAGAATCTGAGACTGGTGTCTGCTTTTCCCACTACCTGTTTTATGTTCCACTGCATGTTCGCTCTGCATAGTTACGCCTAGAAATTTTACGGCAGACGCTGTCTCCAGATGTTTGTGATCAACAGTGTAGCTGCACAGTAGTGGATTTCTTCTCCTATGTATACCCAATATATTACATTTATGTATGTTCATGGTCAAGTGCCAGAGTCTGCAAAATGGTTCAAATGGCTCTGAGCACTATGGGACTTAACTTCTGAGGTCATCAGTCACCTAGAACTTACAACTACTTAAACCTAACTAACCTAAGGACATCACACACATCCATACCCGAGGCAGGATTCGAACCTGCGACCGATCGTCTCGTGTGGTGTGGTGTGGATGATCAACAGCGACATCCATACCACCTCCAACGCTCAATATCACCTCTAACGCACACAGACACGTAAATGAGTCTCGAACTAGGTGATATGGGTTGCGTGCACGTCAAAAGCCATCAGCTGATCCGACGTAACCACCCTTCGACCACAACAACCCTGTTACAAACATACACTATGTGATCAAAAGTATCTCGACACCCTCAAGAACATACGTTTTTCATATAAGGTGCATTGTGCTGCCACCTACTGTCAGGTACTCCGTATCAGCGACCTCAGTAGTCATTAGACATCGTCAGAGAGCAGAATGGGGCGCTCTGCGGAACTCAAGGACTTCGAACGTGGTCAGGTGATTGGGGGTCACTTGTGTCATACGTCTGTACGTGAGTTTTCCACACTCCTGAACATCCCTGTGTCCACTGTTTCCGATGTGATAGTGAAGTGGAAACGTGAAGGGACACGTACAGCACAAAAGCGTACAGGCCGACCTCGTCTGTTGACTGATAGGGACTGCCGACAGTTGAAGAGGGTCATAATGTGTAATAGGCAGACATCTACCCAGACCATCAGACAGGAATTCCAAACCGCATCAGGATCCACTGCAAGTACTATGACAGTTAGGTGGGATGCGAGAAAACTTTGATTTCATGCTCGAGAGGCTGCTCATAAGCCACGTATCACACCTGTAAATGCCAAACGACACCTCGCTTGGTGTAAGGAGGGTAAACGTTGGACGACTGAACAGTGGAAATCACAGTACACAATGCGGCGATGCGATGGTAGGGTGTGGGTATGGCGAATGCCCGGTGAACGTCACCTGCCAGCGTGTGTAGTGCCAACAGTAAAATTCGGTGGCGGTGGTGTTACGGTGTGGTCGTGTTTTTCATGGAGGGGGTTGAAGCCCATTGTCGTTTTGCGTGGCACTATCACAGTACAGGCCTACATTGATGTTTTAAGCACCTTCTGGCTTCCCACTGTTGAAAAGCAATTCGGGGATGGGGATTGCTTCTTCAACACGATCGAGCACCTGTTCATAATGCCCGGCCTGTGGTGGAATGGTTACACGACAATAACATCCCTGTAATGGACTGGCCTGCACAGAGCCCTGACGTGAATCCTGTAGAACAGTTTTGGGATGTTTTCGGAACGCCGACTTCGTGCCAGACCTCACCGACCAACGTCAATACCTCTCCCTAGTGCAGCACTCCGTGAAGAATGGGCTGCCATTCTTCAAGAAACGTTCCAGCGCCTGATTGAGCGTATGCCTGCGAGTGTGGAAGCTGTCATCAAGGCTAAGGGTGGGCTAACACCATACATAATTCCAGCGTTACTGGTGGCGGGCGCCACGAACTTTTAAGCCGTTTTCAGCCAGGTGTCCGGATACTTTTGATCACATAGCGTACCACCTCGCATTTCCTATGTATCTCACGCGGCCACTTCCAGCATTGCTCTGCGTTACACACTAACTGTATTTGGCAGCTACCAGCCAGTAGATTAGATTAGATTAGTACTTGCTCCAAGGATCATCAATACGACACTTCATAATGATATGGAACGTGTCAGGTTAATAAAAGGTGTCTATACAAGATATTACATTATACAAAATATTACATGACTCAATATTTTTATTTTTTTTGTTGGCGTTGGGAAATTACTCACTTACTATATCCAAAAATTCATCTAATGAGTAGGAGTTGCCAATAAGAAATTCTTTTAATTCCATTTTAATTGCTATATGGCTATCTGTCAGACTTTTGATGCTAAAAAATGGCTCTGAGCACTATGGGACTCAACATCTATGGTCATCAGTCTCTTAGAACTCAGAACTACTTAAACCTAACTAACCTAAGGACACTACACAACACCTAGTCATCACGAGGCAGAGAAACTTTTGATGCTATTAGGTAAGTGACCAAATACTTTTGTGGCAGCATAATTTACCCCCTTCTGAGCCAGAGTTAGATTTAAGCTCGAGTAGTGAAGATCATCCTTTCTCCTAGGGATGTAGCCATGTACTTCTGAATACGTTTGGATTGTTAATAACAAATTTCATAAGAGAATATATATATTGTGAGGCTACAGTGAAGATCCCTGAATAAGTGTCTGCAGGATGACCTCGGATGAGCTCCAGCAATTATTATGATTACACGCTTTTGTGGAATGAACACTCTTTTACTCAATGATGAGTTACCCCAGAATATGATGTCATAGGAAAGCAGAGAATAAAAATAGGCATGGTAAGATAATTTACTCAGATGTATACCTCCAAAATTTGCAATGACCCTAATAGCATAAGTAACTGAACTCAAACGTTTCAGCAGATCCTCAGCGTGTTTTTTCCAGTTCAACCCCTCATCAATGCATACAACTAGAAATTTGAATGCATACACCTAGAAATTTGAATATTCTACCTTAGCTACCCATTTCTGATCGAAGTCGGTATTTATCAATGGTGTCATTCCATTTACTGTGTGGAACTGTATGTACTGCGTTTTTGTCAAAGTTTAGTGAGAGCCCATTTGCAGAGAACCACTTAATGATTTTCTGAAAAACATCGTTTACAATTTCACCAGTTAATTCTTGTCTGTTGGGTGTGCTAGCTATACTTGTATCATCGGCAAAAAGTACCAGCTTTGCATCGTCGTGAATATAGAATGGCAAGTCATTAATATATATTAAGAACAGCAGAGGACCCAAGACCGAACCTTGCGGCACCCAATTCTTGATTGTTCCCCAGTTTGAGAAATCACCAGTTTTTTGCATATTATCTGAAGTGCTTATTTCAATGTGTGTGTGTCACCTGAGCGATAGCCGGGGGCCAATATAGCGGAAAGTGGTGGACGTCAACTATCAAGTAATGTTAATTGGACTATAGAAGGCATCCATTTACATAACTTGAAAATCACTGAAACAACAGCGATGTTTTATTTCGTTTCGTCTTCCGCTTCCGTGTGCTTCACTTTTAGTGCCTGCCTATTGCCTTCAGCAGCGTCACGGCTACAAAAGCGTGCTGTATTCAGAACACCTCTTGCACTTTACACTTGTATGAATTGCTTATCTCTGTGTACACTCACATTTCTCGATAATTTTGTTATCACACACATAATTTATTCTGCGGAACTCCGCTCTTACGTCAGGGATGGCGGTTATCGCTAAAACAGCCGGTTTCGGTTAGGACTATATCTTTTTGTCATGTCTTTTAAGCTGACTGTCAAAACCGCTGAAGTTAACCGGTTTCAGAAATAACAGATTTTCCGTTTTTTATTCCTGTTTTCTACTATAATAAATTTGGAATCGAACAAAGAGTGAAAAATTTTGACTCTCTCAGTTTCAAGATACATAAAACCGATACATTAAATAGGGAAATTAAAAAGATCTTAATCCGTCGAGCACTCGCTGCTCGTCTTGAAAAGTAGGCTGTGGTTGAATATTTAGGCGGGTCTTTCAATAAGTAATGCCCCACACTTTTTCTCAGAAAATATTATTGTTAAGAGTCAGAATCTGGTGACAATATACGAGGTGCATTCAAGTTCTAAGGCCTCCAATTTTTTTTCTAATTAACTACTCAGCCGAAATCGATGAAACTGGCGTTACTTCTCGACGTAATCGCCCTGCAGACGTACACATTTTTCACAACGCTGACGCCATGATTCCATGGCAGCGGCGAAGGCTTCTTTAGGAGTCTGTTTTGACCACTGGAAAATCGCTGAGGCAATAGCAGCACGGCTGGTGAATGTGCGGCCACGAAGAGTGTCCTTCATTGTTGGAAAAAGCCAAAAGTCACTAGGAGTCAGGTCAGGTGAGTAGGTAGCACGAGGAATCACTTCAAAGTTATCACGAAGAAACTGTTGCGTAACATTAGCTCGATGTGCGGGTGCGTTGTCTCGGTGAAACAGCACACGCGCAGCCCTTCCCGGACGTTTTTGTTGCAGTGCAGGAAGGAATTTGTTCTTCAAAACATTTTCGTAGGATGCACCTGTTACCGTAGTGCCCTTTGGAACGCAATGGGTAAGGATTACGCCCTCGCTGTCCCAGAACATGGACACCATCATTTTTTCAGCACTGGCGGTTACCCGAAATTTTTTTTGGTGGGAGTGAATCTGTGTGCTTCCATTGAGCTGACTGGCGCTTTGTTTCTGGATTGAAAAATGGCAACCACGTCTCGTCCATTGTCACAACCGACGAAAAGAAAGTCCCATTCGTGCTGTCGTTGCGCGTCAACATTGCTCGGCAACGTGCCACACGGGCAGCCGTGTGGTCGTCCGCCAGCATTCGTGGCACCCACCTGGATGACACTTTTCGCATTTTCAGGTCGTCATGCAGGATTGTGTGCACAGAACCCACAGAAATGCCAACTCTGGAGGTGATCTGTTCAACAGTCATTCGGCGATCCCCCAAAACAATTCTCTCCTTTCTCGATCGTGTCGTCAGACCGGCTTGTGTGAGCCCGAGGTTGTTTCCGTTTGTTGTCACACGATGTTCTGCCTTCATTAAACTGTCGCACTCACTAACGCAATTTTGACACATCCATAACTCCATCACCACACGTCTCCTTCAACTGTCGATGAAATTCAATTGGTTTCACACCACGCAAATTCAGAAAACGAATGATTGCACGCTGTTCAAGTAAGAAAAACGTCGCCATTTTAAGTATTTAAAACAGTTCTCATTCTCGCCGCTGGCGGTAAAATTCCATCTGCCATACGGTGCTGCCAACTCTGGGACGTATTGACAATGAACGCGGCCTCATTTTAAAACAATGGGCATATTTCTATCTCTTTCCAGTCCGGAGAAAAAAAATAGGAGGCCTTAGAACTTGAATGCACCTCGTACATCAACATGTGTTGTCCATGTCCTATTTTGCTAGGCAGTCTCCATCACGTTCTATGGCCATACGCCAACGTTGTGAAAGAGCGTGTATTGCCTCTGCTAAGAGCTCTTGTCCTGTAGGGTAGCCATGCTTTCACTGCATGACTGACACTCTCGTCATCTCCAAATTGTGTCCCACGTAAAGAATCTTTAAGCGGCCCAAAGAGATGGATATCCGAGGGTGCCAGGTCTAAAAGGTAGAGTGGATGAGGCAACGATGTCCAACCCAATTTGGCGATGTGTTTCGGAGTTCTCAGACTTACAAGGTTTGTCCGGAAAATACGTATAAAAGTTGAATAATGTCTTTATGTAACAAGTTGCAGTCACCGCCAGGTGGGACTACTGCTGTAATCAATCCCATCAAAGCTCAGTTCGAGTCAGAGCACTCTGCATGAAGGTGGGAGTGTGCGACAGCTTGTTGACAGTCACCCTTTTCCACCTGCCGTCGGCACGGAGCTCTCTCTGATTAAGGAACAGCGCGTCAACATCGAGTTTCTTGCAAAGCTAGGCAAGAATGGCCGTGATATTTTTGTTTGAAACAGGTTTACGGAGACAATTCTGTGAAGGAACCAACCGTGAACAAGTGGTTAAAAAGGTTCCGGGATGGCCGAGAAGAAGTGAACGGTGACCCTCGAAAAGGACGCCCGTCGACATCGGAGTTCCGATGCAAATGTTGAACGAATTCGGGCTCGTGTTCTTAAAGACCGTAGATTGACTGTCAATCCCCAAAACAATCGTTCACGATATCCCGACACAAAAACGTGAAACGAAGAAATTGTGTGCAAAAATCTTACCGAAGCTCTTGACACCAGAACAGAAGGCAAAACAGGTTGAGCGCTGTGAGGATTGGTTGGAAGCAGAGGAACGAGCGGACTTTCTCAACTGAGTCATCACTGGAGACGAGTCCTGGTTTCACGAATTCGATGTGGAGCTCAAATCTCAAAGCAAGGAATGGAAACTAGCAGGAGAACCGAGAACAAAAAAGCCAGGGTCCAATGTGAGGCCAGTGTTGATTGTTTTCTTTGATTCTAGGGGCATTGTTCACAAGGAATTTGTCCCTCCCGGCCAGAATGTGAACGGAAATTTTTCCGTTGAAGTTCTGACTCGTCTCAGAGCTCGTGTGGCCCGAGTTCGACCGGAGTTGGCAAAAGGGGGCAGGTGGATCCTTCATCACGACAATGCGCCCGCTCACACGTCGCTCGTTGTGCGCGACTTTTTGGCCCGAAGCTCAGTCACCGTGACAGACCACCCGCCTTATTCACCCGATTCAGCCCCGCGTGACTTCTTCATGTTCCCTAAATGCAAAATGGTGCTTCGGGGGCGGCACTTGGGGGATGTGGAAGCCATCGAGGCGGAAACGACACGGCAACTGAACAACATCACGACTGAAGACTTTCAGCAATTAGATTAAAAACAGCCGACCCGTTGCAAAGGATAAAGTAATCTTTACCTAGGTTTCGATAAGTATAAACCTATCTTCTTCAGAAGTAAGCCTGAGGAAAATGAACATCGTGATTTATATGAAAGGTATACACATAAGTCAAGATTAGAGTTTAACATATATTAAGAGAATCTTGTGTTACAAAATATGAGAAGGAATTCTTGTACTTACAGTATTACATTAACATGGAGTGATACGTCGCTGCCGTCGCTGTTACGCAGCTATGTTTAAAATAATGAAATTCTTGCCTGCCGAGGTATCAAAAGCTGCATCCAGGTATATGGACATCAAATTAAAAATTGTGAAAGCAGGTATGGCCATCGACTTTAATCAACAGTGCCTAGATAAAGACATTATCCCTGATTACGTGAAGGCGTACGTAAACTTTAAACAGTGTAACAGAGTGCCTTCTATTAAAAAGAAGTTAGTGCATTTAGTCATTTCGGATAGCATAGTGAATTTGTACAAGAAAAAAGATGTTCTTAATAGTGAAGCCTACTGTACACACCTATTTTTAACTAAAGCTTTTAAAGATCTTTGTAATTTTCAAATTGACCACCTGTTAAATAATATTAATGAATGGCTCTTTAATCGTAAAGAAGAAATCAAGGCTAGACATGAAAGAAAGCTTTTGAAGTTTAGTAATAGGACCACAAGTAGAAGTGTTAATACAGCAGACAATAGTGGCAAGCACCTATTTTACGAAAGAGTACTAAATAAAACTAATATCACTTTTACGCAGGCTGAGAATGACTTACTGTGTAAAGGCCTTAAATATAACTTGCCTTCTAAACTCGATAAATATCCAGTTATTTGTAATCTCATATTAGATCTGAAAACCGGTTTAGAATCTCTGAAATTGGAGAAAACGGAGCAAGTTAAATGTGCCTACGAATGTAATAACATAATAGGAAAAGAAATTAAATTAGCTCCTAATAGTCAGTCGGGCGAATATAGTATAGTAAAAAACATTAATCATAAACTTAGAGAACACGACGCCTTAGTCACTAAGAGTGACAAAGGGAACACCGTGGTCGTGGCTTATAAAAATGAATATATAGAGAAAACTGTAAAGTTTTTTGAGGAAAACGACATCACTGAGGTTACCGTAGATCCTACTGCAGAACTGCAAAATGAAATCCGGCGTACTCTAACTAATTCCGTCAGCCTGTTTAATAAGTTTCAAAAGAAAGGGCTTATAAATATGAACCCGAAACCACCCGTGCTCAGAAGCCAGTTTAAACTGCACAAACAAGATCATCCGATCCGCCCTGTAGTGAATGGTATAGGCAGTCCACATCACACTCTTGCTAGGCGCCTCCATTTTAAAATTAAAGATGCTTTCACATTTGAAAATAACTTTTCTATAAAAAATAGTAAGGAATTAATTAACAATATTCAACCTGTAAAATGTACACCTGACACTAGACTGGTGTCCTTCGACATCGGCAGCCTCTATACAAATGTCCCGGTGGATGAAACCATAGACCTTGTAAAAGAAAATCTTTTTAAGCATAAAAAACTAAGTGAAACTCAGATTGCTGAACTTATTGGTTTGCTTAAGGTCATATTAAAATACAATTATTTCACATTTAATGGGAAAATGTATACACAGCCAGATGGTCTGGCAATGGGCAGCCCCCTCGCCGGTATTCTAGCAGAGGTTTTCATTAACGCCCTGGAAACAGCATTTTTCAATTCTAGTTCAGAATTACACCAAAAATTCCGCTATTATGCACGTTATGTGGACGACATTTTCATTGCTTTTGATGGCACTGACCATGAGTTAGAGCAGCTCTTCAACACTTTCAATGGTTTACATGAAAAAATTTCCTTCACAAAAGAACTTCAAAATGATAAACGTGAGCTTAATTTTCTAGATTTAACAATTTCTATACAAGATAATACCTTTCATTTCAATATCTTCCGCAAGGAAACATATTCAGATAATGTCATTCCTGCTGACTCAACTCATCCTAAAGCGCACAAACTGGCGTTTTTTCATTCCGCCATTCACCGAATGGTAACCACGCCTTTATCACCTGCGGATCAACAAAAGGAATTGAATGTCATCAAAACGATTGCTGTTAATAATGGATACAACCAGAATATGATCGATCAATTGCTTAATAAGAAAATTTCCCAAAATTGTTCGACTTTGAGTAATAACCTCCCCACAGATACCACAGAAACTAAAAAATTTATTTCCATCCCTTTCTTGGGTAACATATCGTATAGGATTAAACGTCTTCTAAATAAAAAATGTAACTGTAACGTCTCCTTTTCTACAGACAACAGTCTAAAAAGAAATCTTATACATTCAGTAGAAATTGCTAACGATTGGTTTTCTAATTCAGGTGTGTACAAACTAACCTGTAATAACTGCCCCTCATATTATATTGGTCAAACAGGCAGAGCTGTTAAAACACGATATAAAGAACATCTATTAGGTAAAAAAGGAGCTAATGTTCACAACCCTACCTTTGCTGAACACCTCTTGATAGCCGGCCATACGCCTAAACAGTTAGAAGACACGGTTATCCTACACAGACAAGTTAAAGGACGGAGACTAGATCTGTGGGAAGAGTTATTTATTTTTAAACATCTAGAGCTCAAAGACGGTAATATACTCAACGATCAGTTGAACCTTGCCTGTAGACAATTTTTTTGAAGGCTTTAAACCCGTACTATTTAATTCATACCATTAATGTTGATAACCTCAGTTGTCTATTTCCTCAGGAAGCTATAATGCATTTTTATATCTCTAAGCTCACTACCTTTTATGCAATGTGATTTACTCATGATGTATGGCTGCCACTACACTGGCCCTCATGTAATTTTCGCTTATCCTAAAGCCTCGGATCCCAGTGAATGTGTATTAGCTGGATTGTGGACCAGCTTTCATGATTTATGTCTTAGGATGCCATTACCGTTTATTCTTAAGGTTTTGACTTATATACGTTCTATGTGCTTCACTAATATGGTAATATAATTTTATTTTGGCTGTATATGCCACTGCATGTAACTCATGGCGTATGCGCCACCTACCTTTTTGAAATACGTTTCTACGTTATTGTTTCTAAGGCTCCTACATTGTAATAATGGGAATGTTAAATGCTTTCCTTTTATTTACTGTCACTCTATCTAAGGACGCAATTAATATTTATATTTTACATGTTGCTTCAGTATCCCAATCGGCACATAGTACGCGACCTGAGCGCCACCTGCCCTGGCCGCAGTGCTACCACGCAGGCCGATTTTACTCAGTTGCTTATGCGCTCTCCAACTTTCATGTACTTAATTTTATTTATCTGACAAACCCTACTCTTAGGGCTATATTTGATTTTGACTAATGGAGCTATGGAGATCTTTGTAAAAATGGCAGCGACGTATCACTCCATGTTAATGTAATACTGTAAGTACAAGAATTCCTTCTCATATTTTGTAACACAAGATTCTCTTAATATATGTTAAACTCTAATCTTGACTTATCTCCCATCCCCGCCCCCTGCCACGTCTTCACCGTTGTGTCCCCCCTACCCTCCATCTCTACACCCTCCATCTCCTTTCCCAATGTGGCTTCCGTCAACTCCCCCTCCCAGATGATGCCCTCTCTCCCTCCATTTATCCCTCCTATCAACTCTGATCCTCACTCCCCCTCCTTTCCTCTGTCCTTTCCCTGGGCTCCCTCTCCCCCCCCTTCCGTCCTGTTTTCTCCCCACTAAACCTCTCCCTATCTCCCTTCTCCCCCCCAGTCCTTTTGTATTCCCCTCCTCTGCCTACCCCACTCCCTGTCGCGTCTGCCCCCCACCCCTCTTCTGGGTCCTCATCCTCCTTCAGCTCCTTTCCCGGCTCCCCCCTTCGCTTTTACTCTCCTTTCCCCCCTTTTTTGTTTTCCCATCTTCTGTCCAGTTTCCCCCCACCTGCTCTCGACTGTGGTGTCACATTTGCCAACTTTTTAGTGCAGTGTTCCAGTGACTATTCAGTGTTGTTTGTCTTTCTCGTGTTGCGAACAGAAACCATGCTGTCGCTAGGTGTGAATTTTATGTCCTTTGCGAACAGAATCCAGACTGTCGCCGTGTTTTTTTTTAATTGTCTATTGTTTTCCCTGTCTGCTTCGTATGTATTTTTATTAGCGTCATCATCCCTGTGTTGTTGTTTTAAGTTCCACGATTTCTTTTCGCCTTGTTACTCTCTAAGTCTCCAATTTTATCGCCTGTTTTTTATTATTTGTTCTCTTGATCTTTGTCACAAAATCTGTCGGCTGAAGAGCGGCATACTAAGCTGCTGCCAGCCCGCCCCCTTCGGGGGGAATTGAAATTCAATAAATGCAGAAAAAAAAAAAAACTTGACTTATGTGTATACCTTTCATATAAATCACGATGTTCATTTTCCTCAGGCTTACTTCTGAAGAAGATAGGTTTATACTTATCGAAACCTAGGTAAAGATTACTTTATCCTTTGCAACGGCTCGGCTGTTTTTAATCTAATTACGTGGAACCGTCGCTGTTACGCAGCTATGTTTAAAATAATGACTTTCAGCAATGTTATCAACAGTGGAAACGGGATTGGCAGAAGTGTATCGCATGTCAGGGCGAGTATTTTGAAGGAGACCATATTGTAATACCTGAATAATTGTAAAATAAAGTTATTGTTCAACTTTTATACGTATTTTCCGGACAAACCTCGTAGTGTGGGCGTCCCTCACCGTTTTGGTACAAGATTTCTTATCCGATCGTACACTATTCTTGAGTTTATTCAGAGTCTTCACGTACGCTTCTGAGTTGATGACTGACCCTGTGCCTCGGTCCGGCACACAGTTTTAATCTGCCAGGAAGAGTCATATCAGCGCACACTCCGCTGCAGAGTGAAAATCTCATTCTGGAAACATCGCCCAGGCTGTGTATAAGCAATGTCTCCGCAATATCTTTTCTTCCAAGAGTTGTAGTTCTGCAAAGTTCGCAGCAGAGCTTCTGGGAATACAGATTGATCTTTATGGAAATGTTCATAAACATGAGAAACGTTAATCAAAATATCCACGGGTGTACTGCCCGTCTACAGTGTCCAACGGGCACAATATTTCGGCGATCATACGTGTGGCCATCATCAGGTGAACTGACGGACTGAGCTCCTGTGAACGTGCCGGCGCGGAGATCCGTACGCTGTGGCTGCTCAGAGGCAACTGGGTTCGGTCGCGGCGGCGGCTGATTTAAATACCCTCCGCCCGCGGCGCGCTATCCCCGCCGTCCGCGCCCCGCGCCACGGTCGCGGGGTGGAACAGATTGCGACGGCGTCCGAGATGACGTCGGAGTGATGGCTCTGTCCGCCGTGGTCGTCACAACTATACGTTTGCTCGACTTACTCTCGATTAACCCAATCGCTGGTTCCCAAGCCTTGCTAAGATTATAGCCACAGTCACGGTTTATGAGGTCGTCATTGGTGCGAATTTCGATGGCCTCTCTAACAACGCTGTCCCAGTATCTCGACGTCTGTACCAGAATCCTCGTGCGTTCATACTCCATAGCGTGATTTTCCGATAAACAATGTTGAGCGACCGCCGACTTGCTCGGATACATCAGTCGAGTGTGCCTCTGGTGTTCACGGCATCGATCCTCGACGGTACGCATCGTCTGACCAATATACGACTTGCCACATTGACACGGAATCTGATACACGCCGGCCTTCCTCATACCGAGGCCATCTTTGGCGCTCCCCACCAGTGCACGAGTTTTATTCGGAGGACAAAACACAGTTCCGACCCGGTGTCTCTTCAAAATGCGGGCGATTTTCCCCGAGAGTGCGCCTGTATATGGAATAAACGCAGTGCCTACCTCCTGCCTCGTGATTTCATCCATCTCTACAGGTTGTGCTATAGTGGTTGGGCGGAGAGCACGTTGAATCTGCCACTCTGAGTACCCATTTTATCGAAGTACAGTTGTTAGATGTTCCAATTCCTGGGGTAGACTCTCTGCGACAGAGATAGTGCGCGCCCTGTGAACCAGAGTTTTAAGTACCCCATTCCTCTGTGAAGGGTGGTGGCAGCTGTCTGCGTGCAAATACAGATCAGAGTGCGTAGTCTTCCGATACACCCCATGACCTAGGGTGCCGTCAGCCCTTCTCTTGACCAAGACGTCAAGGAAAGGTAATTTACCCTCCGTTCCAGTCTCCATGGTGAATTTGATGTTGGGGTGTATGGAGTTTAGATGTGTAAGGAAGTCAAGGAGTTTATCCATACCACGTGGCCAGATGACGAATGTGTCGTCCACGTAACGGAAAAAGCAAGTAGGTTTCCATTCGGATGACGACAGGGGTTCCTCCTCGAAGTTCTCCATGAACAGATTCGCTGAGAATGGTGAGAATGGGCTACCCATGGCGACTCCCTCCGTTTGTTCGTAGTATTCTCCATTAAAAAGAAAAGACGTGGAAGTCAAGACATGTCTAAAAAGTTCAGTGGTCTTCTCGTCAAACTTCTCACTAATCAATTCTAGTGACTCTCGCAGGGGTACCCTCATAAACAAGGAAACAACGTCAAAACTCACCATTGTATCTGACTCATCCAACCTGAAGCTATCAAGGCGTTTAACAAAATACACGGAATTACGGATGTGATGAGGGCATTTACCCACATAAGGACTTAATATTCCCGTCAGGTATTTGGCCAACAAATATGTAGGTGCCCTGATGTTGCTGACAATGGGGCGTAATGGTACTCCCTCTTTGTGAACCTTCGGCCGCCGCCGCGACCGAACCCAGTTCCCTCTGAGCAGCCATAGCGTACGGATCTCCGTGCCGGCACGATCACAGGAGCTCAGTCCATCATTTCACCTGATGATGGCGACATGTATGACCGCCGAAATATTGCGCCCGTTGGACACTGTAGACGGGCAGTACACCCGTAGGTATTTTGATTATCAAATACGCTGGGAGAAACTCAAGAATCACATGAGAATCGTTAGTCCTTGTAAGAAGATCCCCTTACACAAATCGGACACTCCCTGGCTATAACCTTGGGGGGGGGGGGGGGGGGAGGGAGGGACAAACTCACATGTAAAAGCCGCCAACTAATGGTGGTGCGACAAAAAAAAAAAAAAAAAACCCTTAAGTCAGTCCCTCTGTTTATCAGCAGTTTCTCCGTGTCGGGGCGCCAACTTCTCAACGTTGCCTCTCATGCCTGCTAACGCTTTTGCGATGTTTGTGGCTGTAATCACGCATTATGCTACGCAAACTTGGCTCCGTCCGTAAAACAACTGCTCCGGCGCTAAATACGGCATTATGTAATGTCTGCCGAAGATAAGATAGAAGGAACGTAAGCAGCGTGATGTGTTCACACGTAACAGGTTGAAGCACCGATCTTCCAAACGGGGCCTCCCTAACACTGACAGGAGGCAAAACTGGGGACAATAAAATGCCTGTAACTGACCTACATCCCACATAACGGCGCGTGGTAGGGATGAGGAAACCGACCGGTTAAAACGAATAATCGGTGTTTTTCAGCATTTGTTTGGTCTAGGTTACGATAGGTCTTTTTGCTAATATTGCTGTTGTTGTTGTTGTTGTTGTCGTCTTCTTGAATCCAGAGACTGGTTTGATCCAGCTCTCCATGCTACTCTATCCTGTGCAACCCTCTTAATCTCCGAATAACTACCGCAACCTACATCCCTCTGAATCAGCTAATTGTATTCATCTCTTGGTCTCCCTCTCTGATTTTTACCCCATACGCTTCCCTCTGGTGCTAAACTGGTGATCCCTTGACACCTCAGAAACAGCCCTACCAACCGACCCCTTCTTTTGGTCACGTTGTGCCACAAATTTCTCTTCTCCCCAATCCTATTCAATACCTCCTCATTAGTTCTATGATCTACCCACCTAATCTTCAGCATTCTTCTGTAGCGCCACATTTCGAAAGTATTCTCTTCGTGTCCAAACTAGATATTGTCCATGTTTCACTTCCATACATGGCTACACTCCACACAAATTCTTTCAGAAACGACTTCCTGACACATCTATACGCGATGTTAACAAATTTCTCCTCTTCAGAAACGCTTTCCTTGCCACTGCCAGTCTACATTTTATATCCTCTCTACTTCGACCATCATTTATTTTGTTCCCCAAATAGCAAAACTCGTTTAGTACTATTAGTGTCTCATTTCGTAATCTAATTCCCTCAGCATCACCCGACTTAATTCAACTACATTCCATTGTCCTCGTTTTGCTTTTGTTGATGTTCATCTTATATCCTCCTTTCAAGACATTGTCCATTCCGTTCAACTGCTCTTCCAAGTCCTTTGCTGTCTCTGACAGAATTACAATGTTATCGGCGAACCTCAAAGTTTTTATTTTTCCTCCATCGATTTTAATACCTACTCCGAACTTTTCTTTTGTTTTCTTTACTGCTTGCTCAATATACAGATTGAATAACATCGGGGAGAGGCTACAACCCTGTCTCACTCCCTTCCCAACCACTGCTTCCCTTTCATGTCCCTCAACTCTTATAACTCATCTAGTTTCTGTACAAATTGTAAATAGCCTTTCGCTCCCTGTATTTTACCCCTGCCACCTTCAGTATTTTAAAGAGAGTATTGCAATCAACATTGTCAAAAGCTTTCTCTAAGTCTACAAATGCTAGAAACGTAGGTTTGCCTTTCCTTAATCTGGCTTCTAAGATAAGTTGTAGGGTCAGTATTGCCTCACGTGTTCCAGTATTTCTACGGAATCCCAACTGATCTACCCCGAGGTTGGCTTCTATTAGTTTTTCCATTCGTCTGTAAAGAATTCGGGTTAGTATTTTGCATCCGTGACTTATTAAACTGATTGTTCGGTAATTTTCACATCTGTCAGCACCTGCTTTCTTTGGAATTGGAATTATTATATTCTTCTTGAAGTCTGAGGGTATTTCGCCTGTCTCATATATCTTGCTCACCAGATGGTAGACTTTTGTCAGGACTGGCTTTCCCAAGGTTGTCAGTAGTTCTGATGGAATGTTGTCTACTCCTGGGGCCTTGTTTCGACTCAGGTCTTTCAGTGCTCTATCACCTAGTATCGTATCTCCCATTTCATCTTCATCTACATCCTCTTCCATTTCCATAATATTGTCCTCAAGTACATCGCCCTTGTATAGACCCTCTATATACTCCTTCCACCTATCTGCTTTCCCTTAACACACCAAATCCGACGAACATGACAGCGGCATCTCCGAACTAGAGACCAGCAAGCTGGGGACGAGAGACTGACCAAGAGAACAACTAGAATTTAACAAGAGTAAATCACACAACATATCACCAATCACTTAACTTCTAATAAACTGCGATTTCTCGAGACAACGTGGAGCAGCACCCCCAAATCGCTCTCCCGAACCGTCCGCTGCCAGCCGCTTCAACGGACGGAGGAAGGCGCGCTGACCTCCCGTCTCACGGCGTCGCAGCTCACACCGGCCAGACCGATGTCGTGGGTTGACTCCTGTTGCTCTCGTGTCGGCCGCGAAGCCACTACCCCTCGCTATACGGCGCGGCCCACTGGACTCACGTGGCGACCTCACATGCGCCGACGCTCAAGACTGACAAGTCATCTGGTGTCTCAGTGCGCGACCGACCAACCGATCGATGCAACCGCCAATGACCATTGCCTGAGGAAACTGGCGGCCCAACGGGCAGACTCAGATGCAGGAACTAACAAGGGAACCTCCCCATCGCACCCCCCTCAGATTTAGTTACAAATTGGCACAGTGGATAGGCCCTGAAAAACTGAACACAAATCTATCGAGAAAACAGGAAGAAGTTGTGGTGTCACCGCCAGACACCACACTTGCTAGGTGGTAGCCTTTAAATCGGCCGCGGTCCGTTAGTATACGTCGGACCCGCGTGTCGCCACTATCAGTGATCGCAGACCGAGCGCCGCCACACGGCAGGTCTAGTCTAGAGAGACGTACTAGCACTCGCCCCAGTTGTACAGCAGACTTTGCGAGCGATGCTACACTGACAACTACGCTCTCATTTGCCGAGACGATAGTTAGCATACGACCTAGCAAGGCGCCATTACCAATTATCTTATGAAGCATGTACAGTCAAGAGAGATGTTCTACAATTATGGATTAAAGTTAAGTATTACAGCAACTGCGTCCGTTTTTCTAAGTTCTCATTTCCTTGTAATGTTCCAGACCTCACGCCAGTCAGCGTGTAATTAAACGCGTGCATTTCGGCCTCCTCTAGCAACACAGTGTTGGCTCTTCTGCCAACACTTCAGAAATTGTGTGGAACTATGAAAAAAATAAGCAAAATATACAAACTGAGTAGTCCATGCGCAAGACAGGCAACATCAAGGACAGTGTAAGCTCATGAGCGCCGTGGTCCCGTGGTTAGCGTGAGCAGCTGGGGAACGAGAGGTCCTTGGTTCAAGTCTTCCTTCGAGTGAAAAGGTTACTTTCTTTATTTTCGCAAAGTTATGATCTGTCCGTTCGTTCATTGACGTCTCTGTTCACTGTAATAAGTTTAGTGTCTGTGTTCTGCGACCGCACCGAAAACCGTGCGATTAGTAGACGAAAGAACGTGCCTCTCCAATGAGAACCGAAAACATTCGATCGCAAGGTCATAGGTCAACAGGAAAACACGTCTGATATATTCTATACGACACTGGTGACGGCATGTGCGTCACATGACAGGAATATGTTGTCGACCCACCTAACTTGTACACTTGGCGAATGGGTAAAAAGATTCTTCTACCTTGCCCGATTTAGGTTTTCTTGTGGATGTGATAATCAGTTCCAAAAAAGTGATGAAAACATGAGAGTTTGTCATATAAGCTGCAACAAATGAATGCAACAGTTTCTCAGTCGCACAATTTTCCCTGTGCTCTGTCAAAACATATGTTTTTAACGTTTTCAAACTTTTTCGTGTGTATACCGTCAAATCCTGCATATGTCCAAGCAAATCATAACATGTCCTGGAATTTTGGAGAGCGAAGTTGATTATGTGAGAGTGCCTGAACTTTGATAACTGTCTGAAAATAAAAAATTAAACTTATCACTCGAGGGAAGATTTGAACCAAGGACCTCTCGTTCTGCAGCTGCTCACGCTAACCACGGGACCACGGCGCTCCTGAGCTTACACTGCCCTTGATGTTGCCTGTCTTGCGCATGGACTACTCAGTTTGTATATTTTGCTTATTTTTTTCATAGTTCCACACAACTTCTTCCTGTTTTCTCGATTGATCTGTGTTCAGTTTTTCAAGGCCTATCCACTGTGCCAACTTATAACTAAATCTGAGGGGGGTGCGATGGGGAGGTTTCCTTGTAAGCCCCCACCGGACGACCACTCGCTGGGTTCTCTTACTGGCGGATTGGAAAAACTCTCATTTTGCCGGCTTTAAAGGTTGATCCGAACGACTGACAAACTAGTACTCTGAACGACAGACAGACACTAACTGCCGAACAAATGCGGACGAGAGACAGACTAGGGACGAGAGACTGACCCAGACACCGACTGGCGAGCTTAAATGCACGTGCACAGGCAACCTTTCCCCTTTCCCACCAGAGGGAAACACCAAAGCTGCGACTGCCACAGCGGCGCCACCGCCAGAAACGGAGGGCCACTGCTCCACACTACGCGCTGCGGCGCGCTCTTCAAAGCAGCAGTTTTTTACGACGGCTCAGACCCCACAAAACGAGTTCCAGATGAGTTAAATCCGGCGATCGTACGGCCACGCTCTTGCACCACATCTGCCTCTCCGTCTTTCATCGTATCGCATGGTGAGATGTCTCCGAACCGCATGTGACAAGTGAGGTACAGCACCATCACGCTGAGACCGCATTTCCTGACTGGCATTCAGCTGCACAGTTTCGAAGAATTGGCATACGTCATTCTGTCTATCCTATTGCATTCCAAGACAAGCAGCTCAGACTTTCCTCTTTCCCTCGGCCGACATGGACGCGTTACACATCTGATTTGAACGGAAACTGTACTTTCCCAGACGTGCATTTCTATTCAGAATACTTGTACTCATTTCCCTCTACAAGACCTAGAAATTTGTAACGTGAATTTTCAAACGCCCTGTATGTCCTACAATGAACACGAATGTTTCATTGCTTACCAAGGAAAATCGGCAAACAAGTTTTGAAAAGTTATTTTCTTTAGGCAACCAGTTTCGGCGTATCAGTAACGCTATCTTCAGGCACCTATGCACTCCATCTACCGACAATCAGATATATGGATACTTGCAGGCTGGAGCCATAACAAGTCTCCCAAGTAAACACTCCAAAAACGAATTCACGGAATCTATATATTGATACACTATGTGATCAAACGTATCCGGACAGATGGTTGAAAATGACTTACAAGTTCGTGGCACCCTTCACCGGTAATACTGGAAGTCAATATGGTGTTGGCCGACCCTTACCCTTGCTGACAGCTTCCACTCTCGTAGGCATACGGTCAGTCAGCTGCTGAAAGGTTTCTTGGGGAATGGTAGCCCATTCTTCGCGGAGTGCTGCACTGAGGAGAGGTATCGATGTCGGTCGGTGAGGCCTGGCACGAAGTCAGCGTTCCAAAACATCCCAAAGGTGTTCTATAGGACTCTGGTCAGGACTATGCAGGCGAGTCCATTACAGGGATATGTTATTGTCGTCTAACCACTCCGCCACAGGCTGCGCATTATGAACAGGTGCTCGATCGTGTTGAAAGACGCAATCGCCATCTCCGAATCGATGTTCAACAGTGGGAAGCAAGAAGGTCCTTAAAATATCAATGTAGGCGTGTAATGTCATAGTGCCACGCAAAACAAAAACGGGCGCAAACCCCTTCCATGAAAAACACGACCACACCATAACACCACCACCACCGAATTTTACTGTTGGCACTACACATGCTGGCAGATGACGTTCACCGGGCATTTGTCATACCCACACCCTGCCATCGGACCGTCACATTGCGTACCGTGATTCGAGACTCCACAGAACGTTTTTCCACTGTTCAATCATCCAATGTTCACGCTCCCCACAACAATCTAGGCGTCGTTTGGCATTTACCGGCGTGATGTGTGGCTTATGAGCAGCCGCTCGGCCATGAAATCCAAGTTTTCTCAACTCCCGCCTGACTTAGTACTTGCAGTGGATCCTGATGCAGTTTGAAATTCCTGTGTCATGGTCTGGATAGATGTCTGCCTATTACACGTTAAGACACTCTTTAACTGTCGACCGTCTCTGTCAGTCAACAGACGAGGTCGGCCTGTACGCTTTTGTGCTGCTGTGTCCCTTCACGTTTCCACTTTACTATCACATCGGAAACAGTGGACCTATGGATGTTTAGGAGTGTGGAAATCTCGCGTACAGACTTATGACACCCAATCACCTGACCACGTTCCAAGTCCATGAGTACCGCGGAGCGCCCCATTCTGCTCTCTCACGGTGTCTAATGACTGCTGAGGTCGCCAATATGGAGTACCTGGCAGCAGGTGGCAGCACAATGCTCCTAATATGAAAAACGTGTTTTGGGGGGTGTCGGGATACTTTTAATCACATAATGTAGTTTACTTGTCTAAAAATGGTTAAAAACGTCTCTCGTTGAAAAACCACAACCCCTTTGGACCCTATATCCTATTCCATGTCATCTCCACTTTCCTGAAGAGGGCATATATATATATATATATATATATATATATATATATATATATATAGTAATTTACACTAATTTAAACTGTTGTTTTGACATTGTTTACATAGTGTCTCTCCAGTAAATGGAATGAAGGAAACATGTTGGATTAAAAACTAATGTACCACCGTAATTTACACACAATACAACCTTCAGACACATGGTAGATGATTCCTCTATTGTAATTATGGAGTAATTAACGATTAAATTTGCGATATTTCCAACTCATACGGACAGAGCTATTTTTATGTTTTGAAGCCATAAATTGTTTGAATCCATAACAAAAATATGACATGATAAGTTTTTAGTCAGAATCAATCACTCATGTTCTAATTGGTGTTAGTTAATTATTAATAACTAATTACGATCGTATAGTAATGTAATTTTTGCATGTACAAAAATTAATTAGTTGCATCTAGGCCTTCATTCGATAAAACTAATCACTCTCTACACCTGAAAAAGTTAGCATGATTTCTCTTTTAGTCAATTAATTACTGGTTCAAATGGCTCCAAGCACAATGGGACTTAACATCTGAGGTCATCAGCCCACCTAAGGACATCACACACATCCATGCCAGAGGCAGGATTCCAACCTGCGACCGTAGCAGCAGCGCGGTTCTGGACTGAAGCACCTACAACCGTTCGGTCACAGCGGCCGGCTAATTAGTTACTATATGCAGAATAATGAAATATATTGTTGCAATGATAAAACAAGTAACTTACAGCCTTAATAGAAACGGATTCTTTCCTGTCTTTGTATGGAATTATTAACTTTTATTCTACGTGAATTTCCATGTAATTTGGGTAGATCTATGTAAAAACTTTAATTGTTCTTATGTAAAATATGTAAAAATGATAGTAATTGTTTAAAATCATATAAATAGAGGCGATTTGTACGCCACAATACGCCATTAGAGAAAGTGGTTCGGGAGAGTAAATTACATCTATGCAATGGTCTCCGATTCGAGCACAGTGTAAAACTGGTGGCTTATGCAGATGATATAGTGTTCCTGAGTAAAACTGAAGAACTGAAAGACATGTACAGATCTCTCAGGCACAGTACCAGCAAAATGGGGCGTTTGATCAACCAAGAGAGAACAGAATATATGGAAATAGGTCGAGTCATAAACCCAAATCCTTACTTTGAAATTGACCAACATTCTAAATTCAGAAAAGTTCTTAAGTTTAAATACCTTGGATCATGTTTCAAGAGTAAGAAAATCATAACAATGGATATAAACGAAAGAATAGCCTCAGGTTCAAGATGTCTGTACTCACTAACGTACCCACTCAAAAGTAAAGCTTTGTCAGTCACCACAAACATGGGCGTACCCAGCGAGGGGCAGGGGGGGAGGGGGGGCAACTGGCCCCCCACCCTCCTAGAAGATATTCTCAGTTTTTCACTAGTTTACTGTTTTACCTAATAAGAAATGCTGCATATTTTCTCGGATTGTACAAGTGCATTCTTGTATTTAAAATGTTTATTAAAAGCAGTTTTTCACTGGTTTATTGTTTTATTTAATAAGAAGTGCTGTATGTTGTCTCGAGTCCCTGTTTCCTGAGACTAGGATGACTTGCCGCCCCTGGTTCAGATCCTGGGTACGCCCTTGACCACAAAGATGAACATATACAACACTATGCAGCACTATCATCTGCCCCATAGTACTGTACTGTTCAGAAAGCTGGACGCTTACAAAGAATGAAACAGAAAAACTGAATATTTTCGAAAGGAAAGTAATGAGAAAAATGTGGGGACCTGTGTTGGAGAATGGCATATGGAGAATTCGAAAGAAGAATGAAGTTGATCAGTTAATGGAAATGAGCATTTGGCCTCATTGGCCGGGAGGCCCCTTACATCTACATCTACATCTACATCTACATCTATTCTCCGTAAGCCACCTGACGGTGTGTGGCGGAGGGTACCCTGTGTACCTCTATCGGTTCTCCCTACTATTCCAGCCTCGTATTGTTCGTGGAAAGAAGGATTGTCTGTATACTTCTGTGTGGGCTCTAATCTCTCTGATTTTATCCTCACGGTCTCTTCGCGAGATATACGTAGGAGGTAGCAATATACTGCTTGACTCTTCGGTGAAGGTATGTTCTCGAAACTTTAACAAAAGCCCGTACCGAGCTACTGAGCGTCTCTCCTGCAGATTCTTCCACTGCAGTTTATCTATCATCTCCGTAACGCTTTCGCGATTACTAAATGATCCTGTAACGAAGCGCGCTGCTCTCCGTTGGATCTTCTCTATCTCTTCTATCAACCCTATCTGGTACGGATCCCACACTGGTGAGCAGTATTCGAGCAGTGGGCGAACAAGCGTACCGTAACCTACTTGCTTTGTTTTCTGATTGCATTTCCTTAGTATTCTTCCAATGAATCTCAGTCTGGCATCTGCTTTCGAATGGCTCTGGGCACTATGGGACTTAACATCTATGGTCATTAGTCCCCTAGAACTTAGAACTACTTAAACCTAACCTACGGACAGCACACAACACCCAGTCATCACGAGGCAGAGAAAATCCCTGACCCCGCCGGGAATCGAACCCGGGAACCCAGGCGTGGGGCATCTGCTTTACCGACGATCAACTTCATATGATCATTCCATTTTAAATCACTCCTAATGCGTACTCCCAGATAATTTATGGAATTAACTACTTCCAGTTGCTGACCTGCTATTTTGTAGCTAAATGATAAGGGATCTTTCTTTCTATGTATTCGCAGCACATTACACTTGTCTTCATTAAGGCAGGTCCGGCCGCCTTGGTGCACGTTACATTCGACGCCACAGTGGGCGACCTGCGCGCCGGAACGGGGTGAAATGATGATGAAGACAACACAACACCCAGTCCCTGCGCGGTGAAAATCCCCAGCCAAGTCGGGAATCGAACCCGGGCCCTTAGGACGCCATTCCGTCACGCTGACCACTCAGTGGTTGCTTCACTAACTGGTGTCCGTCCCGACAGCTATCATCCAGAAATTAAAAAGTAGTAGACTGCAATGGGCTGGACATGTGGCTAAAATGGAAAACAACAGAGTCACCAAAAAAGCATTTGAAGGAACTCTCCAGGCAACAAGACCATTGGGTCGAACTCGTACATGCTGGAAAGATGACACAGAGAAGGACATCGCAGCATTAGGAATTTCCGCAGGGTAGAGAGAGGCTGCGAGAGACAGAAGGCGGTGGAAGCATATCGTTGGCGCGCGCTCTACAGGGCCTGTGATCGCTGAGAAGAAGGCCGAATTTTGTACGAGCAGCGTGCAGTCAGACTTTTGTTTTTTCACAGTCAAGAAAATATTCTACTAAAACTTATTTCACCTATTTCATAATATCCATGCGACGATGCTGTAACATCAAAATGAACCCAAAAGCAGCAAACCGGATTACACAAGAAACGTATAATTAGTTGCAAAACTTATACCAGCCTAACTACACTCGTTCCCTCAGATATAAATTATACCGTCGCAGCTGTATGAGCGCTCGACGGCAGAGAAAATACATAAGAAAAGGAAAGTACCTTCGACCATAAATATAATAGACTGGCCCTGGCGTCATTTTCGTGGCTCCAACATCTCTGGGCTAAAGTCACGTGAATGTTGGCAAAACATGGTTGTTTCGTGTTGCGCTTATGGCTGTACTCAGCGTCTTGTCGGAGAAATGGCATTACATTTCACGTGTGTTTCTATGATAGTGCAGATGCGCTTATTGAAATCTGCTGAAGTGACTTTTATGTTTTTTACACTTGAAATAGAGCATCACGTAAATTAAAGTGTTGAAAGTGATGCCTCTAAAGTCAGACTCATATTACATTTTGGAAAGTATCTGTGATAATTCGGTTACAGAAGTAAGTATAATCGTTTCTCGTTCCTGCTCATAGGTTCCCTAAGGATGAAAACCGAAGGCAGCTTTGGATACTGGCCCTGAAACGGAAAAACTTTAAGCCGTTTGCACATACGCGCCTTTGCTCGAAGCACTTCGCAGAGAAGTGTTTTAATAGGTTAGTTATTATTTACAATGTATATCTATAATTTGTATTTACAGTGTCTGTCATTTTTAAACCTAGGCTCCAAAATTATTTTCTGAAACTGCAAAGTCTCACGTTTCATCTAAAATATCATTTTTTTTAAACTGATAGTTTAAACTTTTGTAAAAATAGTGGGAACTGAACCTTTGAAGTGCGCCTAAAATTGATACTCTAAAATGGACCTGCTCCTAAAGTAAACAATTTTGACACCTATAGTTGACATAATTCCCGTATCCCATTTTCTTTTATAAGTGACTAGAGCTCGAAACGCGGCGAATCCAATGCTTAAGGTTTTGACACGAGCCCACTCTTACTGTTAAAATAATTTTAACGACATTTTACTATAATTGATAGTTTATAGTAATTTCGTCCCGCTGCCCACCAGAGTGGCGTTCGATGTATTTGTTAGATTTTATAAATGGTACATTGAACAAATCCAGGTCAAATGTAGTTCTGGCATAATTTTTCACAAATAAAAAAGTAGTTTTTGTTGGAAGCGTTTGGCAGTCAGTTGAGAAATGTGGGGAAAATCCGATACAAACATAGGATGGCAGACCGCTGATTTGAAATCCCGCCACGTTTTGCCAACAGTCACGTTGTTTATGTTGGAGCCACACCAGCTCTATAGCTTCTGCACAGCAAGGCCAGTCTACTAGTATCTATGGTCGAAGGAAAGTACTAAAAATGTAACTCTTTTTTGTTTTCTAGCCGTCTCTTGTCTCTCGAGAGCGGAAGCTTAATGCAGACGTAAAAAATTATTAGCTAGTCTTGGTCTGATTAAGACGAAAAACAACTTTTTGATGTGCAGACGTATCGTGGAAATTTGTATGAAATTCAGAGGATGGAAGCAGCAACATAAAATTCATTGCAATTAATCTCAAGACGATTTTGATTTGTATAAATTAGTGATTCCTGGACGATTGCAAGATTTCGGAGCAGCTACTACTTTTCACGCAGAAACGAAGTAGGAGATTTTTGAAGACCTGGACGCCGCAAAAAAAAAAAGACATGTTAACATGGTAAAGGATGAACTCTTATCTACGCCATTTCCCCCTGTTAATCACATTTTGTTATTCTCTGTTCTCTTTCAAATAATTTTTGTAGTGGAAATTGGTTTGACTTTTGCTCAGAAACGCCACAAGGACCACCCGAACAATAGCTTTTCCGAATCACGAAGTCCGGTAACTTTTCTGTAATACGAAGTCCGATTTGCATTTCATTCTTTCCCTTTTTCACGGTCATTAACGATTTTAAAACCCACTTTTTACTCACCATTTGTTCCTAAATTTTCAATCGCTTTCTTTTCTTCTCTTTTTCTTTTTTTTATTAACCACTACACTTTAATTTTCAATATTTTGCAGTAAAATCGGTAAAAATTCAATTAAAAAAAAATGGTGGAAGGTTATCTGAATGCTGGTAATGTGTTGTAAAACGTGGTATGAAACAATTAGATAGCGACTGAACATTGTTTTTATTGTGTTAAACTACGATACACATCCCAAACTTCATATAAAATTTTCGCCACGTTTTATTACGTCGTCTGTCCATTGTGACCGAGCGGCAGCTGCCGAGGCTGAATATGCGGATGCGCTGTAGAGATGGGTAGTTCGCGAACGAACGGGTGCAAGGGAACGGTTCACCAAGATGAACGAAAGGACCGAGGAACGAATTCCAAGGAACGATCGGTTCAAAGTTCACTTCGGTCGCGGCGGTCTACTTATAGTTCCCGGGAACGAGGAACGATCGGTTCATAGTTCACTAGTTCACTTCGGCCGCGGCGGTCAGTTGGGCAGTTCTCGTTCCAGCCTGGGTCGCGTGCTCGTCTCAGTCTCTCGTCGTTCTTCGCGTGACCGCCTGCCTCACTTCCACTGCCGACTGCTCCTAGTTAGTTCAGTATCCAGTTGTTCGTTTCGTTCGCTGCGCTTACCTATATTACGTGTGTTCCAAACTGTTCTTGCACTTGGTTCTGGATATTCAGCGTCCACGACCGGTAATCAAAAAGTAATTTATAGTTACGTAAATTACATAAAAATTAGGTTGTATGTAATAGGTACGTCTTTTCAGGTAAAAAAAAGGGCATATCAGCTCACTTCATTATATCGATGAACAGCAGAAGACATACTTATAACAAGGCAAGCTTTTTTTTGCTATTCATATATTTTTTGGTTTCATTGACTTGATTTGGCAGCTAACTTTCAGTAATTTGCTTAATTTTTAGTGTAAGAAAATTCATATAAAACGATTTTCGTGTATCTTTCATGTACAAAACATTACATTTGGGAAGGCTCTAATTATTTTTAAGTTTAGTTGTTTCCAATTTGCATTACCTGCTAGTTTGGTTTCCTTGAAAAAAAAATGGGTTGTGGGTCATTTTCGCTCAGTAGGAAAAGCGGTGCCTCTCCATTTGAAAAGACATAGATTGACATAAAATCGTATTTACTTATTATCTCAAAAACATTTGTTCAGAAGAAGCTTTCAGAACCAAAAACTTTATTACTGCGAACTTATTATTATTATTATTATTATTATTATTATTATTATTATTATTGCTGCATTAACTTTAATAATGTAACATAAAAACCTAATTTTTACTAAGCGTGTGACGCAAATATGAGAAAACCACATTTTATTTTATGATTCCAAAATAATGGCTGAAATGGATCTGAGGACTATGGGACTTAACAGCTGAGGTCATCAGTCCCCTAGAACTTACAATTACTTAAACCTACCTAACCTAAGGACAGCACACACGTCTTTGCCCGAGGCAGGATTCGAACCTGCGACCGTAGCGGTCGCGCCGTTCCAGACTGTAGCGCCTAGAACCACTCGGCCACTCCGGCCGGTTTTTATGCTTCCATAAAGTCTCTACTACGCCTTCGAACTCAGAGAGAAGGTGAAGTATATATAAGGTGTAAACAATTATTGTTTACGACGTAGCATAGCTATGTAGTGGAAGTCGAAACGAAGAATTTTACACAAGACACTTGTGGTCTATTAAGATGGGAAACAGCCACCAACAGGTTTACAAGACTACATGAGCTATAGCCCATGCGCGTCGCGTGAGATTTTCATGTTCTCTTCACCAGCTCTCTGTTACTTCTTCACTGCCTAGTTATTAGATGTTTGTCTGTTTGTTGTATCTGCTCGTAACGGGCAACACATCGTCCGTAATTGGCGAGCAGTCTGTACTTGGGGCCGGTTTTCCGTGCGCTACCCTAAAAAAAATGGTTCAAATGGCTCTGAGCACTATGGGACTTAACATCTAAGGTCATCAGTCCCCTAGAACTTAGAATTACTTAAACCTAACTTACCTAAGGACATCACACACATCCATGCCCGAGGCAGGATTCGAACCTGCGACCGTAGCGGTGGTGCGGTTCCAGACTGAAGCGCCTTTAACCGCGCGGCCACTCCGGCCGGCTTCCACATATTCCTTTCCTCTCCGATTCTGCGTAGAAGCTCCTCATTCCTTACCTTATCAGTCCACCTAATTTTCAACTTTCCTCTATAGCACTACATCTCAAATGCTTCGATTCTCTTCTCTTCCGGTTTTCCCACAGTCCATGTTTCACTACATCCTCAGAAATTTCTTCCTCAAATTGAGGCCGGTATTTGATATTAGTAGACTTCTCTTGGCCAGAAATGCCTTTTTTGCCATAGCGAGTCTGCTTTTGATGTCCTCCTTGCTCCGTCCGTCATTGGTTATTTTACTGCCTAGGTAGCAGAATTCCTTAACTTCATTGACTTCGTGACCATCAATCCTGATGTTAAGTTTCTCGCTGTTCTCATTTCTACTACTTCTCATCACCTTCGTCTTTCTCCGATTTATTCTCAGACAATACTGTGTACTCATTAGACTGTTCATTCCGTTCAGCAGATCATTTAATTCTTCTTCACTTTCTCTCAGGATAGCAATGTCATCAGCGAATCGTATCATTGATATCCTTTCACCATGTATTTTAATTCCACTCCTGAACCTTTCTTTTATTTCCATCATTGCTTCCTCGATGTACAGATTGAAGAGTAGAGGCGAAAGGCTACAGCCTTGTCTTACACCCTTCTTAATACGAGCACTTCGTTCTTGATCGTCCACTCTTATTATTCCCTCTTGGTTGTTGTACATATTATATATGACCCGTCTCTCCCTATAGCTTAGCCCTACTTTTTTCAGAATCTCGAACAGCTTGCACCATTTTATATTGTCGAACGCTTTTTCCAGGTCGACAAAAGCCTATGAACGTGTCTTGATTTTTCTTTAGCCTTGCTTCCATTATTAGCCGTAATGTCAGAATTGCCTCCCTCGTTCCTTTACTTTTCCTAAAGCCAAACTGATCGTCACCTAGCGCATTCTCAATACCAAGCACAAATGAACGGTGAACGAGTAAAAATGACCGGTTCCCAAAAAAGAACGATCAGCAGTGAACTAGCTCCCGAGGATGGACGAGTTTGCCCATCTATAACGGGCTGTACATAGAGGACGCGGGGAGCCAGCACCGTGCGGTAAAACCGCCCCACACCGCTTCACGTCGGACATGCCCGGATATTCGCGCTGCCCTCCGGGGCCCCGCCTTCGCCTCACACTGCGGAGGTAGAACGGGGCCGAACGTCAGAAGCTCACTCCTAATCTACAGGGTGTTACAAAAAGGTACGCCCAAACTTTCAGGAAACATTCCTCACACACAAATAAAGAAAAGATGCTATGTGAACACGTGTCCGGAAACGCTTAATTTCCATGTTAGAGCTCATTTTAGTTTCGTCAGTACGTACTGTACTTCCTCGATTCACCGCCAGTTGGCCCAATTGAAGGAAGGTAATGTTGGGAGAGCCAGTCCTGACAAAACTATTCCATCTGGTGAGCAAGATAAATGAGACAGGCGAAATACCCTCAGACTTCAAGAAGAATAGAACAATTCCAATTCCAAAGAAAGCAGGTGCTGAGAGATGTGAAAATTACCGAACAATCAGTTTAATAAGTCACGGATGTAAAATACTAACCCGAATTCTTTACAGACGAATGGAAAAACTAGTAGAAGCCGACCTCGGGGAAGATCAGTTTGGATTCCGTAGAAATACTGGAACATGTGAGGCAATACTGACCCTTCGACTTATCTTAGAAGCTAGATTAAGGAAAGGCAAACCTAGCATTTGTAGACTTAGAGAAAGCTTTCGACTATGTTGACTGGAATTCTCTCTTTCAAATTCTGAAGGTGGCAGGGGTAAAATACAGGGAGCGAAAGGCTATTTACAATTTTTACAGAAACCAGATGGCAGTTATAAGAGTCGAGGGGCATAAAAGGGAAGCAGTGGTTGGGAAGGGAGTGAGACAGGGTTGTAGCCTCTCCCCGATATTATTCAATCTGTATATTGAGCAACCAGTAAAGGAAACAAAAGAAAAATTCCGAGTAGGTATTAAACTCCAGGAAGAAGAAATAAAAACTTTGAGGTTCGCCGATGACATTGTAATTCTGTCAGAGACAGCAAAGGACTTGGAAGAGCAGTTGAACGGAATGGACGGTGTTTGGAAGGAGAATATAAGATGAACATCAACAAAAGCCAAACGAGGATAATGGAAAGTAGTCGAATGAAGTCGGGTGATGCTGAGGGAATTAGATTAGGAAATGAGACACTTAAAGTAGTAAAGGATTTCTGCTATATGGGGAGCAAAATAACTGATGATGGTCGAAGTAGAGAAGATATAAAATGTAGACGCAATGGCAAAGAAAGCGTTTCTGAAGAAGAGAAATTTGTTAACATCGAGTATAGATTCAAGTGTCAGGAAGTCGTTTCTGAAAGTATTTGTATGGAGTGTAGCCATGTATGGAAGTGAAACATGGACAATAAATAGTTTGGACTAGAAGAGAATAGAAGCTTTCGAAATGTGGTGTTACAGAAGAATGCTGAAGATTAGACGGGTAGACCACATAACTAATGAGGAGGTATTGAATAGAATTGGGGAGAAGACGAGTTTGTGCCACAACTTGACTAGAAGAAGGGATCGGTTGGTAGGACACGTTCTGAGGCATCAAGGGATCACAAATTTAGCATTGGAGGGCAGCGTGGAGGGAGACCAAGAGATGAATACACTAAGCAGATTCAGAAGGATGTCGGTTTCCCCGGGTTCAATTCCCGGCGGGGTCAGGAATTTTCTCTGCCTCGTGATGGCTGGGTGTTGTGTGATGTCCTTAGGTTAGTTAGGTTTAAGTAGTTCTAAGTTCTAGGGGACTGATGACCATAGATGTTAAGTCCCATAGTGCTCAGAGCCATTAAGGATGTCGGTTGCAGTAAGTACTGGGAGATGAAGCTTGCACAGAATAGAGTAGCACGGACAGCTGCATCAAACCAGTCTCAGGACTGAAGACTACAACAACAATGTTGACTTCGGTGCTTGTGTTGACATGTGACTCATTGCTCTACAGTACTAGCATCGAGCACATCAGTACGTAGCATCAACAGGTTAGGGTTCATCACGAACGTGATTTTGCAGTCATTGCAATGTTTACAAATGCGGAGTTGGCAGATGCCCATTTGATGTATGGATTAGCACGGGGCAATAGCCGTGGCGCGGTACGTTTGTATCGAGACAGATTTCCAGAACGAAGGTGTCCCGACAGGAAGACGTTCGAAGCAATTGATCGGCGTCTTAGGGAGCACGGAACATTCCAGCCTATGACTCGCGACTGGGGAAGACCTAGAACGACGAGGACACCTGCAATGGGCGAGGCAATTCTTCGTGCAGTTGACGACAACCCTAATGTCAGCGTCAGAGAAGTTGCTGCTGTACAAGATAACGTTGACCACGTCACTGTATGGAGAGTGCTACGGGAGAACCAGTTGTTTCCGTACCGTGTACAGCGTGTGCAGGCACTATCAGCAGCTGATTGGCCTCCACGGGTACACTCCTGCGAATGGTTCATCCGACAATGTGTCAATCCTCATTTCAGTGCAAATGTTCTCTTTACGGATGAGGCTTCATTCCAAAGTGATCAAATTGTAAATTTTCACGATCAACATGTGTAAGCTGACGAGAATCCGCACGCAATTGTGCAATTACGTTAACAACACAGATTTTCTGTGAAAGTTTGGGCAGATATTGTTGATGATGTTTTGATTGGGCCTCATCTTATTCCATCTACGCTCAATGGAGCACGTTATCATGATTTCATACGGGATACTCTACCTGTGCTGCTAGAGCATGTGCGTTTACAAGTACGACACAACATGTGGTTCTTGCACGACGGAGCTCCTGCACATTTCAGTCGAAGTGTTCGTACGCTTCTCAACAACAGATTCGGTGACCGACGGATTGGTAGAGGCGGACCAATTCCATGGCCTCCACGCTCTCCTGATCTCAACCCTCTTGACTTTCATTTATGGGGGCATTTGAAAGCTCTCGTCCACGCAACCCCGGTAGCAAATGTAGAGACTCTTCGTGCTCGTATTGTGGACGGCTGTGATACAATACGCCATTCTCCAGGGCTGCATCAGCGCATCAGGGATTCCATGCGACGGAGGGTGGATGCACGTATCCTCGCTAATGGAGGACATTTTGAACATTTCCTGTAACAAAGTGTTTGAAGTCACGCTGTTACGTTCTGTTGATGCGTGTTTCCATTCCACGATTAATGTGATTTGAAGAGAAGTAATAAAATGAGCTATAACATCGAAAGTAAGCGTTTCTGGACACACGTCCACATAACATATTTTCTTTCTTTGTGTGTGAGGAATGTTTCCTGAAAGTTTGGCCGTACCTTTTTGTAACACCCTGTATAAATACATCTGTACTGTACAAACCACATCTACATCTACATGGTTACTCTGCAGTTCACGCTTAAGTGATGGCAGAGGGTTCATCGAATCATTTTCATACTGTGAGACCTTAACTTTTCCCGGCGAATTGAATGTTCAAATAACCTACGGGTTTGCTCCGACGTATTGCGTAGCTAAGCATCTTGCTAGTTTTTTGAGCCCACTAGTAGGTAGGTGTGAACACCACATTAAGAACTCTGCAGATTTCTTACGTCGATTGCAGGGATTGCGTTTGAATGACTGATATTTTAGTAAGTTTTGATGTGGTTTCTCTTTTCACTCGCGTTCCTCTCTCTCATTTGTTGCAGCTAATTGAGGTTAACATTAATTAAAACTTCCGGGCTGAATTGCCGTGGTCCATATATAAAACTTCTTCTGCTTCCTGACGTTTCGTTGCCTACTGCGGGCAACATCTTCTGAGGTGAGTCGACGACTGTCTGCTAGGCACTGGAGGTCCCACTTATATAGAGCGCTTCGATGGCGCCGCCACTCATCCCGAGCTTTTGACTTTAAAACTATCTCTGGCTAGTGCCATCTCTCTCGATTACAGGTAATCGATTGTCACTTCATTGGTACAAAGTCGACCGCCATATCTTGTCTAGTTTTAATCCTTCTTGTTTTCTATTAAAATTATTTGCGTGCTTGTAGATCTCTATAGTTTCTCTATACATGCGAGTATAATAATGTGAGGTCCTAGCTATCACGTTTGTCTCACTAAATTTTATTTCGTGATCACCGTCTTTGAAAACGTGTTCCGCTACAGCTGGTTTCTCAATCTGTCCCAATCTACAGTTCCTTTTGTGTTCCGTTAGGCGGGTGTTAACACTCCTTTTAGTTGTTCCTATATAAACCATGCCACAGCTACACGGAATTTTACACACACTTGGGGTAGTTAAGGCGTGTCGTGCGTCTTTCACCGATCTTAAACTTTCACTAATTTTCTTGGTAGGTCGAAAGATTGTCCCCACTTGAAACTTGGCCACAACTTTACCAATACGGTCCGTGATGTTATGAATAAATGGAAGAAAAACTTTTCCAGCCGACCGTTGTTGTTGTCGTGTATTTTCGGACACTTTTCTTCTAGGGTGGAGTGCTCGAGCTGTTTCCTTGTCAGTGTACCCATTTCTCTTGAAAGCTGTTCGCAAATGGCTTAATTCATCTTGCAAGTAAATTGGCTCACAGATGTTATTAGCTCTGTCCACTAAAGTTTTTATGACTCCTCTCTTCTGCCTAGGATGATGATTCGAATTCTTATGTAGGTAACGAACGGTGTGTGTATCTTTCCTATATACCTTGTGCCCTAAAGTCCCATCTGCCCGTTTAATAACCAATACATCCAAAACTTTTAGTTGTCCATTACTCTCTTTCTCCATGGTGAATTGTATCCTTGGATTGAAACTGTTTACGTGCACCAAAAAAATCGCTCAGTTCCTCTTCAGCATGATTCCATATCACAAAGGTGTCATCCAAGTATCTATAGCTTTTTTTGGCCAACTGCAGCACCTGTAGTTCGAAAAATTCCATAAATTGATTAAGAACAGCAGGGCTTAGAGGGCTACCCATAGCCACCCCATCAATTTGTTCATAAAGCTCGTCGTTATATTGAAAATATGTCGAGGACAGACAATGTCGAAACAAAGCTATTATATCAGTAGGAAACACATCAGCTATGTAAGAAAGAGCTTCGTCAACAAGGACCATTGTGAACAGGGATACTACATCGAAACTGACAAGGATGTCACTGGGACTACCTGTGATCCCCCTCAGTTTTTCGATAAAATGCATGGAATTAGGACCTCACATTATTATACTCGCATGTATAGAGAAGCTATAGAGATCTACAAGCACGGAAATAATTTTAATAGAAAAGAAGAAGGATTAAAATTAGACAAGATATGGCGTTCGACTTTGTACCAACGAAGTGACTATCGACTACCTGTAATCGAGAGAGGTGGCACTATCCAGAGATAGTTTTAAAGTCGAAAGCACGTGACGAGTGGTGGCTCCATCTAAGCGCTCTATACAGGGCGTCACAAAAAGGTACGGCCAAACTTTCAGGAAACATTCCTCACACACAAATAAAGAAAATATGTTATGTGGACATGTGTCCGGAAACGCTTACTTTCCATGTTACAGCTCATTTTATTACTTCTCTTCAAATCACATTAATCATGGAATGGAAACACACAGCAACAGAACGTACCAGCGTGACTTCAAACACTTTGTTACAGGAAATGTTCAAAATGTCCTCCATTAGCGAGGATACGTGCATCCACCCTCCGTCCCGTGGAATCCCTGATGCGCTGATGCAGCCCTGGAGAATGGCGTATTGTATCACAGACGTCCACAATACGAGCACGAAGAGTCTCTACATTTGGTACCGGGGTTGCGTAGACAAGAGTTTTCAAATGCCCCCATAAATGAAAGTCAAGAGGGTTGAGGTCAGGAGAGCGTGGAGGCCACAGAATTGGTCCGCCTCTACCGATCCATTGGTCACCGAATCTGTTGTTGAGAAGCGTACGAACACTTCGACTGAAATGTGCAGGAGCTCCATCGTGCATGAACCACATGTTGTGTCGCACTTGTAAAGGCACATGTTCTAGCAGCATAGGAAGAGTATCCCGTATGAAATCGTGATAGCGTGCTCCATTGAGCGTAGGTGGAAGAACATGGGGCCCAATCGAGACATCACCAACAATGCCTGCCCAAACGTTCACAGAAAATCTGTGCTGATGACGTGATTGCACAATTGCGTGCGGATTCTCGTCAGCCCACACATATTGATAGTGAAAATTTACAATTTGATCACGTTGGAATGATGCTTCGTCCGTAAAGAGGACATTTGCACTGAAATGAGGATTGACACATTGTCGGATGAACCATTCGCAGAAGTGTACCCGTGGAGGCCAGTCATCTGCTCATAGTGCCTGCACACGCTGTACACGGTACGGAAACAACTGGTTCTCCCGTAGCACTCTCCATACAGTGACGTGGTCAGCGTTACCTTGTACAGCAGCAACTTCTCTGACGCTGACATTAGGGTTATCGTCAACTGCACGAACAATTGCCTCGTCCATTGCAGGTGTCCTCGTCGTTCTAGGTCTTCCCCAGTCGCGAGTCATAGGCTGGAATGTTCCGTGCTCCCTGAGACGCCGATCAATTGCTTCGAACGTCTTCCTGTCGGGACACCTTCGTTCTGGAAATCTGTCTCGATACAAACGTACCGCGCCACGGCTATTGCCCCGTGCTAATCCGTACATCAAATGGGCATCTGCCAACTCCGCATTTGTAAACATTCCACTGACTGCAAAACCACGGTCGTGATGAACACTAACCTGTCGATGCTACGTACTGATGTGCTCGATGCTAGTACTGTAGAGCAATGAGTCGCATGTCAACACAAGCACCGAAGTCAACATACCTTCCTTCAATTGGGCCAACTGGCGGTTAATCGAGGAAGTACAGCACATACTGACGGAACTAAAATGAGCTCTAACACGGAAACATGTCCACATAACATCTTTTCTTTATTTGTGTGTGAGGAATGTTTCCTGAAAGTTTGGCCGTACCTTTTTGTAACACCCTGTATAAGCGGGACCTCCAGCGCCTAGCAGCCAGTCGCCGACTCACCTCAGAAGATGTTACCCGCAGTAGGCAACGAAACGTCAGGAAGGAGAAGTTGTTTTATATATGGACCACAGCAATTCAGCCCGGAAGTTTTAATTAATGAAGACGCCGGCCGTGAAAGCTTACATGCTATGAATAATTGAGTTTAAGTGTGGTGTCGAGTTAACAAATCTGTTTCGACATGTGCTGACTTCCACTTACTTTATATTCAATGGTCAGTACTACTAACAGACTGATGGAGTTGCAATGGGAAACCCGTTGTCACCTATTGTGGCCAATTTGTTTACGGAGGACCTTGTGGAACGTGCATTGGAGTCAGCCACCTTGAAACCTGCGTGTTTTTTCAGGTATGTAGACGATACTTTTGTTATTTGGCCTCATGGTAGTGAGAATTTAAACCGGTTTTTGGAACATCTGAATTCAATCCAGCCGAATATTCAGTTCACTATGGAGGTGGAAAAGAATGGATACCTTCCCTTCCTTGATGTGTTGGTCAAAAGGAAGATTGATGGTACATTGGGACATTCTGTTTATAGGAAGCCTACTCACACTGACTTGTATCTGCGAGCTGATAGTTGTCACCATCCAGCTCAGCGTGAAGGAGTACTTCTCACCTTGGTTCACAGGGCCCTCCTTATCTCAGACCCTGAAAGTCTGGCAGCTGAGCTGTCACATCTCGAAGTCACCTTTCGTCAGAATGGTTATAGTGAGAGGCAGATCAAACGTGCGTTGCGCCATCAGCCTTCTGTGCAACGGGTGAGTGACGATAGCAACGAAGTGGCACCCAAGTCTACGGCCTTTTTGCCTTACGCAGGAAGCATTTCCAACAGGATTGGCCGTATTTTACGGAAATATGATGTGAAATGTGTTTTTCGACCACCTTCCAAGATTAAGACCCTGTTGGCGTCCGTAAAAGATGATCTTGGTTTGCGTAAGGCTGGGGTTTATCGTATTCCTTGCAGCTGTGACATGTCATATATTGATCAGACAATCAGGACTGCAGAAGACCGGTGTATTGAACATAAGCGTCACACACGCTTACAACAGCCGAGCAAATCCGCTACTGCAGAACATTGCCTTGACACCGGCCATCCTATGGAATACAACAACACAGAGATTCTGGCTTGCACGTCCAGCTATTGGGATAGTGTTATTAAGGAAGCTGTTGAAATCAGGCTATCAAGCAACCTTATTAACAGAGATGGTGGATTTTGTTTAAATGCTGCTTGGAATCCGGCTCTGTCTCTCATCAAAAACACAGGGACAGAATTAGTGCTACCTCACCTGTTCATTAATAGTAACTATCGATATTTCTGAGGTTTGGTTATCTTCGTTTGTCTTTACACTTGTTCTGTGTGTGGTATCTTTCTTGTTTCTCCCCTGTGAACCGAGGTATTAAATTCCCTTGCACATTGCTTCCTCCTTGCAGTCGTGCCTTGAGAATGGCAGGGTGTGCTCCTGTCGAAATATCGTCTGTGTTCGACGCCGTCACCCGGCAGCAAACCAGTAACTTATTTGAACATTTTCATACAACTTCTCTACCATTCCATTCTCGAATGGCGCGTGGGAAAAAGGAACGCCTAAATCTTTCCGTTCGAGCTCCGATTTCTTATTATGATTATTATTTCTCCCTACGTAGGCTGGTGTCAACAAAACATTTACGCATTCGGAAGGCGAAGTTGGTGATTGAAATTTCGTAAATAGATCTCGCCGCAAAGAAAACCGCCTTTGTTTCAGTGACTGCTACCCCAACTCGCGTGTCATATCCGTGACACTCTCACCCCTATTGGGCGATAACACGAAACGAGCTGCCCTTTTTTGCACTTTTTCGATGTTCTCCGTCAATCCTACGTGGTAAGGATCCCACACCGCGCAGCAATGTTCCAACAGAGGACGGACAAGTGTAATGTAGGCTGACTCTTTAGTGGGTTTGTCGCATCTTCTGAAGTGTTCTGCCAACAAAGCGCAGTCTTTGTTTCGCCTTCCCCATTATATTATCTATGTGGTCTTCCCAATTTAAGTTGCTCGTAGTTGTAATTCCTAGGTATTTAGTCTGACAGCCCTTAGATTTGTGCGATTTATCGTACACCCAAAATTTATCCGATTTCTTTTAGTACCCATGTGGATGACCTCGCACTTTTCTTTGTTTAGTGCCAATTGCCACTTTTCGCACCACACATAAATTCTCTCTAGATCATTTCGTAATTGGAATTGATGGTCTGATGATTTTACTAGACGGTAAATTACAGCGTCGTCTGCAAACAATCTAAGGGGCCCGATCAGATTATCACCTAGATCATTTATATAAATCAGGAACAGCAGAGGGCCTATGACACTACCTTGCGGAACGCCATATGTCACTTCTGTTCTACTCGATGATTTACCGTCTATCACTACCAACTGTGACCTCTCTGAGAGAAGGAAATCACGAATCCAGTCACAAAACTGAGACGATACTCCATATGCACACAATTTGATTAATAGTCGCTTGTGAGGAACGGTATCAAACGCCTTCTGGAAACCTAGGAATATGGAATCGATCTGAGATCCCTTGTCGACAGCACGCATTACTTCACGGGAATAAAGAGCTAGCTGTGTTCAACAAGAACGATATTGTCTGAATCCGTGTTGGTTTTGTATCAGTAAGTCATTTTCTTCAAGGTGATTCATAACGTTGGAGTACAGTATATGGTCCAAAATTGAGGTCAGTGATATGGGTCTGTAATTCAATGGGTTACTCCTATTTCCTTTATTGAATATTGGTGAGATCTGTGCTAGTTTTCAGTCTTTAGGAACAGACCTTTCCTAAGTGAGCGGTTGTATATGATTGCTAAGAAAGGCGCTTTTGTGCCTGCGTAGTCTAAAAGGAACCTGATTGGTATACCATCTGGACCGGAAAACTTGCCTTTCTTAAGTGATTTGAGTGATTCGCATCACCTAAGATATCTACTTTTATGTCATTCATGCTAACAGCTGTTCTGGTTTCGAATTCTGTAATATTTACGTCGTCTTCTTTCGTGAAGGAATTACGGAAAATTGCATTTAGTAACATTTCCATCGCTATCGAGCAGTGGCGGTATTGACTGTTTTTTGCCACTGGTTTACTTAACATACGACCAGAATCTCTTTGGGTTTTCTACGATATTTTGATACAATATTTCATTGTTGAAACTATTAAAAGCATCTCGCATTGACGCCCGCACTAAATTTCGAGCTTCCGTGAAACTTAGCCAGTCGGTACTGAGTCAAATGCTTTTCGAGAAACAAGGAATACTCCATCTACCCGCCTTGACCTAAAACTTTCAGTATGTCATGGGAGACAAGTGCGGGTTAGCTTTCACATTATCGATGTTTTCGAAAAACATGCTAGTTGCCATGCAGGAGATCATTCTCTTCAAGGTAGCTCATTGTGTTTGAGGTTATAATACGTTCTAAAATTCTACAACAAATCGACGTCAAGGATGTAAGGGGGTAGTTTTGTGGATCACTTCTACTGCCCTTCTTGCCTTTTTCCCAGAACTGGGCATGGCTCTTTTTCTGATGGATCTAAGATAGATTATAGTTTGAAGAAGGACAGTCAGCTGCAGTTCATTATAGAATCTGACAGGAATTCTTTCGGGCTCTGGAGTAGTAGTAGTAGTAGTTGTTGTTGTTGTTGTTGTGATCTTCAGTCCAGAGACTGGTTTGATGCAGCTCTCCATGCCAGTTTATCCTCTGCATGCTTCTTCATCTCCCAGTACCTACTGCAACCTACACCCTTCTGAATCTGCTTAGTCTATTTACCTCTGTCTTCCTCTACGATTTTTACCCTATACGCTTCCCTCCAATTCTAAACTTGTGATCCCCTTATGCCTCAGAACATGTCATACCAATCGGTCCCTTCTTTTAGTCAGATTGTGCCACAAATTCCTCTTCTGCTCAATTCAATTCAGTACTTCCTCAGCAGTTAAGCGATCTACCCATCTAATCTTCAGCATTCTTCTGTAGCACCACATTTCGAAAGCTTCTATTCTTTTCTTGTCTAAACTATTTATCGTCCATGTTTCACTTCCATACATGGCTACACTCCATACAAATACTTTGAGAAACGACTTCCTGACACTGAACTCTATACTCGATGTTAACAAATTTCTCTTCTTCAGAAACGCTTTCCTTGACATTGCCAGTCTACATTTTATATCCTCTCTACTTCGACTATCGTCAGTTAATTTGCTCCTCAAATAGCAAAACTCATCTACTACTTTGTGTGTCTCATTTCCTGCTCTAATTCCATCAGAATCACCCGACTTAGACTACATTCCATTATCCTCGTTTCGCTTTTGTTGGTGTTCATCTTATATCCTCCTTTCTGGACACTGTCTATTCCGTTCAGCTGCTCTTCCAGGTCCTATGCTGTGTCTCACAATTACGATGTCATCGGCAAACCACAACCACAATTTTTTTATTTCTTCTCTATGGATTTTACAACCTACTCCTAATTTTTCTTTTGTTTCCTTTACTGCTTCGTCAATATGCAGATTGAATCGGTAATAGGCTCACTCCCTTCTCAACCACTGCTTCCCTTTCATGCCTTTCGACTCTTACAAATTTGTGTGTGTGTGTGTGTGTGTGTGTGTGTGTGTATTCCTAAGGGACTAAATTGCTGAGGTCGTCAGTCCCTAGATTTACCCACTACTTAAAGTAATTTATGCTAAGACCAAAACAAACACACACACACACACACACACACACACACACACACACGCACACCTCAATCTGCGCGGCCACTCCGCTTGACTCTTATAACTGCCATCTGGTTTCTATACAAATTGTAAGTAGCCTTTCGCTCCCTGTATTTTACACCTGCCACCTTCAGAATTTGGGAGAGAATATTCCAGTCAACATTTTTAAAAGCTTTCTCTAAATCCACAGACGTTATAAACGTAACTTTGCCTCTCTTAATCTATGTTCTAACGTAAGTCGTAGTGTCAGTATTGCCTCCCGTGTTCAAACATTTCTACGGAATCGAAACTGATCTTCCCCGAGGTCGGTTTTACCAGTTTTCCCATTCGTCGGTAAAGAACTCGTGTTAATATTTTGCAGCCGGGACTTATTAAACTGATTGTTCGGTAATTTTCACACCTGCTTTCTTTGGAATTGCAATTATTTTCTTCTTCTTGAAGTCTGAGGGTATTTCACCTGTCTCATACATCTTGCGCCAGATATTTTTTCAACTTTAACGATTTCAGTTGTTTCTCAATACTACTGTCATTAACAGTTATTTCACCCGTCTTTTCACTGCCTTGAATGACTACCGTAGCAGAATATTATCAAATGATCTCTCACAAAATCGTAAGATATTCTGGTTGTATGTAGAGGAAGGCTGTTGGCGGCACCAAATTTAGTGTCCAGTTCCTAGCCAATGAGACAGTTGCTGAAATTGAGGGTAGTAATGCGAAAGATGAAATGTTTTCCTTCACGACGGAAAATTCAGGAGAATTTCCCCAATTTAATTCTCGTACCAGTGAAAATGAGGAGGTATTGAATAGGATTGGGGAGAAGAGATGTTTGTGGCACAACTTGACTAGAAGAAGGGATCGGTTGGTAGGACATGTTCTGCGGCATCAAGGGATCACAAATTTAGTACTGGAAGGCAGCGTGGAGGGTAAAAATGGTAGGGGGAGACCAAGAGATGAATACACTAAGCAGATTCCGAAGGATGTAGGCTGCAGTAGGTACTGGGAGATGAAGAAGCTTGCACAGGATAGAGTAGCATGGAGAGCTGCATCAAACCAGTCTCAGGACTGAAGACTACAACAGCAACAACCAGTGAAAAGATAGGTACATCTGTAATCTACATGGATTCTCTGCAAATCACATTTAAGTGCCTGGCAGAGGGTTCATCGAACCACCTTCACTATTATTCCAATCCCCTATAGAGCATGGAAAGAACCAACACCTGTATCTTTCTCTATGAGCTCTAATTTCTCTTATTTTATTGTGGTGATCTTTTCTCCCTATATTGGTCGGTGTCAACAAAATATTTTCGAATTTGGAGGAGAAAGTTGGTAATTGGAAATACACTACTGGCCATTAAAATTGCTTCACCAAGACGAAATGCAGAAGATAAATGGGTATTCATTGCACAATTATATTATACTGGAAGTGACATGCGATTCATTGTCACGTAATTTGGATGCATAGATCCTGAGAAATCAGTACCCAGAACAACCACCTCTGGCCGTAATAACGGCCTTGATACGCCTTGAGTCAAACAGAGCTTGGATGGCGTGTACAGGTACAGCTGCCCCTGCAGCTTCAACACGATACCACAGTTCATCAAGAGTAGTGATTGGCGTATTGTGACGAGCCAGTCGCTCGGCCACCGTCGACCAGACGTTTTCAGTTGGTGAGAGATCTGGAGAATGTGCTGGCCAGGGCAGCAGTCGAACATTTTCTGTATCCAGAAAGGCCCGTACAGGACCTGCAACATGTGGTCGTGCATTATCCTGCTGAAATGTAGGGTTTCACAGGGATCGAATGAAGGGTAGAGCCACGGGTCGTAACACATCTGAAATGTAACGTCCACTGTTCAAAGTGCCATCAATGCGAACAAGAGGTGACCGAGACGTGTAACCAATGGCACCCCATACCATCACGCCGGGTGATACGCCAGTATGGCGATGACGAATACACGCTTCCAATGTGTGTTCGACGCGATGTCGCCAAAAACGGATGCGACTATCATCATGCTGTAAGTAGAACCTGGGTTCATCCTAAAAAAATGACGTTTTGCCATTCGTGCACCCAGGTTCGTCGTCGAGTAAACCATCGCAGGCGCTCCTGTCTGTGATGCAGCATCAAGGGTAACCGCAGCCACGGTCTCCGAGCTGATAGTCCGTGCTGCTGTAAACGTCGTTGAACTGTTCGTGCAGATGGTTGTCGTCTTGTAAACGTCCCCATCTGTTGACTCAAGGATCGAGACGTGGCTGCACGATCCGTTACAGCTGCGCGGATAAGATGCCTGTCACCTCGACTGCTAGTGATACGAGGCCGTTGGGATCCATCACGGCGTTCCGTATTAACCTTCTGAACTCTCCGATTCCATATTCTGCTACCAGTCATTGGATCTCGACCAACGCGAGCTGCAATGTCACGATACGATAAACCGCAATCGCGATAGGGTACAATCCGACCTTTATCAAAGTCGGAAACGTGATGGTTCGCATTTCCCCTCCTTACACGAGGCATCACAACAACGTTTCACCAGGCAACGCCGGACAACTGCTGTTTTTTTATGAGAAATCTGTTGGAAACGTTCCTCATGTCAGCACATTGTAGGTGTCGCCACCGGCGCCAGTCTTGTGTGAATGCTCTGAATAGCTAATGATTTGCGTATCACAGCATCTTCTTGCTATCAGTTAAATTTCGCGTCTGTAACACGTCATCTTCGTGGTGTAGCAATTGTAATGGCCAGTAGTGTAGTAATAATATGTATTAGCGCCCCCCCCCCCCCCATGAACCATGGACCTTGCCGTTGGTGGGGAGGCTTGCGTGCCTCAGCGATACAGATAGCCGTACCGTAGGTGCAACCACAACGGAGGGGTATCTGTTGAGAGGCCAGACAAACGTGTGGTTCCTGAAGAGGGGCAGCAGCCTTTTCAGTAGTTGCAGGGGCAACAGTCTGGATGATTGACTGATCTGGCCTTGTAACACTAACCAAAATGGCCTCGCTGTGCTGGTACTGCAAACGTCTGAAAGCAAGGGGAAACTACAGCCATAACTTTTCCCGAGGGCATGCAGCTTTACTGTATGGTTAAATGATGATGGCGTCCTCTTGGGTAAAATATTCCAGAGGTAAAATAGTCCCCCATTCGGATCTTCGGGCGGGGACTACTCAAGAGGACGTCGTTATCAGGAGAAAGAAAACTGGCGTTCTACGGATCGGACCGTGGAATGTCAGATCCCTTAATCGAGCAGGCAGGTTAGAAAATTTAAAATGGGAAATGGATAGGTTAAAGTTAGATATAGTGGGAATTAGTGAAATTCTGTGGCAGGAGGAACAAGACTTCTGGTCAGGTGACTACAGGGTTATAAACACAAAATCAAATAGGGGTAATGCAGGAGTAGCTTTAATAATGAATAAAAAAATAGGAATGCGGGTAAGCTACTACAAACAGCATAGTGAACACATTATTGTGGCCGTGATAGACACAAAGCCCACGCCTACTACAGTAGTACAAGTTTATATGCCAACTAGCTCTGCAGATGACGAAGAAATTGAAGAAATGTATGATGAAATAAAAGAAATTATTCAGATAGTGAAGGGAGACGAAAATTTAATAGTCATGGGTGACTGGAATTCGGTAGTAGGAAAAGGGAGAGAAGGAAACGTAGTAGGTGAATATGGATTGGGGCTAAGAAATTAAAGAGGAAGCCGCCTGGTAGAATATCGCACACAGCACAACATAATCATTGCTAACACTTGGTTCAAGAATCATAAAAGAAGGTTGTATACATGGAAGAAGCCTGGAGATACTGACAGGTTTCAGATAGATTATATAATGGTAAGACAGAGATTTAGGAACCAGGTTTTAAATTGTAAGACATTTCCAGGGGCAGATGTGGACTCTGACCACAATCTATTGGTTATGAACTGTAGATTGAAACTGAAGAAACTACAAAAAGGCGGGAATTTAAGGAGATGGGACCTGGATAAACTGACTAAACCAGAGGTTGTAGAGTGTTTCAGGGAGAGCGTAAGGGAAAAAATGGCAGGAATGGGGGAAAGAAATACAGTAGAAGAAGAATGGGTAGCTCTGAGGGATGAAGTAGTGAAGGCAGCAGAGGATCAAGTAGGTAAAAAGACGATGGCTAGTAGAAATCCTTGGGTAACAGAAGAAATATTGAATTTAATTGATGAAAGAAGAAAATATAAAATTGCAGCAAATGAAGCAGGCGAAAAGGAATACAAACGTCTCAAAAATGAGATCGACAGGAAGTGCAAAATGGCGAAGCAGGAATGGCTAGAGGATAAATTTAAGGATGTAGAGTCTTATCTCACTAGGGGTAAGATAGATACTGCCTACAGGAAAATTAAAGAGACCTTTGGAGAAAAGAGAACCACTTGTACGAATATCAAGAGCTCAGATGGAAACCTAGTTCTAAGCAAAGAAGGGAAAGCAGAAAGGTGGAAGGAGTATATGGAGGGCCTATACAAGGGCGATGTACTTGAGGACAATATTATGGAAATGGAAGAGGATGTAGATGAAGATGAAATGGGAGATACGATACTGCGTGAAGAGTTTGACAGAGCACTGAACAACCTGAGTCGAAACAAGGCCCTGGGAGTAGACAACATTCCACGGCCTTGGGAGAGCCAGCCCTGACAAAACTCTACGATCTGGCGAGGAAGATGTATGAGACAGGGGAAATACCCTCAGACTTCAAGAAGAATATAATAATTCCAATCCCAAAGAAAGCTGGTGTTGACAGATGTGAAAATTACCGAACTATCAGTTTAATGAGTCACGGCTGCAAAATACTGACACGAATTCTTTACAGACGAATGGAGAAACTGGTAGAAGACGACCTCGGGGAAGATCAATTTGGATTCCGTAGAAATATTGAAACACGTGGGGCAATACTGGCTCTACGACTCATCTTAGAAGAAAGACTAAGGAAAGGCAAACCTACGTTTCTAGCATTTGTAGACTTAGAGAAAGCTTTTGACAATGTTGATTGGAATACTCTCTTTCAAATTCTCAAAGGTGGCAGGGGTAAAATATAGGGAGCGAAAGGCTATTTACAATTTGTATAGAAACCAAATGGCAGTTATAGGAGTTGAGGGCCATGAAAGGGAAGCAGAGGTTGGGAAGGAACTGAGACAGGGTTATAGCCTCTCCCCGATGTTATTCAATCTGTATATTGAGCAAGCAGTAAAGGAAACAATAGAAAAATTCGGAGTAGGTATTAAAATCCAAGGATTCGAACCCGCGACCGTAGCGGTCGCGCTCCGTACGTGAATGGAACGGAAAGAAACCCTAATAATTGGTGCAATGCCATGTAGCCTCCAGACTGAAGCGCCTAGAACAGCTCGACCACAACGGCCGGCTCTAAAAGAAGCTGAGTAAATATTCGGTCAGATCTTGATAAAATCTCAAAATGGTGCAAAGATTCACAACTTGCTTTAAATGTTCAGCAATGTAAAATTGTGTACTTCACAAAAGGGAAATACGTAGTGTCCTATGACTATAATATCAAAGAGTCACAGTTGGAACGGGCCAACTCATACAGTTACCTGGGTATAACACTTTATAGGGTTATGAAATGGAACGATTGACAAAGGCTCAGTCGTGCATAAAGTAGGTGGCAGACTTCAGTCTATTGGTACAATATTGGGCAAGTGCGATCGATCTCAGAAGGACAGGGCTTACAAATCAATCGTGTGACCGGTTCTAGAATACTGCTCAAGTGTGTGGTACCTCAGATAGGACAAACGGGGGATACTTAACGTATACAGAGAATGGCAGCACAATAGTCACAGGTTTGTTTGATCCGTGGGAGAGAGTCACAGAGAAACTGAAGGTACTGAACTGGAAGACTGGTTGAGGTAGTGGTAAACTCTCCCGAGAAAATCTACTAAAGTTTCAGGAACCGGCTTTAAATGATCATGAATGTACTAAAATTCCGTACGTATCGTTCACATAGTAATCCTGAGGATAAGATTAGACTAACTGCTGCAATCACAGAAGCATTCGGACAATCATTCTTACCAGTGTGCGATTTGTGCTTTTACCAGTGGCGGGGGATGTCTTATGGGGTTAGCATAATTATATATGTTACTAGTTTGGATCGTGGCGTTACCCATGGTTAAACAGTTATTTATAAACAGATGTTAATACCGAAACTCACTATTCACGCGTATGCACTATCATAAAAGCCATCCCTTGTTATATCTTTAAAAGTACATTATAGGTAAATCTTATTTACAAAAATCATCTACATACAGGTATACGACGGGAATTCAAAAAGTAAACCCACAATTGTGAAAAGCTGTACTTATTCTGATGATAGAAAACTGAAACATGCGTTGTTTTTCTACGTAACCTCCCTGGACTTCAATGCAGTTGTCCCGACGTTTTACGGTTTTTTTTTTATTTCATCAGAAAATACGTTTTTCGGTTGCATCTGTAACCAATTTTGCGCCGCAGCAATGACGTCTTAATCACTTTCAAATCTTCTTCCCTGTAGTGCTTCCGTTAAGGGTCCAAACATGTTAAAATCGCTTCGAGCCAGGTCTGGACTGTATGGTGGGTGTTCCAGCACCTCGAATCTCAACTCCTTTATTGCGTCGGCTGTCCGTTTGGCAGAATGTGGGCGATCGTTATCTTGCTGCAGGCTGACACCTCTTCACAGTTTTCCACGACGTTTGGATCTGATTGCAGGTTTTAGTTTCGTACGCCACACATGACATCCACCATACAATACAGACCTGGCTCTAAAGCCTCGTTTACACTGGGGCGGCGTCTGGCAACATTGTGGCATGCTACGGAAATGAGGCGTGCATCGTCTTGTCATTTAGTGAAACACGTGTGTATGCAGGGTATTCATTACCAGCGATGGCGAGGCATGACAGAATCTCTGACCAGAGAGTTATTTATCGTTGCTAGTCTGCGCTTGACCGCGCGAGAGTTCAGTTCTGTTGCGAGGCAGTTGCATGTATGGAGTCGGCTGTTGCAGTTGCGTCCTGTTGCAAGGCAGTTCGAGAATAGTAGCGCATGCGTGATGACGTAGTCTGTGCTAGTAGCGCGCGCGAGATAGTCGCAGTTGTGTGTGAGGAGTCGGCGGGCGTCGACATGCGACTCTGGTCAAGATTCGGGACGAGGTATATTTTTTAAATAAGGTAATGAAGCAGCACTGCGCTCATCTGATAATGTAATGCGTCTTAAGTGTAATTAATTTGTTCAAGAATCGCCCCAATAATAATTTCGTTTTCAAACCAAGATTTTAATAAAACAAACATTTTATTGAAAGAAAATTTCCCATGCATTTCCTTAAAAAAAAAAATTACTTAAATTCAAAGAATAATTTCGATGTATTTCCTCCAAGCTATGGCGAAAAATAAGAGCAGATGCAGTTTTACTGAGGTAAGAATTTGAGTTTAATCAGGGTCTAAGATCGACATTTCGGTCTATTTGCGTTTTCATTGTCAGTGAGATTTCATTATCATTGAATTGACTTTCATTTTTGTGGGGAGCTTACACATGGCTCAGATTGCTAGTTTTCATTTAATTGTCATTGTCAATAAATTATTTTTGTTTGCTGGGAGGTTACACTAGGTTCTATTCTTCGTTAACATTTAAGTATTGACCCATTAAATTTCTCTGGGGAGGTTACATTAGTTCTAAATGTTTTGAAATGCTTACCTACAACGTAACACTTTTTCAAAATTAATAACCAAACATATTAATAGTAAGACTGTATTAAAAACTTTCAGTGTTCGGCTCGACAAATTTAAATTATATGTAAAGTTTTACTCCAGTGCGTGGTAAATAAACATCCCAGATTGGGATGCATAAACTACAGCCAGAGGAGGGGATGGTCTGATGCAGAGGGGGGGAAATCCCCCCCCATCCACCCCTGCAAATCGCACACTGATTCTTACCGCGCTCCGTACGTGAATGGAACGGGAAGAAACTCTAATAATTGGTGCCTCTGCCATACACGTCAAAGTGATTTGTAGATGCTCTATGGTCCCTGTCTCTCGTAATTGTTCTGCCTGGTCTTTGAGTGGGTGTAGTTGTCCCTTCGAGTTCCAACTATAAAATTACATCACTGAACAGTCGTATCTGGCAGCTTCGGAAGGGCTGAACAGTCGCCGATGGTTTTGTTGCTCAGGCGACATCCAGTAACTAGCCCACACCAGGTCGCTGTGCTCGTCTGACTGGGGCATTCTGTTGTTACTTCTTTCGTACTTAAGACACAGCACTGCCCTTCTCATTTTATACCAGCGGCTCGGCCTCTCGTGGCGTGTATTGGTCAATTCCGAACTACACAGGGGGGAATCAATTACTGAACAATAGATGAAAGGCGTTCACCAAAATTTCATACTGAAATTCGCACCGGCAGGCGATAGTTCGACCACGCCTGTGGCTGTACTCGCAGCACTCAGAGTAAGACCCATATAAGCTGAGCTTCTCGCCGAAGCACACGATATCCATAGGTTTTTTTTTTTTTTTTTTGCGTGTGAGACACCGATGAAATTGTAAATTTCTAGTTAAATTATTTAATTCGTCGTAAAGACGGTTGGCCGCTTAGCAGTAAACTGCACAAACTATTGCGCAAAATGGTTTTCGCATTATTAAATGTCCGAGTGACCCAAAATAAACAAAAAATGGACGATTAACTGCCGCAGAGACAGTTGCAAACCAGGACCTGTCGCTCAGTTGTGTCCTGTAAATGCCGGCCGGAGTGGCCGAGCGGTTCTAGGCGCTACAGTCCGGAACGCGCGACCGCTACGGTATCAGGTTCGAATCCTGCCTCGGGCGTGCATGTGTGTGATGTCCTTAGGTTAGTTAGGTTTAAGTAGTTCTAAGTTCTAGGCGACTGATGACCTCAGAAGTTAAGTCCCATAGTGCTGAGAGCCATTTGAACCATTTTTTTTTTGTACTGTAAATATAGGTTAATAAAAGTTGTTATAAACATGTACCTAGTTCTGTGCAGTTGCGTTTCTTCCCCCAGTCGGAAAATATACTGAAGCAGTTCGTCTAAAAACTTTTTGATTCCTGACAAGTCGAGAGGAATATTTATTATAATGTATTTGCATGCCGTTATCATAAACATATATACACAAACTCAGTAATATACACACCAAAAAAAGTTTTGCGTCACCGCTGTTCCGAGAGCTCCGAAAACTGTACAGAAAATTGGAATAGAGATCATAAACATTTCGACACTTTTTACTGCTCATGAAAACCATACATTGCATGTTGTACCAGCATGGTGAGACATTCAGAGGTGGTGGTCCAGATTGCTGTACACACCGATACCTCTAATACCCAGCAGCACGTCCTGTTGCGCTGATGAATGCCAGTATTTGTCGTGGCATAGTATCCACGAGTCCATCAAGGCACTGTCGGTCCAGATTGTCCCACTCCTCAACAGCGATTCGGCTGGGTCACGTCGTCCATAAACAGCCTTTTTCAATCCATCTCAGCATGTTCGATAGCGTTCATGTATGGAGAACATGCTGGCCACTATGGTCGAGCCATGGCGTTATCCTGAGGGAAGTCATTCACAAGATGTACACGATGGGGGCGCGAATTGTCGTCCATGATGACGAATGCCTCGGCAATATGCCGCTGGTATGGCTGCACCATCGGTCGGAGAATGGCATTCACGTATCGCACAGGCGTTACGGCGCCTTCCAGACCACCAGCGACGTACGTCGGCCCCCACATAATGCCACCCCAAAACAGTAGGGAACCCCCACCTTGTTGCACTGGCTGGACGGTGTGTCTAAGGCGCTCAGCGTGACCGGGTTGCCTCCAAACACGCCTCCGACGATTGTCTGGTTGAAGGCATATGCGACACTCATCAGTGCAGAGAACGTGACAGCAATCCTGAGCGGTCCATTCGGCATGTTGTCGGGCCCATCTGTACCGCGCTGCATGGTGTCGTGGTTGCAAAGATGGATATCGCCACGGACGTCGGGAGCGAAGTTGCGCATCGTGCAGCCTATTGCGCACAGTTTGAGTCTTAACACGACATCCTGTGGCTGCACGAAAAGCTTTATTCAACATGGTGCCGTTGCTGCCAGGTTTCCTCCGAGCCGTAATCCGTAGGCAGCGGTCATCCACTGCAGTAGTAGCCCTCGGGCGGCCTGAGCGAGGCATGTCACCGACTGTTCCTAGGTATCTCCTCCATGTCCGAACGACATCGCTTTGGTTCACTCCGAGACGCCAGTCGCTGAGAGCCCTTCCTGGCGCAAAGTAACAATGCGGACGCGATCGAACCGCTGTATTGACCGTCTAGGCACGGTTGAACCACAGACAACACGAGCCGTGTACCTCCTTCCTGGTGGAACGACTGGAACTGATCGGCTGTCGGACCCCCTCCGCCTGATAGGCGCTGCTCATGCACGGTTTGGGCGGCAGTAGTGACATCTCTGAACAGTCAAAGGGACTGTGTCTGTGATAGAACGTCCACAGTCAACGTCTATCTTCTTCAGGAACCGGGGTGATGCAAAACTCTTTTTGATGTGTGTACTTGACCCCATTTCTTATACAGGAGATACAGTAGGACGAGTGATAGCTAAAATATTTTCATAACGCACCGGTCATTGCCAGGAAAGCTGCGCAAGTAATCATATTCAAAGAATAAAGTTTTTATCACAAGTCAAGAAGCAAGAAAATTTGTTTCACTTTAACATGAAACTTTACTTCCGCCCCCTATGTGTAATACCAATATCACATTAAATTAATTTTTGATGGTGTACTGCTTTTACATCACTTTTAAATAAAGTGCCATTACCGGTTTCGAGTATTTCACAATTCATCAACAAGCGTTTTTTTCATGCTTTCATCACAACATATTATTCATTTCACATAAAAGTTTTCTGGGTTTGGTACCGCGTCATAATGTAAAACTAGTGCTGCTATAGAAAAGCCGAAACGTTGGCTTTTTTATAGTAGCAGTAATTTTACATTATGACGCGCTACCAAACCCAGAAAACTTCTATGTCGACTGACTCTGGCCGCGGAAGCCTACGCAATTATATATTATATATTTGTTTCCTCCGAGTTGCCATGAAATGTCTATCTGGCGAATTTGTTTTTGCAGTTTTCTTGTAATGAAACACATTCCCAAGGATGTTTGTATTTTCAGTTACAAACATTGCACTACATTGTAAACCAGTTTCCTTCGGCCACAAAACGAATTTTCATTGTGCATCACTGTTTTGATTTAGAACATACGAAAACAAACACACACTTAATAGGTACGTATCAGAGATAGTAAGTCATCATGACCATTAACTTTGTGAAGAACTCCATAACTTCCCTCACTCTTAGGGATTTACGGACAGCTCGCAGGATAAATGGTGTCAATTCCCTCCAGGTCTAGCCGGCAGGTGTGACCGGAACTGCGCGACCGCTACGGTCGCAGGTTCGAATCCTGCCTCGGGCATGGATGTCTCTGTGATGTCCTTAGGTTAGTTACGTTTAAGTAGTTCTGAGTTCTAGGGGACTGATGACCTCAGAAGTTAAGTCTCACAGTGCTCAGAGCCATGTGAACCATTTTCTGAACCCTCCAGCGCTACTTCCGACATTAGTCCAGACACGTCGTGTTGCGGCACTTCTGCGTGCTCGCGGGAACTCTACACGATATTAGGCAGGTCTACCAGTTTCTTTGGCTCTTCTGTCTGTTTTCTCGGAAAAATTTGATGGCTGCGTCTTGATATTGTAAGTAGGCTGTTTAGGTTTTTATGTTGGTAACGCCAAGTAGCGCTCTATATGAAAGTCACTGGCTGTGCTGTGTGCAGTCGGCATTGTTGCAATAGTCGCTATTGTAGCGTTGGGCAGTTGGAGGTGAACAGCGCGTAGCGTTGCGCAGTTGGAGGTGAGCCGCCAGCAGTGGTGGATGTGGGGGGAGAGACGGCGCAGATTTGACAGCGGACGATCTGGGCGTGTGTCCATCAGAGACAGTACGTTTGTAAGACTGGATGTCATGAACTGATATACAGGGTGTTACAAAAAGGTACGGCCAAACTTTCAGGAAACATTCCTCACACACAAATAAAGAAAAGATGTTATGTGGACATGTGTCCGGAAACGCTTAATTTCCATGCTAGAGCTCATTTTAGTTTCGTCAGTATGTGCTGTACTTCCTCGATTCACCGCCAGTTGGCCCAATTGAAGGAAGGTAATGTTGACTTCGGTGCTTGTGTTGACATGCGACTCATTGCTCTACAGTACTAGCATCGAGCACATCAGTACGTAGCATCAACAGGTTAGTGCTCATCACGAACGTGGTTTTGCAGTCATTGCAATGTTTACAAATGCGGAGTTGGCAGATGCCCATTTGATGTACGGATTAGCACGGGGCAATAGCCGTGGCGCGGTACGCTTGTATCGAAACAGATTTCCAGAACGGAGGTGTCCCGACAGGAAGACGTTCGAAGCAATTGATCGGCGTCTTAGGGAGCACGGAACATTTCCAGCCCATGACTCGCGACTGGGGAAGATCTAGAACGACGAGGACACCTGCAATGGACGAGGCAATTCTTCGTGGAGTTGACGATAACCCTAATGTCAGCGTCAGAGAAGTTGCTGCAGTACAAGGTAACGTTGACCACGTCACTGTATGGAGAGTGCTACGGGAGAACCAGTTGTTTCCGTACCGTGTACAGCGTGTGCAGGCACTATCGGCAGCTGATTGGCCTCCGGGGGTGCACTTCCGTGAATGGTTCACCCAACAATGTGTCAATCCTCATTTCAGTGCAAATGTTCTGTTGCTGTGTGTTTCCATTCCATGATTAATGTGATTTGAAGTAATAAAATGAGCTCTAACATGGAAATTAAGCGTTCCCGGACACATGTCCACATATCATATTTTCTTTATTTGTGTGTGAGGAATGTTTCCTGAAAGTTTGGCCGTACCTTTTTGTAACACCATTATATATATTATTTGTTCTCTATCAAACCTTTCGTTTACTAACTATGCCTATCAGTAGTTAGTGCCTTCAGTAGTTTGAATCTTTTATTTAGCTGGCAGTAGTGGCGCTCGCTGTATTGCAGTAGTTGGAGTAATGAAGATTTTTGTGAGGTAAGTGATTTGTGAAAGGTATAGGTTAATGTTAGTCAGGGCCATTCTTTTGTAGGGATTTTTGAAAGTCAGATTGCGTTGCTCTAAAAAATATTGTGTGTCCGTTTAGTGTTGATCAGAATAGGTAAAGAGCGAAATGTCTGAGCACGTTCGGTTCTGCTCAGCTGTTTGAAAATCAAATAATGTAAGAGGTTTATCAGCACAGTAATTCATTAATTTTTCTAAGGGAACGTTTCATAATATTTACGGATGTTGAAGTCGCAGTCGCGCCTTATCACAGCCCGTCAATACGAATCGCATCGGTGAGAGAAAGTTCGCACGGTCCCCTCGTGATGTGTAGCGCCGCGCGTGATGTGGCCGTGAAGACGGTAACATTCGCATGTCAGGCGCTGGTGCGTCTGCAAAGCGCACGCTGCGCCGTCAGATAGGCACGCACTGGCGTTACGCAACTCCCCCCCACCCCACCCCCCACCCTCTGCTCCGCCCCCCCCCCCCCCTTGCCCCCCGCTGCTGCTCCAATCGCTACCCGTTATCTCCCCCGCGCCCCTGACCTATCGTTCACGTACGCTGATCACGGACCTTGCACCACGCCACGTCACAGCGTGCTGCTTACGTGCACAGGCCACGAGCGATTACGACGCATTCACACACCTTATCTCCACAAGCCACCATCCGCTACACGGACCGTTCCGACCATCCCTAACATTGTGACCGCGTGCTTCATACTGTGTTGCTCATCCTGTACAAGGTAATACAGCGGTGATTTTGCGTCGTATGGACTCTACACCTACATCGATGCTCTGCAAATGACACTTAACTGCCTGGCAGAGGGCGCATCGAACCACGTTCACAATAATTCTCTGTTATCCCAATCAGTAAAGCGCAGAAGGAAAACGAACACCTACGAGGGGCGTTTGAAAAGTCCGAGAGATGGCAGCACCATCGCGTATCGAGCTCATAGAGTAGAAATATCTCTGGAGTGAGCATTCAGAAGCGCAGAATTGATTTTGTGTTGTCAACATACGTTGCCACAATGGTCACGTGATCGCGGGACGCCGTAGATTTGTCCGACATTTGTCCTATAAATTCTGAATTTTGTCATATCGCTAGTGAAGACAGATTCCCTTCATAAGTGCTGTTAGATTAGATTAGATTAGATTAATACTAGTTCCATGGATCATGAATACGATATTTCGTAATGATGTGGAACGACTCGAATTTTCTAATACATGACATAATTACATTAATTTAACAACATACTTAAGTTAATATAACAACTTTATTTTTTGTGTTTTTTGTTTTTCTTTATTTTTATTTTTATTTTATTTATTTTTTAAATATTTTTTTTTCTTTTTTTTTCTTAATTTATATCTAAAAATTCCTCTATGAGGTAGAAGGAGTTGTCATTCAGAAATTCTTTTAATTTCTTCTTAAATACTTGTTGGTTATCTGTCAGACTTTTTATACTATTTGGTAAGTGACCAAAGACTTTAGTGCCAGTATAATTCACCCCTTTCTGTGCCAAAGTTAGATTTAATCTTGAATAGTGAAGATCATCCTTTCTCCTAGTATTGTAGTTATGCACACTGCTATTACTTTTGAATTGGGTTTGGTTGTTAATAACAAATTTCATAAGAGAGTATATATACTGAGAAGCTACTGTGAATATCCCTAGATCCTTAAATAAATGTCTGCAGGATAATCTTGGGTGGACTCCAGCTATTATTCTGATTACACGCTTTTGTGCAATAAATACTTTATTCCTCAGTGATGAATTCCCCCAAAATATGATGCCATATGAAAGCAATGAGTGAAAATAGGCGTAGTAAGCTAATTTACGAAGATGTGTATGTGAAAATAGGCGTAGTAAGCTAATTTACGAAGATGTGTATCACCAAAATTTGCAATGACCCTTATTGCATAAGTAGCTGAACTCAAACGTTTCAGCAGATCATCAGTGTGTTTCTTCCAATTTAATCTCTCATCAATGGACACACCTAAAAATTTGGAATATTCTACCTTAGCTATATGCTTCTGATTAAGGTCTATATTTATTAATGGCGTCATACCATTCCCTGTACGGAACTGTATGTACTGTGTCTTATCAAAATTCAGTGAGAGTCCGTTTACAAGGAACCACTTAGTAATTTTCTGAAAGACAGTATTGACAATTTCATCAGTTAATTCTTGTTTGTCAGGTGTGATTACTATACTTGTATCATCAGCAAAGAGAACTAACTTTGCCTCTTCATGAATATAGAATGGCAAGTCATTAATATATAATAAGAACAACAAAGGACCCAAGACTGACCCTTGTGGAACCCCATTCTTGATAGTTCCCTAGTGTGAGGAATGTGCTGATCTTTGCATGTTACGAGAACTACTTATTTCAACTTTCTGCACTCTTCCAGTTAGGTACGAATTAAACCATTTGTGCACTGTCCCACTCATGCCACAATACTTCAGCTTGTCTAGCAGAATTTCATGATTTATACAATCAAAAGCCTTTGAGAGATCACAAAAAATCGCAATGGGTGGTGTTCGGTTATTCAGATCATTCAAAATTTGACTGGTGAAAGCATATATGGCATTTTCTGTTGAAAATGCCTTTCTGGAAACCAAACTGACATTTTGTTAGTACTTCATTTTTACAGATATGTGAAGCTACTCTTGAATACATTACTTTCTCAAAAATTTTGGATAAAGCTGTTAGAAGGGAGATTGGACAGTAATTGTTGACATCAGATCTATCCCCTTTTTGTGCAAAGGTATAACAATAGCATATTTCAGTCTATCAGGGAAAATGCCCTGTTCCAGAGAGCTATTACACAGGTGGCTGAGAATCTTACTGATCTGTTGAGAACAAGCTTTTAGTATTTTGCTGGAAATGCCATCAATTCCATGTGAGTTTTTGCTTTTAAGCAAGTTTATTATTTTCCTAATTTCAGAGTGAGAAGTGGGTGAGATTTCAATTGTATCAAATTGCATAGGTATGGCCTCTTCCATTAACAGCTGTGGATTTAGTATAGACGTTTTGCAGGCACCATAGCAGTTTACGTCTGATACTTGAAATAAATTGGGCTCTTAGCTTTGAAGAGCAAAATGAACGAGCATGACGTCACAGAAGCTTCACGTCAGCATGTATTTACAATGTCTTTCATGTCACATCTCGTCAAGTCGCTTAACACGGTACTAAACGGCGAAATTGGGGTTTTGAGTCACCATCCATAATATGTATAAAATGTTGGAGTATAGTATTAGAACTGAAGAGCTAACAACGGCAAAATTTGTCAATGGCCGAAGCAAACTTTATAACCTCTGTTCTTGATCAATTATGTTTGGCAAATTACTGAGAAGTGAGACAACATTTCAAAACATCGACAATTATTTGCTAGGGAAAATATGTGCTTTCATACTCATCAAAGAAAGCTTCAAACGAATTAATGAAGCCTGGTTAACTTATCCATTACGTTATTTCTTACGTAGTTAATAACGCCGTAAACAACTGTATTTTACTCCTTCATTAAAGCTGACTTTTTTGCTTAAAATGTAATGTGGTGGAATTTGCTTCTTCTACTTATGTTCTTATACATATATATCGTGGGCGTCAGCGCCGTTGTGTTATCGTAAAACCTAAATAACTTTTCGCCTTCAGATATACGACCTCGGTTGTGTAAGAAAGTGGAAAACATATCCCAGCTGTCATGGAATATCTCCAATTTGTCACTAAAACAAAGCGCTATTATAAAATAATGATTATGAAGATACAATAGTACAAGAGCCACTTTTATAAGAAGAATGAGCGCGGCGAAAATAGCTTAACCTAAGATGTTAACAGACTGGTACCGTCAAAATTTTCTTCCCGAGAAACCTTGACGTACCGTGAAGTGACGTGACGTTCCATTGACGATCTGTGCGAATGCCTTAGTTCGAAAGGTATTGTAGTATATTTTCATGTTATGTGACGAGACGTGACGTCACCTGATGGCGGACGCGAATTGGCGTTAAGCAAACGACGTCGTCCCTAGATCACGTGACAATTCCAGTTTAATGTTGACAACATGCGCAGAACGCAATGCTCACTCCAAAGATATTTCTACTCTGTGGCAAGAACCATAGAGTAAATATCTCTGGAGTGAGCATTCACATGCGCAGAACAGATTTTGTGTTGTCAACATACATTGTCGGCCTGGTCACGTAATTTCGGGACGTCATGTGTTTGTTCGTATAGCGCCCTCTATATCTAGAATGTCACTACATCCCAGTACAGACGGATTCTTTTCGTACGTGTCGGGGATTATTTATAAATGTTGCACAGACATTTTAACAGTATATATTTGATGCCGGAAATAAACCAGCTACGTAACTTTTAAGGGCAAGTGATATTGCATTCTGCTTCTTTGCGATAGGTGTCACAGTTCAGATGCACTCGATTTTTGGTAGTTTTCGGTATGGTACGGCACTTTGTAGTATTACAGAGCCTGACGTGCATTTTTGCAGTGATAGTCTTGCAAAACGACTTGACAGTGCGCTAGTACTTTTACAAGTGTCCGAAAAACATCGAATTTCCCACACATTAGCCATTATATCCCTGCTAATTCGTCCTTTTTTCTGCTATTTATGCGTATTTATTTTCTCGTTTTTGCGACCTAAAGCACAATTTTTCTTATTGGTGACACTTTGAAGCATTTATTTAACGCATTTTACGTACATTGCTCCCAATTTACTAAATAAATTGTACACTGAGTAATCGATATACATAATCGACAACTCACTGATAAATGCATGGAGGATATAATTTGCTGAAACAACTAACTATTCCCTTTCCTGTTCCACTAGCAAATTTACGAGAGGAAGCGATTGTTTGTAAGCTTTTGTACGAGCCCTAATATCTATTATATAGTCATAAAATCGCAGAAAAATAGGTCTACAGAATCAAGTCTTAATTATAATGCGTCTCGAAATTTTTAAACATATACAGTGTCTCTTACTAATATGAGAACTATAATTAGAGCTACATGGTATGTACCCATGAAAAGTTACTATCCCTCCATTCACATATTTTTCTTTGCATCCGTAGCAACAACAGTAATTCACCATCGCTATTACACTATCAACAAACGGTGAAACACAACAAACACTCTTGATATTATAAACTTCAAACCCAGCAGAAAGCACACACGCACAGCGAAGTCCCGAAACCACGTGACAATCTTGGTTTAATGTTGACAACATGCGCAGAACACAATGCTCACTCCAGAGATATTTTACTCTATGGCAAGAACCAGAGAGTAGAAATATCTCTGGAGTGAGCATTCCGTTCTGCGCATGTTGTCAACATTAAACTGGAATTGTCACGTGATCTAGGGACGACGTCGTTTGTTTAACGCCAATTCGCGTCCGCCATCAGGTGACGTCACGTCTCGTCACACAACATCAAAATATTCTACAATACCTTTCGAAAGAATGCATTCGCACAGGTCGTCAATGGAACGTCACGTCATTTCACGGTACGTCAAGGTTTCTCGGGAAGAAAATTTTGACGGTACCAGTCTGTTAACATCTCAAGTTAACCTATTTTCGCCGCGCTCGTTCTCCTTATAATAGTGGCTTTTGTACTGTTGTATCTTCATAATCATTATTTTATAATAGCGCTTTGTTTTAGTGACGAATTGGAGATATTCTTTCACAACCGAGGTCGTATATCTGAGGGCGAAAAGTTATTTAGGTTTAACGATAACACAACGGCGCTGACGCCCACAATGTACACTCCTGGAAATGCAAAAAAGAACACATTGCCACCGGTGTGTCAGACCCACCATACTTGCTCCGGACACTGCGAGAGGGCTGTACAAGCAATGATCACACGCACGGCACAGCGGACACACCAGGAACCGCGGTGTTGGCCGTCGAATGGCGCTAGCTGCGCAGCATTTGTGCACCGCCGCCGTCAGTGTCAGCCAGTTTGAGGTGGCATACGGAGCTCCATCGCAGTCTTTAACACTGGTAGCATGCCGCGACAGCGTGGACGTGAACCGTATGTGCAGTTGACGGACTTTGAGCGAGGGCGTATAGTGGGCATGCGGGAGGCCGGGTGGACGTACCGCCGAATTGCTCAACACGTGGGGCGTGAGGTCTCCACAGTACATCGATGTTGTCGCCAGTGGTCGGCGGAAGGTGCACGTGCCCGTCGACCAGGGACCGGACCGCAGCGACGCACGGATGCACGCCAAGACCGTAGACACAGTGCCGTAGGGGACCGCACCGCCACTTCCCAGCAAATTAGGGACACTGTTGCTCCTGGGGTATCGGCGAGGACCATTCGCAACCGTCTCCATGAAGCTGGGCTACGGTCCCGCACACCGTTAGGCCGTCTTCCGCTCACGCCCCAACATCGTGCAGCCCGCCTCCAGTGGTGTCGCGACAGGCGTGAATGGAGGGACGAATGGAGACGTGTCGTCTTCAGCGATGAGAGTCGCTTCTGCCTTGGTGCCAATGATGGTCGTATGCGTGTTTGGCGCCGTGCAGGTGAGCGCCACAATCAGGACTGCATACGACCGAGGCACACAGGGCCAACACCCGGCATCATGGTGTGGGGAGCGATCTCCTACACTGGCCGTACACCACTGGTGATCGTCGAGGGGACACTGAATAGTGCACGGTACATCCAAACCGTCATCGAACCCATCGTTCTACCATTCCTAGACCGGCAAGGGAACTTGCTGTTCCAACAGGACAATGCACGTCCGCATGTATCCCGTGCCACCCAACGTGCTCTAGAAGGTGTACGTCAACTACCCTGGCCAGCAAGATCTCCGGATCTGTCCCCCATTGAGCATGTTTGGGACTGGATGAAGCGTCGTCTCACGCGGTCTGCACGTCCAGCACGAACGCTGGTCCAACTGAGGCGCCAGGTGGAAATGGCATGGCAAGCCGTTCCACAGGACTACATCCAGCATCTCTACGATCGTCTCCATGGGAGAATAGCAGCCTGCATTGCTGCGAAAGGTGGATATACACTGTACTAGTGCCGACATTGTGCATGCTCTGTTGCCTGTGTCTATGTGCCTGTGGTTCTGTCAGTGTGATCATGTGATGTATCTGACCCCAGGAATGTGTCAATAAAGTTTCCCCTTCCTGGGACAATGAATTCACGGTGTTCTTATTTCGATTTCCAGGAGTGTATATGTATAAGAACATAAGTAGACGAAGCAAATTCCACCATATGACATTTTAAGCAAAAAAGTCAACTTTAATGAAGGAGTAAAATACAGTTGTTTACGACATTATTAATTATGTAAGAAATAACATAATGGATAAGTTTAACAGGCTTCATTAGTTCGTTTGAAGCTTTCTTTGATGTGTATGAATGTACATATTTTCCCTAGCAAATAATTGTCGATGTTTTGAAATGTTGTCTCACTTCTCAGTAATTTGCCAAACATAATTGATCAAGAACAGAGGTTATAAAGTTTGCTTTGGCCATTGACAAATTTTGTCCTTGTTAGCTCTTCAGTTCTGATACTATAACATTTTATACATGTTATGGATGGTGACTCAAAACCCCAATTTCGCCGTTCAGTACTGTGTTATGCGACTTGACGAGATGTGACATGAAAGACATTGTAAATACATGCTGACGTGTAGCTTATGTGACGTCATGCTCGTTCATTTTGCTCTTCAGATCTAACAGCCAAATTTATTTGAAATATCAGACGTAAACTGCTATGGTGCCTGCAAAACGTCTATACTAAATTCACAGACCTTACGAAGGGAATCTTTTACTAGCGATATGACAACATTCAAAATTTATAGGACAAATCTACGGCGTCCCGAGATCACGTGACCATTGTGGCAACGTATGTTGACAACACAAGATCAATTCTGCGCTTCTGAATGCTCACTCCAGAGATATTTCTACTCTATGGCAAGAACGCACACCAAGTTCCAGCCATATTGGTCTATGTTTGGCATTCGTGTGCGAAGAAGTCGAATGATTGTCAAAAAATGGACGAAAAAAAAATTCGTGTGGTGATTAAACATTACTTTATGAAAGGCAAAACGCCTCAGGAGACTAAAGAGAAGCTTGATAGACATTACGATGACTCTTCACCTTCGATAGAACAGTTTATAAGTGGTTTCAAAATTTTCGGATTGGCCATATGGTCACAAGTGATGCTGAACATTCTGGACGCCCTGTGGAGGTTACAACTCCAGAAATCATTCATAAAATCCATGATATGGTGATGGATGACAGAAGAATTAAGTTGCGTGCGATTACTAGTGCTGTGGGCATCTCGAATGAACGGGCACATAATATTTTGCATAACATTTGGACATAGAAAACTATCTGCAAGATGGGTTCCGCGCTTGCTCACGCTTGACCAAAAACGGAATCATGTGAAGTGTTGCAAGGATGGTGTGCAGCTATTCAGGAAGAATCCACAGGACTAAGCATCGTTTCGTCACTGTGGATGAAACATGGATACATTACCATACTCCTGAGACCAAACAACAATCTAAACAGTGGGTTACCAAAGGAGAATCCGCACCAAAAAACGCGAAGACCATTCCTTCGGCCGGATATGTTATGGCGACTGTCTTTTGGCATTCGCAAGGGATATTCCTCACAGACTATCTGGAAAAGGATAAAACTATTACAGGCGCATATTATTCATCGTTATTCGATCGTTTGAAAACCGAGCTGCCAGAAAAACTCTGGCGACTGGACCGCAAAAAAGTCGTTTTCCATCACGACAGTGCACCAGCACACACCTCAGCAGTTGTGGTCGCAAAATTAATGGAACCAGGATTACAACTCGTTTCGCATCCCCCGTATTCTCCAGACTTGGCATCCTCGGACTACTATTTGTTCCCCAATTTGATGAAATGGCTGTTGGGGCAAAGATTTTATTCAAACGAGGTGGTGATTGCAGCAACTACCTATTTTGCAGACTTGGACAGTTCCTATTATTCGGAAGCCTTCAACAAATTAGAACAGCGTTGGACGAAGTGTGTAAGTCTAAAAGGAGACTATATCGAAAAATAAAGGTTTACCCCAAACACGTAAGTGGTTTTTGTTTTTGCACGGGCTCTCCAAACGCCCCTCGTACATCTCTCTGTGCGAACTCTGATTTCCCTTATTGTCTTACGATAATCGTTTCTCCCTATGTAGGTCGGTGTCAACAAATATTTGTAGTACCAGAGGTGGCTTTTTGTGTTATGCAGAGTCTCTGAAAATTTTAGTTTGTGGGAAATTGATTTTAAAGAAAAAACTTGAAATTTGTTACTTACAGTTAATTAAAACTGTCCTGCTGCATATGATAATCCTTCTTTGGCCTCTAGCAGGTCTTCCAGCTTCTTTTTCACCTTGCTGGATGTTTGTATTCCTTTCTTGGCCATATTAGATGCAGATCTGTCTGCATCGGCTATCCTCATTTTTCGGAATGCTGCAGCCCACTGATCATGTTTTCACCAGGATTAATTCCCAGCTTTTTCAGTACCCAACACTTTCCAATATTACCACAATTGAATGTAGTAACAGCATCATGAACTCCTAGTTTCATTGTATGCATGCCTACAAATAAAGTTTTAGGAAGGCGGTTCCAAATTATGCTGTTGACACATTCATTTGGGTTCTTTGTCTGCCCATCCAGACACTTCCTTAGATCAGGATAAGCCAGTGTCTGAAAATAGGTTCACTTGCTGTAGTAACAGCAGCTCCAGTTGCCTGAGCCCTATTGTATTTGCACCACGAATTTTCTCCTGATACGCACAATCCATGACATGGCATATCATCAGTAGAGGACTTGTGGAAGAATATGGCCCAAACATCCCTGTTCATTGCCTCCAGATTTTCTTTATTTCTCCTAATTGCCTGCCCATAGTATACCTGCCAATTTTCTATTTCAGTTTTAGTTAACTCACTCTGTCCAGTAAACAATTTTCCATCTTCTAATTTTTTACCTCTCGTATCAACAGTTTTCTCAGTCTGGCTCCCAAACGTTTTTGAACATGGAATACACATTCTATTTTGCTAATAATGGCATCTCCATATGGCTCAGAGTTGACAGTGGGTGATAAAAGTGGGCGTGGCACATAAACACACGTGGTAGCAAAATGCTGTTTAAATGCTCGAAAAAAAAAAAAAAATCAGCAAAATCCTTTTCTGAGTTCTGAAATAAAATCTTAATCTATCGAAATATGAATGAAACCGAGAATCGATTTTTTTTCGACCTGACATAAATGGCCGTATCTTTTGAATGCATTGATTTAGAAGCTAATGTTTATTACGCCGCCCATAGACCATAGCATGTGGAAAATTTCCAACTTGATAGGTCTATCCTTTCCTGAGAGAAAGTGTTTTGGAAAGTGGGGCAGACACACAGACAAAAGTGATCCTTCAAGGTTTCATTTTTAGTGATTCAAGCAGGAAGACTAAAAAGTAAAAAGGTATTCATAAAGCCCAATTCCTCTTTTTTCTTGCTGACTCTTTTTCCTTGGGGACCGCAAAAGCCCAAGAGCGGCACTTGTTTTCCGCTTTCGCCGCCATAGAGTGACGCGAGTAAACATTTACAGGCCAGGAAAGTATTGCCGGAAACACTGCCGGGCCACGTTGCCCAGCACGTGGCTGCAATTGGTGCGACAGGCAATCTAAGCGCTGGCGCGCTCGCAAACAACGATACACCGGCCGCGCATTACGCAACTGCGTTCTTGCCGCCGGCCACTATATATCCTTGCCGCCACGCCCTTGACCTGTTGGTCTGTCACTCGTGGACTCAGCTGTGCGCCTGTTACGTCACACATGGCGCTTGCCGTCACTTGAGACGCGTATAGCGAGTGCGGTGCGGTGCGGCGCGGCGCAGCGCAGCGCGCGTTTTTGTAACATCACAGGTTCAAATTGGGACGCGACTGGGACGCGGACGCGACGCGACTGGGACGCGACGCGCGCCTGCGCCAGGTCGCGCGGCGTTGTGGTTGAGGCACAGTTTCTCGCGTCGCGCGTGCCTCGCTAGCACCATGGGAAATCTGAGGAGGGGAGCGGAAAAGTAGCCCGGCCATGTGCTCACATCGGTACGGCGCATATGAGCGGTGGTAGTATTGCCAATACGATAAATTTTGCCTTACTGTGAGTACTGAATTTTATTGCCTTTGGGTAGTGTTTCGTTTTTCCCCAGTTAAACGCTCCAGCTTTCTTCGTTAGCACGTTATACTTTTAATTATATCTGTATAGTTTTGTTTTGTTTTTCTTCTGTTTAGAAAAATGCATACTTCAGTAACTGATGAGCTATTGGCCGCTGAAATAGTATCTTATGCCACCGCGATGTTTTCAGATCGCAAGAGGGGACAGGGGGTAATGAATAAGGAAGCAAGGAATATTATAAAATCATGTGATTAAGAAGCAAGGCAGGAAAGTATAACAAGGCTATCTCTTAGCTGCCTAGTATGCTGGCGTATATGTACGATCTGTTACAAAAAATTTAGAAAAGGGTAATCTCCACAGGTGTGATCCCTTAGTGCTCCTGGTAATACGCGTCCAAGATCTGAAGTAGATTAGATTAGATTTACTTTCATTCCAATTGATCCGTAGTGAGGAGGTCCTCCAGGATGTAGAATACGCCGGAAAAACAACTATACATTCCAAATATTTACAACTAAAACAAATAAGCCAATGTACCATTCCACAGGTCCCAAGTACAACGATCGTCATTTTTTAATGAACACTATATGAAAGAGTCATTTTACAAATACTAATGCATTGAATTTAAAATAAAAAAGTTTTTTTATTTATTTATAAGGTAATAAACATGCAATACAACTACTATTATACTTATTTACAATGAACACATTACTGCACTGAAATTGCGCAGTAGTTATATATATTAATCAGTTGGTTTTACTGAGAAATGCATCAATGGAGTAGGAGGAGTTGGCCACAAATAAATGCTTTACGCTTCTCTTAAACTGAATGTCATTGGTTGTTAAGCTTTTCATGCCTGCTGGCAAGTTACTGAAAATGTGTGTTCCTGAATAATGCACACCTTCTTGTACAAGACTAAGTGACTTTAAATCCTTGTGAAGATTATTCGCCGGCCAGTGTGGCCGAGCGGTTCTCGGCGCTAGTCTGGAACGGCGCGACCGCTACGGTCGCAGGTTCGAATCCTGCCTCGGACATGGATGTGTGTGATGTCCTTAGGTTAGTTAGTTTTAAGTAGTTCTAAGTTCTAGGGGACTGATGACCTCAGATGTTGAGTCCCATAGTGCTCAGAGCCATTTTTGAAGATTCTTCTTATTTCTAGTACTGATTCCATCAATTGAGCTGTTGGTTTGAAAAAGTGATATATTTTTAATGACAAATTTCGCTAAGGAATAAATATACTGAGAAGCAGTAGTTAGTATCCCTAGTTCCCTAAACAGGCTTCTGCAGGATGTTCTTGAGTTCACACCACGTATAACTCTTACAGCACGTTTTTGTGCCCAGAAAACTTTAGCTTGGCTTGATGAATTACCCCAAAAAATATGACAGAAGTCTCACTGTGATTACTTGGACATGGCTGTAATAATGTAATACGACACACTGTAGTACATGCATGTGGCCGGCCGCGGTGGTCTAGCGGTTCTGGCGCTGCAGTCCGGAGCCGCGGGAGTGCTACGGTCGCAGGTTCGAATCCTGCCTCGGGCATGGGTGTGTGTGATGTCCTTAGGTTAGTTAGGTTTAAGTAGTTCTAAGTTCTAGGGGACTTATGACCTAAGATGTTGAGTCCCATAGTGCTCAGAGCCATTTGAAGCCATTTTGAACATGCATGTGAACATCACATTTCCACTGCAAGCTAGAAACAGTCAAAAAGCAGTCACAAATAACAATGTTTTAATTGGATCGGCGTGATGAGAAACAGCATTTCAATCGTTTTATGCACTTTATCAGCATTGTTGTTGTTGTTGTTGTCCTCAGTCCTGAGAATGGTTTGATGCAGCTCTCCATGCTGCTCTATCCTGTGCAAGCTTCATCATCTTGCAGTACCTACTGCAACCTACATCCTTCTGAATCTGTTTAGTGTATTCACCTCTTGGTCTCCCTCTACGATTTTTACCCTCCACGCTGGTCTCCAATGCTAAATTTGTGATCCCTTGATGCCTCAGAACATGTCCTACCAACCGAACCCTTCTTCTTGTCAAGTAGTGCCACAAACTCCTCCCCAATTCTGTTCAGTACCTCCTCATTAGTTATGTGATCCTACCCATCTAATCTTCAGCATTCTTCTGTAGCACCACACTTCAAAAGCTTCTACTCTCACGTGGCTACACTCCATACAAATACTTTCAGAAATGACTTTCTGACACTTAAATCTATACTCGATGTTAACAAATTTCTCTTCTTCAGGAACTCTTTCCTTCCCATTGCCAGTCTACATTTTATTTCCTCTCTAATTCGACCATCATCAGTAATTTTGCTACCCAAATAGCAAAACCCCTTTACTAATTTAAGTGTCTCATTTCCTAATCTAATTCCTCAGCATCATCCGACTTAATTCAACTACATTCCATTATCCTCGCTTTGCTTTTGTTAATGTTCATCTTATACCCTCCTTTCAAGACACTGTCCATTCCATTCAACTGCTCTTCCTAGTCCTTTGCTGTCTCTGACAGAATTACAATGTTATCGGCGAACCTCAAAGTTTTTATTTCTTCTCCATGGATTTTAATACCTACTCCGAACTTTTCTTTTGTTTTCTTTACTGCTTGCTCAATATACAGATTGAATAGCATCGGGGATAGACTACAACCCTGTCTCACTCCCTTCTCAACCTCTGCTTCCCCTTCATGTCCCTGGACTCTTGTAACTGCTGTCTGCTTTCTGCACAAATTGTAAATAGCCTTTCGCTCCCTGTATTTCACCTCTGCCACGTTCAGAATTTGAAAGAGTATTCCAGTCAACATTGTCAAAAGCTTTCTCTAAGTCTACAAATGCTAGTCTTTCTTCTACGATAAGTCGTAGGGTCAGTATTACCTCACGTGTCCCAACATTTCTACGGAATCCAAACTGATCTTCGCCGAGGTCGGCTTCTACCAGTTTCTCCATTCGTCTGTAAAGAATTCGCGTTAGTATTTTGCAACTGTGACTTATTAAACTGATAGTTCAGTAATTTTCTTATCTGTCAACACCTGCTTTCTTTGGGATTGGAATTATTATATACTTTTTCAAGTCTGAGGGAATTTCGGCTGTCTCATACATCTTGCTCACCAGATGGTAGAGTTTTGTCAGGACTGGCTCTCCCAAGGCCATCAGTAGTTCCAATGGAATCTTGTCTACTCCCGGGGCCTTGTTTCGACTCAGGTCTTTCAGTGCTCTGTCAAACTCTTCACGCAGTATCTTATCTCCCATTTCATCTTCATCTACCTCCTCTCCCATTTCCATAATATTGCCCTCAAGAACATCGCCCCTGTATAGATCCTCTATATACTCCTTTCACCTTTCTGCTTTCCCTTCTTTGCTTAGGACTTGGTTTCCATCTGAGCTCTTGATATTCATGCAAGTGGTTCTCTTTTCTCCAAAGGTCTCATTAATTTTCCTGTAAGCAGTATCTATCTACTCCTCGTGAGATAAGCCTCTAAACCCTTACATTTGTCCTCTAGCCATCCCTTCATAGCCATTTTGCACATCCTGTCGATCTCATTTATGTGACGTTTGTATTCCTTTTTGCCTGCTTCATTTACTGCATTTTTATATTTTCTCCTTTCATCAATTAAATTCAGTATCGGTTCTGTTATTCAAGGATTTCTACTAGCCCTCGTCTTTTTACTTATTTAATGCTCTGCTGTCTTCACTACTTCATCCCTCAAAGCTACCCATTCTTCTTCTACTGTATTTCTTTCCCCCATTCCTGTCAATTGTTCCCTTACGCTCTCCCTGAAACTCTCTACAACCTCTGGTTTAGTCAGTTTATCCAGGTCCCATCTGCTTAAATTCCCGCCTTTTTGCAGTTTCTTCAGTTTCAATCTACACTTCATAACCAATAGATTGTGGTCAGAGTCCACATCTGCCCCTGGAAATGTCTTACAATTTAAAACCTGGTTCCTAAATCTCTGTCTTACCATTATATAATCTATCTGAAACCTGTCAGTATCTAGGCGCGCAGTTCGGAACCGCGCGACTGCTACGGTCGCAGGTTCGAATCCTGCCTCGGGCATGGATGTGTGTGATGTCCTTAGGTTAGTTAGGTTTAAGTAGTTCTAAGTTCTAGGGGACTGATGACCTCAGCTGTTAAGTCCCATAGTGCTCAGAGCCATTTGAACCTGTCAGTATCTCCAGGCTTCTTCCAAGTATACAATCTTCTTTTATGATTCTTGAACCAAGTGTTAACTATGATTAAGTTATGCTCTGTGCAAAATTCTATCAGGCGGCTTCCTCTTTCATTTCTTAGCCCCAATCCATATTCACCTACTACGTTTCCTTCTCTTCCTTTTCCTACTGTCGAATTCCAGTCACCCATGACTATTAAATTTTCGTATCCCTTCACAACCTGAATAATTTCTTTTATCTCATCATACATTTCATCAATTTGATCATCATCTGCAGAGCTAGTTGGCATATAAACTTGTACTACTGTAGTAGGCGTGGGCTTCATGTCTATCTTGGCCACAATAATGCGTTCACTATGCTGTTTGTAGTAATCGTTCCATTCTGCACGCGAAACTCCTGTTTTCATTTCAAATGTAAATTCTTAATTATCGATATTTTATGAAAAAATAAATGTTGCGTAAATTAAGAAAACATAGCAATTCAATTTTTTAGGCAAAAATGAAAACCAAATACTGCTTATTTGCACTGTGTCCATTGTTTTATACCACAGATGTAGATTAGTGTCCTATAATTATGAAACAAAATCATTTTCACAACATCGAGCACTCCAGACAAATGCCGCATTTTTACGTTTGCGACTCCACGTTTACAATATGAACCCCACAGAACTGACCCGGAGCCTTGTTCAGGGATTTGGACCGAGAAATAACAAGACTGTTAAGCTGCCAGACGTACCGGAACTAACGCACGCAGCGTTCTCACACTTCACTACCGAACGCTGGCGGGGTACAAAAAGGCGCGGCACAAAAGAAGAGAAGCAAACGCGGCGCCTGGCTGGCTTCTTGGATTCTGTTGTTGATCGACTCGTTATCAAAGTAGCTGTTCCTGAACAAAGTTCTCGGATTCGGACGAGCAAGGATCTAAGATGTTATCTGACGACTGACTGTAATTAATGACTTCAGTATTCAACAGTACGGTGTAATCCCTGCAGTACGCTTTTGAATCACACATAGCTCGCTCAGAAAAATTAACCTGTGTTTAAGTTAGGAATTTTCATCGCTGTTGTTTGTAATTTGAATACTATATGAGCTGTGAACGAGAGCATTTTTTTTTTGCTTTCCGTCTGGTCAACTGAGAATCGCGCATTATTGCTCGAGTTTTGCCGAATATTATTTCATTCTTTTTGTAAACTGAATTACATTCAAAGCTACACTGCTTCTTTGCTCGTCTGTTTTTACTTCCTACCTGCAACTGCTCACACCATTGCAGGCTAGTTCGACCTCTGCCTGGCCAGTGCTGTGCAAGTTAAATGCGACGGTGAAGCTGTTTGTTGTCTCTTATTACAGCTCGGTCCATGTGCGTGTTAACACAGCATAAAAAGCATCCTTATGGTCGTGCTTAACTGTACTGGTCACAGCTTGGCTTCCTGTCTACGTGAAACGAAGCCAATGAGATTCAATCAAACGCGGAAGAATACGTGGCGTAATGTTTACATGAGGTTTACTCTTATGGTGAACGGAGTATAGCTCATGGCTCTCTCTGTGATAAGCACAAATAGTTGACGTAGTTTGCCAAACGCGCGTGAGGTGCCATCTGTCGGATTCGTGTCATAGTTACCAAGCCAAAGGCGCTAGGCCATATTGGGTCACAGGTCTTATCCAGTTAACTTACTTTGAAGAAGACACGTTAATGAGGGAAGATTACTGAAAAACGAGTATCTTTTGTAGAAATGTTCGTCATGTGAACCAGAATCTATTCAAACACCATAATTTAATGGCTAAGTACTTCATCATCATATGTATCTAAACAGACGCCGTGAACTTATGCTGCAGAAAAATAATTATTTTTGTTCCCCTGTGTTATGAATAATGTATGTGGGGGCAAACAAGGAATGAATATTCCGTCCGCGCGTCTTACGCTCTTTTAGCCGCGGTTAAGATATCGCCGTGCCGTAGCCGTGGGCAGTGGATATCCGGCCTAACCGAATAATTTCGCTCAGCGAATGCATCTAATGCTGAAAGGTCGCGTGACCGTGACACGAGGGCAAGGTGTGGGATGGCGTTTCACAGGCAAGACAAGACACAGGCCGTGTCTTATACTCACGTCAGTATAAGCAACGACTCTTGAATCACTAGAACTTCGTGCGATCCGCTTGTGTAATTAAAGGCAATGACTACTTCTGGAAAAGGGAAAAACCACTACACGCTACGCGTGAGAGAGAGAGAGAGAGAGAGAGAGAGAGAGAGAGAGAGAGAGGAGAAAAGAGAGAGAGAGAGAGAGAGAGGAAAATAGAGAGAGAGAGGAAAAAAGAGAGAGAGAGAGAAAAAAAAAAGAGAGAGAGAGAGAGAGGAAAAAAGAGAGAGAGAGAGAGAGAGGAAAAAAAGAGAGAGAGAGAGAGAGAGAGAAAAGAGAGAGAGAGAGAGAGAGAGAGAGAGAGACAGAGAGAGAGACAGAGCAAAAGAGAGAGAGGGGGGGGAAGAAAGAGAGAGAGAGAGAGGGGGGGGAAGAAAGAGAGAGAGAGAGAGGGGGGGAAGAAAGAGAGAGCGAGAGAGGAAAAGAGAGAGAGAGAGGAAAAGAGAGAGAGAAAGAGAGAGAGAGAGAGAGAGAGAGAGAGCGAGAGACGTTTCTTTCGATAAGTCAGCAAGGTTACGGAAGGCATCCCTCGTGCGAAACTCAGTTTGTGCGAACTATGGATGGAGCACAGCAGGCAGATGGTTCTACATTCCCTGATTTCCTGAAGATGTTTGACACAGTGTCCCACTGGAGACTGTTAATGAAGGTCCGAGTATTGGGATTTAGTTCCCAGGTACGTGACTCCCTTTAACACTGGATGGCGACTGTTCAAGGGTATCGTAGGAGTCCAAATGGCTCTGAGCACATCTCAGTCATCAGCCCCCTAGAACTTAGAACTACTTGAACCTAACTAACCTATGGACAACACACACATCCATGCCCGAGGCAGGATTCGAAACTGCGACTGTAGCAGCAGTGTGGTTGCGGACTGAAGCGCCTAGAACCGCTCGGCCTGCTATCGTAATACGACTCCTGCAGGGTAGTGTGAATAGGACCGCTGTTGTTGTCTATGTTGTTGTTGTGGTCTTCAGTCCTGGTTTGATGGAGCTCTCCATGCTACTCTATCCCTTGCAAGCTTTTTCAGCTCCCAGTACCTACTGCAACCTACATCCTTCTGAATCGGTTTAGTGTATTCATCTCTTGGTCTCCCTCTACGATCTTTATCCTCTACGCTGCCCTCCAATACTAAATTGGTGATCCCTTGATGCCTCATAATATGTCCTACCAACCGATCCCTTTTTCTAGTCAAGTTGTGCCACAAATTTCTCTTCCCCCAATTCAGTTCAATACCTCCTCATTAGTTATGTGATCAAACCATCTAATCTTCAGCATTCTTCTGTAGCACCATATTTCGAAAGCATCTATTGTCTTCTTGTCTCAACTATTTATCATCCAGGTTTCACTTCCATACATGGCTACACTCCATACAAATACTTTCAGAAACGACTTCCTGACACTTAAAATGGTTCAAATGGCTCTGAGCACTATGGGACTCAACTGCTGTGGTCATAAGTCCCCTAGAACTTAGAACTACTTAAACCTAACTAACCTAAGGACATCACACACATCCATGCCCGAGGCAGGATTCGAACCTGCGACCGTCGCGGTCGTGCGGTTCCAGACTGTAGCGCCTTTAACCGCCCGGCCACTCCGGCCGGCTCCTGACACTTAAATCTATACTCGATGTTAACAAATTTCTCTTCTTCAGAAACGCTTTCCTTGCCATTGCCAGTCTACATTTTATATCCTCTCTACTTCGACCATCATCAGTTATTTTGGTCCCCAAATAGCAAAACTCCTGTACTACTTTAAGTGTCTCATTTCCTAATCTAATTCCCTCAGCATCACCAGACTTAATTACACTACATTCCATTATATTCCATTAGCCTTGTTTTGCTTTTGTTGTGCATCTTATATCCTCCTTGCAAGACACTATCCATTCCGTTCAACTGCTCTTCCAGGTCCTTTGCAGTCTCTGACAGAATTACAATGTCATCGGCGAACCTCAAAGTTTTTATCTCTTCTCCATGGATTTTAATAACTACTCGGAATTTTTCTTTTGTTTCCTTTACTGCTTGCTGAATATACAGATTGAATAACATCGGGTATAGGCTACAACTCTGTCACTCCCTCCCCAGCCACTGCTTCCTTTTCATGTCCCTCGACTCTTGTAACTGTTCAAATGGTTTAAATGGCTCTAAACACTATGAGACTTAACATCTGAGGACATCTGTCCCCTAGACTTAGAACTACCTGAAACTAACTGAACCTAAGGACATCACACACATCCATGCCCAAGGCAGGATTCGTACCTGCGATGGTAGCAGAAGCGTGGTTCCGGACTGAAGCTCCTAGAAACGGCTATCGTTAGGAGTACCGTAGGGAAGTGTCAATAGGACCACTGTTGTTCTCTATGTACGTAAATGATTTGGCGGGTAGGGTTGCTGACGAAGTTTTAGTGTACTGGAAAGTATTATCGCCGAGTGTAGGGGGATACAGGGTAAGTTCAACTGAATTTGTATTTAGTGTCGTCAATTTTATCACCCTCTGAACGTAGAAAAATGCAAGTTCGTGCAGATTTCAAGGTGAAACAAGTCCTGCAATGTTTTTTGGTGAAATGCATGATGAACACAGTTCTGCGTCGTCTACTGATGTTCGAATACGGCATCGGCGATCTCTTACTTGACAGTCACGTCACTTAAATATTTAGGCGTAACGTTGCAAAGCGATATGAAGTGGAACGAGCATGTAAGGTCTTTAGTAGGGAAAATGAATGGCCGACTTCGGTTCATCGGGTGAATTCGGGGAAAGTGTAGCTCATCTGCAAAAGGAAACACAGTAGAGAGCACCAGTGCGACCCTTTCCTGAATACTGTTGGAATACTTCGGATCCGCGCCAGGTCAGATTGAAGGAAGACATCTGAACAATTCCCTGATTTGTTAGATCTACATCTACGTGATTACTCTGTTATTCACAATAAAGTGCCTGGCAGAGGGTTCAATGAACCACCTTCAACCTGTCTCTCTACCGTTTCACTCTCGAACGGCGCGCGGGAAAAACGAGTACTTAAATTTTTCTGTGCGAACCCTGATTTCTCTTATTTTATCGTGATGATCATTTCTCCCTATAAAGGTGGGTGCCAGCAGAATGTTTTCGCAATCGCAGCAGAAAACTGGCGATTGAAATTTCGTGAGATGATTGTCTCGCAACGAAAAACTCTTTTGTTTTAAAATTGCTACACCAAGAAAAAATGCAGATGATAAACGGGTATTCATTGGACAAATATATTATACTAGAACTGATATGAGATTACATTTTCACGCAATTTGGGTGCATAGATCCTGAGAAATCAGTACCCAGAACAACCACCTCTGGCTGTAATAACGGCCTTGATACGCCTGGGCATTGAGTCAAACAGAGCTTGGATGGCGTGTACAGGTACAGCTGCCCATGCAGCTTCAACACGATACCACAGTTCACCAAGAGTAGTGACTGGCGTATTGTGACGAGCCAGTTGCTCGGCCACCAATGACCAGACGTTTTCAATTGGTGAGAGATCTGGAGAATGTGCTGGCCAGGGCAGCAGTCGAACATTTTCTGTATCCAGAAAGACCCGTACAGGATCTGCAACATGCGGTCGTGCATTATTCTGCTGAAATGTAGGGTTTTGCAGGGATCGAATGAAGGGTTGAGCCACGGGTCGTAACACATCTGAAATATAACGTCCACTGTTAAAAGTGCCGTCAATGTGAACAAGAGGTGACCGAGACGTGTAACCAATGGCACCCCATACCATCATGCCGGGTGATATGCCAGTATGGCGATGACGAATACACGCTTCCAATGTGCGTTCACCGCGAAGTCGCTAGACACGGATGCGACTATCATGATGCTGTAAACAGAACCTGGATTCATCAGAAAAATGACGTTTTGCCATTCGTGCACCCAGGTTCGTCGTCGAGTCCACCATCGCAGGCGCTCCTGTCTGTGATGCAGAGTCAAGGGTAACCGCAGCCATGGTCTCCGAGCTGATAGTCCGTGCTGCTTCAAACGTCGGCGAACTATTCGTGCAGATGGTTGTTCTCTAGCAAACGTCCCTATCTGTTGACTCAGGGATCGAGACTGTGATATGCAAATGATTAGCTTCTCAGAGCATTCATACAAGATTGGCGCCGGTGGCGACACCTACGACGTGCTGACATGAGGAAAGTTTCCAACCGATTTCTCACACACAAGCAGCAGTTGACCGGCGTTGTCCGGTGAAACGTTGTTGTGATGCCTCTTGTAAGGAGGAGAAATGCGTACCATCACGTTTCCGACTTCGATCCCCGAGTCAACACGTGAGGACGTTTGCAAGACAACCAACTGCACGAACAGTTCGACTGCAGCAGCACGGACTATCAGTTCGGAGACCATGGCTGCGGTTATCCTTGACGCTGCGTCACAGACAGGAGCGCCTGCGATGGTGTGCTCGACGACGAACCTGGGTGCACGAATGGAAAAACGTCATTTTTTCGGACGAATCCAGGTTCTGTTTACAGCACCATGATGGTCGCATCCGCGTTTGGCGACATCGCGGAGAACGCACATTGGAAGCGTGTATTCGTCATCGCCATACTGGCGTATCACTTGGCGTGATGGTATGGGGTACCACTGGTTACATGTCTCGGTCACCTCTTGTCCGCATTGACGGCACTTTGAACAGTGGACGTTACATTTCAGATGTGTTACGACCCGTGGCTCTACCCTTCATTCGATGCCTGTGAAACCCTACATTTCAGCAGGATAATGCACGACCCACGTTGCAGGTGCTGTACGGGCCTTTCTGGATGCAGAAAATGTTCGACTGCTGCCCTGGCCAGCACATTCTCCAGATCTCTCACCAATTGAAAACGGCTGGTCAGTGGCGGCCGAGCAACTGGCTCGTCACAATACGCCAACCACTACTCTTGATGAACTGTGGTATCGTGTTGAAACTGCACGGGCAGCTGTACCTGTACACGCCACTCAATACCCAGGTGTATCAAGGCCGTTATTACGGCCAGAGGTGGTTGTTCTGGATACTGATTTCTCAGGATCTATGCACCCAAACTGCGTGAGAATGTAATCACATGTCAGATCTAGTACAATATATTTGTCCAACGAATACCCGTTTATCATGTGCGTTTCGTCTTGGTGTAGCAATTGTAATGGCCAGTAGTGTAGAAGGTGTAAGTTTCTTTGCCTACTTTATTTGATATTTTGATTCTATATTTCTTGAAACATATAATGCAGAAGCCTGAGGGACTCTTGGAATTTTCCACTGTTCGAAGTCTACATCTATTGCTGGAAATAATGACAATAAAAAACCGAAAATCGGTTATTTTAGATACTGGTCATTTTTGAGCAGTTTCAGTCAGTCAGTTTGAACTGGAGATGGAACAAACGTGTGTAATCGAAGACTGGTTCTTTCAGCAATATGCGCCATCACCATGTCCTGATACGCATCCACCACATTTTTTTCCGTTTTCCTGTGTCGGCTGTAGAAGTGGTATGTAAACAATCTTTCCCAGTTCTATCAGTACATCGATTGCAGGCTCCCCCCCCCTCCCCTTTCCCGCCCTGCTTCAGCCATAAGCCAATCATCTGATAGCGTGAAAAATCAGTGTCTACGCGATCTCGCTGCCATATGCGCGTATCTCTACGTCATTACTCACTAAATGTTACTGGTGGGACATGTATTCGTATTTCTCTGTCTCAATACAGCGGGTGGACAAAAAAGTGTAAGCAACGCGTTAAACGCATGCCTGAACATAAATAGAGATGCTGCTCAAGGTTGCAGGTTGTACAGAGGATAGGCAAAATACGAGGGGCGTTTGGAAAGTCCGAGAGATGTCACCACCGGCGCATATCGATGTCATGTTTAGACAGTAGCGTCTTTGGAAAGAACGCACACCAAGTTTCAGCCATATTGGTCTATTTCTTTGTGTTTGGCATTTGTGTGAATCAAGAAAGTCGAGTGATTGTAAAAAAAAAATGGACAAAAGATAATTTCGAGTGGTGATTTAACATTACTTTATGAAACGGAAAACGGCTCAGGAGGCTAAAAAGAAGCTTGATAAAAGTTACGGTGACTCTGCACCTTCGATTAGAACAGTTTGTAAGTGGTTTCAAAATTTTCGGAGGTGGCCATATGGGCACAGGTGATGCTGAACGTTCTGGACGCACTGTGGAGGTTACGACTCCAGAAATCATTCATAAAATCCGTGGTGTGGTGATGGATGACAGAAGAGTTAAGGTGCGTGATATTTCTAGAGCTGTGGGCATTTCGAATGAACTGGTACATAATACTTTCCATAAACATTTAGACACGAGAAAGCTATCCGCAAGATGGGTTCCGCGATTGCTCACGCTTGACCAAAAACGGAATCGTGTAAAGTGTTGCAAGGATGGTTTGCAGCTGTTCAGGAAGAATCCGCAGGACTTTAAGCGTCGTTTCGTCACTGTGGATGAAACGTGGATACATTACTATACTCCTGAGACGAAATAACAATCTAAACAATGGCTTACGAAGGGAGAATCTGCACCAAAAAAGGCGAAGACCATTCCTTCGACCGGAAAGGTTATGGCGACTGTCTTTTGGGATTCGCAAGGGATAACCCTCATCGACTATCTGCAAAGGGTGAAACTATTACAGGTGTATATTATTCATCGTTATTGGACCGTTTGAGAACCGAGCTGCAAGAAAAACGCTGGCGACTGGACCGCAAAAAAGTCCTTTTCCATCACGACAATGCACCAGCACACACCTCAGCAGTTGTGGTCGCAAAATTAATGGAAATAGGATTCCAACTCTTTTCACATCCACCCTATTCTCCAGACGTGGCTCCCTCGGACTACTATTTGTTCCCCAATTTGAAGAAATGGCTGGCAGGACAAAGATTTTATTCAGACGAGGAGGTGATTGCAGCAACTAATCGCTATTTTGCAGACTTGGACAATTCCTATTATTCGGAAGCCATCAACAAATTAGAATAGCGTTGGAGGAAGTGTACAAGTCCAAAACGAGACTATGTCGAAAAAATAAAAAAAAGTTTACCCCAAACACGTAAGTAGCTTTTATTTTTGCACGGTCTTTTCAAACTCTCCTCGTAATGTGAACAGTGGCAGTAATGGGATGGTTGTGTTTTGACGGTCAATATCGCAGGTAAGGCACGTGTCGCGCTGGACTGCGTGTTCAGTACGACCTAGGCACCAGTGCAGGCTGTTTACGAGTACTGGACACTTCGTATTTGCATTCAGAGGCCGAGGCCGACGTGCAATGAAAGACCTAACAGAGTTCCAAAGAGGGCAGTTTGTGGGGGACCGATTAGCTGGAGCATCAGTAACCAAGGCAGCCAACTTATTGAATGTTTCAAGAGCAACTGTTTCAACAGTCACGACAGCCTACACAACACATGGCTGAAGTGACAGCAGAGCTCAACAGCCATGTTCGAGACCCCGTATCTATTGACACTGTCCACCGAGAACTACATGAAGCGAACATTCGTGGACGAGTTGCTATACCGAAACCATTAGTGACGACAACCAACGAAAAGAAGTGTAGAACATTGTGTCTGGAGCATAAATACTGGACGGCTGATCAGTGAAAAGAGTCGACGTTTTCGTTATTTCCAACATCGGGCCGGGTTTATGTCTGGAGAACGCCAAAAGAAGCCTACAATCATCATTGCTTCATTCCAGCCGTTAAGCATGGAGGTGGAAGTGTGATGGTGTGGGCAGCCTTATGGTGGTACTCTGCTGGTCCCATCATTAAAGGCCGAGTTACAGCCGACGATTACGTGAACAGTTTAGGTGATGTGGTGCACCCCACAATTCAACTGTTGTTCCCCAACAATGACGCCATACTTCAGGACGATAATGCACCCGTTCAGACAGCCCGGACAGTACTGTCGTGGTATGAGGAGCATGGAACTGAACTACAGCGTCTTTCCTGGTCAGCACAGTGCCCAAACTTGAACATTGTGGAACCCTTGTGGGCGGTATTGGAGCGCAGACTCCGGAGTGGATTTCCGCCTCCCTCGTCACTACGGGAGTTAGAAGAGGTTCTGATCGAAGAGTGGCATAACATTCCACTGCAGAGTATACGATCATTACACAAGGGTCGTCCACAAAGTGTGGGTGTTACAAAAAGTTACGGCCAAACTTTCAGGAAACATTCGTCACACACAAAAGATGTTATGTGGACATGTGTCCGGAAACGCTTACTTTCCATGTTACAGCTCATTTTAGTTTCGTCAGTATGTGCTGTACTTCCTCGATTAACCGCCAGTTGGCCCAATTGAAGGAAGGTATGTTGACTTCGGTGCTTGTGTTGACATGCGACTCATTGCTCTACAGTAGCATCGAGCACATCAGTACGTAGCATCGACAGGTTAGTGTTCATCACGAACGTGGTTTTGCAGTCAGTGGAATGTTTACAAATGCGGAGTTGGCAGATGCCCATTTGATGTACGGATTAGCACGGGGCAATAGCCGTGGCGCGGTACGTTTGTATCGAGACAGATTTCCAGAACGAAGGTGTCCCTACAGGAAGACGTTCGAAGCAATTGATTGGCGTCTCAGGGAGCACGGAACATTCCAGCCTATGACTCGCGACTGGGGAAGACCTAGAACGACGAGGACACCTGCAATGGACGAGGCAATTCTTCGTGCAGTTGACGATAACCCTAATGTCAGCGTCAGGGAAGTTGCTGCTGTACAAGGTAACGTTGACCATGTCACTGTATGGAGAGTGCTACGGGAGAAGCAGTTGTTTCCGTACCGTGTACAGCGTCTGCAGGCACTATCAGCAGCTGACTGGCCTCCACGGGTACACTTCTGCGAATGGTTCGTCCGACAATGTGTCAACCTCATTTCAGTGCAAGTGTTCTCTTTACGGACGAGGCTTCATTCCAACGTGATCAAATTGTAAATTTTCACAATCAACATGTGTGGGCTGTCGAGACTGCGCACGCAATTGTGTAATCAGGTCATCAACACAGATTTTCTGTGAACGTTTGGGCAGGCATTGTTGGTGATGTCTCGATTGGGCCCCATGTTCTTCCACCTACGCTCAATGGAGCACGTTATCACGATTTCATACGGGATACTCTACCTGTGCTGCTAGAACGTGTGCCTTTACAAGTACGACACAACATGTGGTTCGTGCACGATGGAGTTCCTGCACATTTCAGTCGAAGTGTTCGTACGCTTCTCAACAACAGATTCGGTGACCGACGGATTGGTAGAGGCGGACCAATTCCACGCTCTCCTGACCTCAACCCACTTGACTTTCATTTATGGGGGCATTTGAAAGCTCTCGTCTACGCAACCCCGGTACCAAATGTAGAGACTCTTCGTGCTCGTATTGTGGACGGCCGTGATACAATACGCCATTCTCCAGGGCTGCATCAGCGCATCAGGGATTCCGTGCGACGGAGGGTGGATGCACGTATCCTCGCTAACGGAGGACATTTTGAACATTTCCTGTAACAAAGTGTTTGAAGTCACGCTGGTAAGTTCTGTTGCTGTGTGTTTCCATTCCATGATTAATGTGATTTGAAGAGAAGTAATAAAATGACCTCTAACATGGAAAGTAAGTTTTTCCGGACACATGTCCACATAACATATTTTCTTTATTTGTGTGTGAGGAATGTTTCCTGAAAGTTTGTCCGTACCTTTTTGTATCACCCTGTATAAAACCAACGTGTACAGATACAGAAAAAATATTTGTTGTACAAAAATCTACAATTGTTAAACTACTTTTTTACATAGCTTCCGAAATTTTGTAGGCACTTAGTCATAGCATGGTACAAGTTGTTGTATGCCTTCTTCATAGAAGGTTGCCGCCTGTGTATCCAACCATGTGATGACATGTGGTTTCAGCTCGTCGTCATCGTTGAAGTGTTGACCACCAAGGACAGATTTGGGGTGTACAAAGAGATGAGAGTCGGTAGGAGCGAGGTCCGAGCTGTACGGACGATGGTCAAGTGCGTCCCAGTGAAATTCCCGTAAGAGTTGTTTGGTCACATTCGTCGTGTGAGGCGAGGCATTACCGTAGAAAAAAGCAACACCTTTTGAGAGTTATCCTCGGCGCTTGTTCTGTATTTCGCGGCGCAATTTCTTAATGGTCTCGCAGTAACCGTGTGCGTAGATTTTTTGGCCTCGTGGTAAGAAATCAATCAGCAAAATGCCTTTTCTGTCCCAAAAAACGGTGCACGTGGCTTTTCGAGGTGTGAAGGTTTGCTTAGGCTCAACCTTCGTTGGGAATTATGGTGTGTGTACTGTAAGACCTTCGGTACACACACCATCAGATTATTTGACTTGCCGCTCTAACGAAGTAGGCGAGTGTCAGCAATATGTCTCGTGGTCTTATCGTGGCGTGTTCATCTTCTGCCGTTCGGTCATACGATAGAAATGCCACTTGCACGCTTAGAGTAGCAGATTGACGGTGACCAACTTTAAACAGAACTTTATTAATTTTCACACACATTTATAAATAAAATAATAAGCATAAAAATAACTTAACTTGATTCTGGATGCTATTTACAATTGACTATCCGAAGTTCCTTTGGCCTTGGTACGTTAATCTTATTCTCACATATCTCTGATACTTGACAAAGTGTCTATACATTTCTCTTCATGGCTATGTACAGGAATATGATAATCTTATTAGGTGCAGACTGAAACTTGACTACAGACCAATGCAGACAGGTACAGACCAATGCAGACTGGTACAGACAAATGCAGACTGACTAATCGGAGGTCTGTACACTCATTATTATACCTCACGTGTTCAGGTATCACTGCGCGAGTGTGATCCGCGAGGAGAAAAGGTTCTACGTTAGCAGCAATCTCATTGGCTGCGTTACATATTAATACGCGGATCGGCGGAAGCAGAGTTTGGTCCGTCTCTAAGGCAGCGCCATCTCGTAGTGCGGAGACGGACGAGCGCTGCGCCTGCGCTGTTGTGCTTAGCGGGGCGCGCTCTAGTGGGAAAGTTGCGTACGCGCTGACTACGAGGAACTATGTACGCAACAGGGATGAAGTGTGCCTCCATTCCATTGATTGCCATTTTGTTACAGGGGTGTCGTACGGTACCAAAGTTTCATCCCCCGTGACTATCCGAGAAAGAAAACCATCGCCTCCTTCATTGTAATGTGTCAGAAACTGAATTGCACTGCCCGTCCATTTTTTTTGTGTTGTTCAGTAAGAATTTTGAGTACCCAACGTGAGCAAAGTTTTCGAAATTTCAGTTTTTCAGAAACAATTTCATGAATTAGTGATCGTGAGATTTGCGGAACTTCCATAGAAAGTGTAAACTTACAGTTGTGCTTAATCTTCTCTTCAGGTGTGTGAACCAGTCCATCAGTAACCACAGATCGGCGTCCACTTCGTTCATCGTGGTGCACTTGATCACGTCCTTCATTGAACAGTCTCACCCATCTTCTAACCATTGAATCACTCCTAGCATTGTGTCCGTAATCCTCGCAGACTCGCCGATGAATTTCCTATGGTTTAACTTTCTTTGCATTTAGAAAACGAATCACAGATCTGACTTCACAAGCGGAGGCATTTTCCATTACGGCTGGCATTATAAGGAAGCACTACAAAGCACACGTCGGCAGCAGCGATCTGAAAATGGCGTACATGTCTTCTCCTCGAGTCAGAGTAACTGCTGCGAATGCTCGGAACTGCGATCGTAGCGCTGCCGCGGATAGAAATAGAAACGGAACTTATTTTGTGGACGGCCCTCGTATGCCAGTATTCAAAGAAGAATCCCAGCTGTTTCACGGGCAAATGGGGGTCCAACCCTTTATAAATGAACCATTCCTAAGTACAGTTGTTCACATTATTTGACATATCATCTGTATTTGACTACGAACAGGCCTGTGTTGTGTCCTCAATAAGTTGTGTCGGTCGTGGTCAGAAAACCATTGTCTGCAGTTATGGCTGCATTATCTCTAAACTAAGTGAACTGTCACGTAGGAAAAATTGTTTGTGATTATATTGTGGGTGTTTCTGCAACCTCTACATCTAAATCTGTACTCTCCTAACCACCGTGAGGTGCACGGCTGAGGGTACATCTCATTGTACCAGTTATTAGGGTTTCTTCCTGTTCTATTCAAGTATGGAGCGCGGGAAGAATGACTTGATGCCTCTGTGCGTGCAGCGATTATTCTGATCTTATCCTCACGATTCCTATGTGAGCGATACGTACTGGACTGTAGTATATTCATAATAAAGCCGGTTCTTGGAACTTTGCTAATAGACTTTCTCGGCGTAGTTTATCTCCAACAGTTTTCCAGTTCAGTTCCTTCAGGATTTCTGACGCTCTCCCACGGATCAAACAAAGCTCTGACAATTCGTGCTGCTCTTCTCTGTATATGTGCTGCACCCCCTGTTAGACTGCTCTAGTATGAGCCCCACACACTTGAGCAATATTCTAGAATAGGTCTCACAAGTGACTCGTAAGCCATCTCCGTTGTAGACTGGTTGCACTTCCCCAGTATTCTACCAATTAACCAAGCTCTACCACCTGTTTTATGCACGACTGAGCCTATATGATCACTCCATTTCATATCCCTACGAAGTTTTACACCCACCTACGGGGTGTTCAAAAAGTCTCTCCGCAGTGCCGTATGATTGTTAGCCGCGACTGCCGTATGCCGCAGTGATTTTACCGAAATGAAACTCAGTGAAATACAAGTTATTAATTTATTCAATATTCATTTTTACTTACAAATTTTCACATTAAATGTTGAAAGTGTCCCCCCTGTTGTTGAATACACAATTAAATTCATCTAATCATGTTTACAAACACAAGCTGTAACATTTCTTCTGTAACAGAAGCAGTGAAAGTGGATATTGCAGTTTTCAATTCATCGATGGATTTTGGACGGTTTTTATAGACAGTGGTGTTACGTCAGGCGATCGTGGAGGCCCACCAAAAACATCAGCACGCAGTAACATTGCAACGCGAGCTGTATGCGCGGTTGCACCATCTTGCTGAAAATAACCGTTCAGTATTTCACATAACACAAGGTCTCCTATGAATGGGTACAGAATGTCACTGCAGTATCGTTGTGAGTTTATCGTTTCGTTGAAAAATAGGGGACCCACAATCCGACGTCTAGAAATTGCAATCCAAAACACTAATTTCAGCCGGCCGGAGTGTCCGTGCGGTTCTAAGCGCTACAGTCTGGAGCCGAGCGACCGCTACGGTCACAGGTTCGAATCCTGCATCGGGCATGGATCTGTGTGATGTCCTTAGGTTAGTTAGGTTTAATTAGTTCTAAGTTCTAGGCGACTGATGACTTCAGAAGTTGAGTCGCATAGTGCTCAGAGCCATTTGAACCCTATTTTCACCGAATGAAGTCGTTCCTCATGATTACACAATGAATTTACAGTACTCCACATACGAAAATTTTGCGAGTTCATGTACCCGGATAATGAAACAACGCCTCATCAGTGAAAACCGTTCCATTAAGAATATCCCTTCCACTTCGTTGAACGAAATTTTTGAACCGTTGACAATAATGCAGTCTCTTGCCACGGTCAGTATTTTTCAGTTCTTGCACGACTGTCACTTTGTATGGGAAAAGTTCTAATTTTTTCCTTACAGCTGTGTGGGCCGTTCCGACACTAACATCGATTTCCTGGGCGGTTTTTCTTACGGACTTGTTCGGACTCGTGGAAATTTTATCGGAAATATCGAGTAGTTTATCCTCAGACAAAACGCTAGGACGACCACTTCTCGGTGCATCTGTCACTGAACCCGTACTTCGAAATTTGCTAATCCAATCTCGCACAGTATCGCGATATGGGAGTGTTGTCTACGGGAAAACTGAATTAAATGTTTGACGAACAAACTGTGTACTTACCGACAGCTTTGAACACTTGTTCGGCTAAAAACACACGTTCTTCAGTGGTTAGCATTTTAACAGTGACAAAAACGAAACAAGCGAACAAAGCAACTAAACTTAAACGTCCACGTCAACACGTAACGACACACACCAACGATAGTACTGACGCTGGCTGAGATAAACGAAACAGTGGAATGTTTGTTGAGTCCACTTGAAGGGAAGTAACCCAGGCAGGCGAACTATCATACGGCACTGCGGAGAGACTTTTTGAACACCCCGTATTTGTATGAATCGGCCGATTCATTAATATTTCAGTCATAAGACTACTTTTTTTCCTCATTTTGTGAAATGCACAATTTTACATATCTGAATATTTAGAGCAAGTTGCCAGTCTCAAGATCTGATTGAGCATTTATACGGCTTCTCTCAGATAGTACTTCATTGCACAGTGTGATTCACGAAGATGTGCTAATATTTTAAGATGTTATTCCGGAAGTAGAACTAAACAAAAAAGTTCATATAAACATAGGTCCGCAAATGTTTAGTTACGCAGTTGCGGCTAATAAAAGAGCTTGCCTAAAATTTAGCAACCTCGGTTATAGAAGCCATCGCAAAACTGTACGAGGTTAAAGTAAAGCACGATTTCCATTTATTTTGTTATTGATCTGGTGAATCTAACAAAACATGGCCCAGACGTGTATCTGCAGTAGTTCTCAGAACATCGAGAGAAGCAAAGACGTAATTTCGTGAAATTTTTAATTTATTAACTACTTGGCCCTATTTGTTTTTTAAATTCCAGACAGCTGCATAAAACTTTTAACATAAGCTTCAAAGATTTTAATTTTGCAAAAATGATGGTTATAACGTTAACTGCAACTGATGAATGTGTCAATCTGCTTTTATTATTACCATAGCACTTAATACACTTAACGTTATTATGTTCTTCCACTGAACAATACAGAAAACTAACTCCTTTCAAGGTTAGGAAACGAGAAACGGCTCACTAACGGTTGCCAACAATGAGATGAACGTTTCTACATTCTTAACGAAAAGTAAACAAATTTACTTGTATAATAATCTTTGCGAAATACCCTCAGACTTCAAGAAGAATACAATAATTCAAATCCCAAAGAAAGCAGGTGTTGACAGATGTGAAAATTACCGAACTATCAGTTTAATAAGTCACACCTGCAAAATACTAACACGAATTCTTTACAGACGAATGGAAAAACTGATAGAAGCCGACCTCGGGGAAGAGCAGTTTGGATTCCGCAGAAATGTTGGAACACGTGAGGCAATACTGACCCCACGACTTATCTTAGAAGAAAGATTAAGGAAAGGCAAACCTACGTTCCTAGCATTTGTAGACTTAGAGAAAGCTTTTGACAATGTTGAGTGGAATACTCTCTTTCAAATTCTAAAGGTGGCAGTGGTAAAATACAGGGAGCGAAAGGCTATTTACAATTTGTACAGAAACCAGATGGCAGTTATAAAACTCGAGGGGCATGAACGGCAAACAGTGGTTGGGAAGGGACTGAGACAGGGTTGTAGCCACTCCCCGATGTTGTTCAATCTGTATATTGAGCCACCAGTAAAGGAAACAAAAGAAAAATTCGGAGTAGGTATTAAAATCCATGGAGAAGAAATAAAAACTTTGACGTTTGCCGATGACATTGTAATTCTGTCAGAGACAGCAAAGGACTTGGAAGACCAGTTGAATAGAATGGACAGTGTCTTGAAAGGAGGATGTAAGATGACCATCAACAAAAGCAAAACAAGGATAATGGAATGTAGTCGAATTAAGTCGGGTGATGCTGAGGGAATTAGATTAGGAAATGAGGCACTTAAAGTAGTAAAGGAGTTTTGCTATTTGGGGAGCATAATAAATGGTTGTCGAAGTAGAGAGGATATAAAATGTAGATTGGCAACGGCAAGGAAAGCGTTTCTGAAGAAGAGAAATTTGTTAATATCGAGTATAGATTTGTCAGGAAGACGTTTCTGAAAGTATTTTATGGCGTGTAGCCATGTATGGAAGTGAAACATGGACAATAAATAGTTTCGACAAGAAGAGAATAGAAGCTTTCGAAATGTAGTGCTACAGAAGAATGTTGAAGATTAGGTGGGTAGATCACATAACTAATGAGGAGGTATTGAATAGGATTGGGGAGAAGTGTGTGGCACAACTTGACTAGATGGGATCGGCTGGTAGGACATGTCCTGAGGCATCAAGGGATCACAAATTTAGCACTGGAGGGCAGCGTGGAGGGTAAAAATCGTAGAGGGAGACCAAGATATGAATACACGAAGCAGATTCAAAAGGATGGAGGTTGCAGTAGGTACTGGGAGATGAAGAAGCTTGCACAGGATAGAGTAGCATGGAGAGCTGCATCAAACCAGTCTCAGGACTGAAGACCACAACAACAATAACAATCTTTGCTTCTCTAGATGATCTGCGAAACTACTGCAGATATACGTCTGGGACATGTTTTATTATATTCACCAGACCAATAACAACAAAATAAATAGAAATAGTGCTTTACGTTAACCTCGTACAGTTTTGCGATGGCTTCATATTAGCGAAGTTGCTAAATTTCAAGCGAAATCATTTATTAGCCGTAACTATGTAACATTTGCGGACCTATGTTCATATGAACTTTTTTTCTTTCGTTTTACTGGTAGAATAACATGTCAAGATATTTGCACATCTTCGTGAATCAACCTGTAGATAGACAGCTGCATCATCTGCAAGAAGCCTGATTTTACTATTAATATTATCTGCAAGGTCATTAATATACAACATGAACAGGAAGGCTCCCAAAACACTTCCTTGGGCCACACCTGAAGTTAACTTCCACACCTGACGAAAACGTTCCATTCAAGATGACATACCACGTCTTCCCTACCGAAAAGTCCTCAGTCCAGTCACAAATTTCAGTTGTACACCTATATGACTGTACTTTTGACACTTAAGTGCAATGTGGTACCGAGTTAAGTGCTTTTCGCAAATCAAGAAATACTTCATCTTCCTGGGTGCCTTGATCCAAAGCTTACAATATGTCATGTGAGAAAAGTGCGAGTTGGGTTTCACATGGTCGATGTTTTCGAAATCCATGATGGTTGGCATGGAGGTCACTCCGTTCGAGATACCTCATTATCTTTGAGCTCAGAATACTGTTCTGAGATTCTATAAGAAATCTATGTCAAGAATATTGAACCGTACTTTTGTGGACCACTTGCACCATTCTTGTAAACAGGTGTGACCTGTGGCTTTTTCCAAGAACTGGGCACGATTTTTAATTCGAGGCATCCAAGATTGTGTTCACAAGAGGGGCTAACTCAGACCTGTAGTTTTAATGATTCAGTTTTAATGATTTTAGCGTTTCTCAACACAACTGACACTAATGCTTATTCCACTCATCTTTTCAGTAGTAGTTGTTGTTGTTGTGGCCTTCAGTCCAGAGACTGGTTTGATGCAGCTCTCCATGCTACTCTATCCTGTGCAAGCTTCTTCATACCCCAGTACTTACTGCAGCCTCCATCCTTCTGAATCTGCTTAGTGTATTCATCTCTTGGTCTTACTCTACGATTTTTACCCTCCACGCTGCCCTCCAATACTAAATTGGTGATACCTTAATGTCTCAGAACATGTCCTGCCAACTGATCCCTTCTTCTAGTCAAGTTGTGCCACAAACTCCTCTTCTCCCAAATTCTATTCTCCTCATTAGTTATGTGATCTACCCATCTAATCTTCAGCATTCATGTGTAGCACCACATTTCGAAAGTTTCTATTCTCTTCTTGTCCAAACTATTCATTGTCAATGTTTCACTTCCATACATGGCTACACTCCATACAATACTTTCAGAAAAGACTTCCTGACAAATCTATATTCGATGTTAACAAATTTATCTTCTTCAGAAACGCTTTCCTTGCCATTGCCAGTCTATATTTTATATCCTTTGTACCTCGACCATCATCAGTTATTTTGCTCCCCAAATAGCAAAATTTCTTTACTACCTTAAGTGTCTCATTTCCTAATCTAATTCCTCAGCATCACCCGACTTAATTCGACTACATTCCCTTATCCTCCATTTGCTTTTATTGATGTTCCTCTTTATCCTCCTTGCAAGACACAGTCCATTCCGTTCATCTGCTCTTCCAGGTCCTTTGCTGTCTCTGACAGAATGACAATGTCATCGGCGAACCTCAAAGTTTTTATTTCTTCTCCACGGATTTTAATTCCTACTCCGAATTTTTCTTTTGTTTCCTTTACTGCTTGCTCAATATACAGATTGAATAACATTGTCTCACACCCTACCCAACCACTGCTTCCCTTTCATGCCCCTTGACTCTTATAACTGCCATCTGGTTTCTGTACAAATTGCACATAGCCTTTTGCTCCCTGTATTTTACCCCTGCCACCTTCAGAATTTGAGAGAGAGTATTCAAGTCAACATTGTCAAAAGCTTTCTCTGTCTACAAATGCTAGAAACGTAGATTTGCCTTTTCTTTATCTATTTTCTAAGATAAGTCGTAGGGTCAGTATTGCCTCACGTTTTCCAATACTTCTACGGAATCCAAACTGATCTTCCCCGAGGTCGGCTTCTACCAGTTTTTCCCAACGTTTGTAAAGAATTCGTGTTAGTATTTTGCAGCCGTGGCTTATTAAACTGATGGTTCGGTATATTTCACACCTGCTTTCTTTGGGATCGGAATTACTATATTCTTCTTTAAGTCTGAGAGTATTTCGCCTGTCTCATACATCTTGCTCGCCAGATGGTAGAGTTTTGTCAGGGCTTGCTCTCCCAAGGCTATCAGTTTTTGTAATGGAATATTGTCTACTCCCGGGGCCTTGTTTTGACTTAAGTATTTCAGCGCTCTGTCAAACTCTTCATGCTGTATCATATCTCCCATTTCATCTACATACTCTTCCATTTCCATAATATTGTCCTCAAGTACATCGTACTTGTATAGACCCTCTGTATACTCCTTCCGCCTTTCTGCTTTTCCTTCTTTGCTTAGAACTGGATTTCCATCGGAGCTCTTGATAGTCATACAGGTGGTTCTCTTCTTTCCAAAGGTCTCTTTAGTTTTCCTGTAGTAAATATCTATCTTACCCCTAGTGATCTGTGTCTCTACAACCTTACATCTGTCCTCTAGCCACCCCTCCTTAGCTATTTTGCACTTCCTGTCTATCTCATTTGTATTCCTTTTTGACTGCTTCATTTACTGCATTTTTATAGTTTCTCCTTTCGTCAATTAAATTCAATATCTCTTCTGCTACCCAAGGATTTCTATTAGCCCTCGTCTTTTTCCAACTTGATCCTCTGCTACCTTCACTATTTCATCTCTCACAGCTACCCACTCTTCTTCTACTGTATTACCTTGCCCCATTCTTGTCAATCGTTCCGTAATGCCCTCCCTGAAGCTCTCTTTTCAGTAGTACGAGGACTAAATTGGCGGAATTGTGCTGTGTTTTCCTTTGTAATGGAACATTTGAAAACAGAGTTAAGCATTTCAGCTTTTGCATCGCTACCCTGTTTCAGTTCCTGTCTCGTCGCTAAAAGTGATGGTGTTTCCACAAGCACCAGAGGAAAGCTGAAAACATCATCTGCCAAGCCACAACGCAGAAGAAGCCACGCTTTGGTAGCCGCGCGGTGTTAGGCGCGTTGCCATGGTTCGGGCGCCTCCCGCTGTCGGAGGATCGAGCCCTCCCTCGGACATCTACATCATATTTCGCAATCCACCTGCTGGTGCGTGGCGGAGCGTACTTTCCGTACCGCTATCTGATCCCTCCAACCCTGTTCTACTGCCGAAAAGCACGTGGGAAGAATGATTGCTGGTAAGCCTCTGTATTGGCTCTAATATCTCGAATTTTCTCCTCTTAGTCAATACGTGAGATGTGGGGAGGGGGGAAGTAAGAATATGTTGTCCGACTCCTCCTGAAAAGTGTTGTCCCGAAATTTCAGTAGTAATAACGTGTGCCAGTGGAGTTTGTTTAGCGTCTCCGTAACGCTCTCTCGCCAGCTAAACGATCCCGTGACGAAACGCGCCGCTCTTCGTAGGATCTCCTCTATAACCTCTTTCAGTCCTACCTGATAGGGATCGCAGAGAGACGAATAATACTCAAGAATCGGGCGAACAAGCGTCTTATAAGCCACTTCTTTCGTGGATGAGTTACATTTCCTTAAGGTTCTTCCGAAGAATCTGAGTCTGGTATCTGCTTTTTCCCACTATCTGTGTTGTATGGTCATTCCACTTATGGTCGCTCTGGATAGTTACGTCTAGATATTTTACGGCAGACGTTGTCTCCAGCTGTTTGTCATCAATAGTGTAGCTGTACAGTAGTGGATTTCTTTTCCTATGTATGCGAAATACGTTACATTCATTTACGTTCTTAGTGTCAACTGCCAGAGTCTGCACCATTAATCAATTCTCTAAAGGTCGTTCTGCAAATCCTTGCTATCTTCTCGCGTTGTTAATTTGGTATAGACAACTACGTCATCTGCGAATAGCCTTAAAGAGCATCCCACGCTTTCTACTAGATCATTTATACACATTGTAAACAGCAACGGTCCTATCACACTTTCCCTGTGGTACTCCCGATATTACCTTTACATCTGTCGATTTAGTTCCCTTAAGAGCGACGTCTTGAGTTGTAGCTACATGAAAGTCTTTAATACAAACGCAGGTCTGCCCCGATACTCCGTATGTCTTATGTTTTTCATTAAACGGCAATGTGGGACGGTGTCAAATGCCTTACTGAAATCGAAGAACAGCACATCAACCTGAGGGCCGTTGTCCACTGTGCTGTGGATCTCAGTGAGAAACAGAGCGAGCTGAGTTCCGCAGGATCTATGTCTGCGGAATCCATGTTGATTTTTATAGAGGAGATGTTCATTTTCCAAAATCTTCATAATTCTGGAGCATAACACATGTTCCATAATTCTACAACAAATTGACGTCAACGATATACACTCCTGGAAATTGAAATAAGAACACCGTGAATTCATTGTCCCAGGAAGGGGAAACTTTATTGACACATTCCTGGGGTCACATACATCACATGATCACACTGACAGAACCACAGGCACATAGACACAGGCAACAGAGCATGCACAATGTCGGCACTAGTACAGTGTATATCCACCTTTCGCAGCAATTCAGGCTGCTATTCTCCCATGGAGACGATCGTAGAGATGCTGGATGTAGTCCTGTGGAACGGCTTGCCATGCCATTTCCACCTGGCGCCTCAGTTAAACCAGCGTTCGTGCTGGACGTGCAGACCGCGTGAGACGACGCTTCATCCAGTCCCAAACATGCTCAATGGGGGACAGATCCGGAGATCTTGCTGGACAGGGTAGTTGACTTACCCCTTCTAGAGCACGTTGGGTGGCACGGGATACATGCGGACGTGCATTGTCCTGTTGGAACAGCAAGTTCCCTTGCCGGTCTAGGAATGGTAGAACGATGGGTTCGATGACGGTTTGGATGTACCGTGCACTATTCAGTGTCCCCTGGACGATCACCAGTGGTGTACGGCCAGTGTAGGAGATCGCTCCCCACACCATGATGCCGGGTGTTGGCCCTGTGTGCCTCGGTCGTATGCAGTCCTGATTGTGGCGCTCACCTGCACGGCGCCAAACACGCATACGACCATCATTGGCACCAAGGCAGAAGCGACTCTCATCGCTGAAGACGACACGTCTCCATTCGTCCCTCCACTCACGCCCGTCGCGACACCACTGGAGGCGGGCTGCACGATGTTGGGGCGTGAGCCGAAGACGGCCTAACGGTGTGCGGGACCGTAGCCCAGCTTCATGGAGACGGTTGCGAATGGTCCTCGCCGATACCCCAGGAGCAACAGTGTCCCTAATTTGCTGGGAAGTGGCGGTGCGGTCCCCTACGGCACTGCGTAGGATCCTACGGTCTTGGCGTGCATCCGTGCGTCGCTGCGGTCCGGTCCCAGGTCGACGGGCACGTGCACCCTCCGCCGACCACTGGCGACAACATCGATGTACTGTGGAGACCTCACGCCCCACGTGTTGAGCAATTCGGCGGTACGTCCACCCGGCCTCCCGCATGCCCACTATACGCCCTCGCTCAAAGTCCGTCAGCTGCACATACGGTTCACGTCCACGCTGTCGCGGCATGCTACCAGTGTTAAAGACTGCGATGGAGCTCCGTATGCCACGGCAAACTGGCTGACACTGACGGCGGCGGTGCACAAATGCTGCGCAGCTAGCGCCATTCGACGGCCAACACCGCGGTTCCTGGTGTGTCCGCTGTGCCGTGCGTGTGATCATTGCTTGTACAGCCCTCTCGCAGTGTCCGGAGCAAGTATGGTGGGTCTGACACACCGGTGTCAATGTGTTCTTTTTTCCATTTCCAGGAGTGTATGTCTATGATTGTGTGGATGTGTCTTACAGCCTTTCTAAAAGTGGGAATGACCTGTGCTTTTTCCCTGCGCTTCTCGTTGCACAAGCGATCTACGATGAATTACTGCTAGAAGAGGAGCACGTTCTTTCGCGTAATCTTTATAGAATGTTACAGGTATTTCATCTGGTCCTGAAGCCTTTCCGCTACTAAGCGATTGTAGCTGCTTTCCAGTTCCGCGGTCGGTCATCTCAGTATCTGCCGTTTCGACATTCGCACGACGATTGAAAGGAGGGACAGTACTACCCCGGTGAAACAACTTCGGAAGACCGAATTCAGTATCTCGGCCTTCTCTCTGTTATCTTCCGTTTCGTACGGTCGGTGGGACAATGAAGAGATGATTTTGACCCATTACTGATTTTACATACGACCAAAATCTCTTAGGGTTTTTACTCAGGTTGGTTAACGTCGTCTTAATTTCAAAATCATTGAACGGTTCTCCGATTGCTCTCTTCACTCTTATTTTCGCTTCGTTCAGCTTTAGTTTGTCAGCTAGGTTTGAATCTGAGATAAAGTGCTCTTTGTTTACGTAGCGCTTTTTTAACACTGCTATTAAAGCAAGGTGGATCTTTCCCATCCCTTAAAACCTTACTCCGAACATACTTGTTTACAGGATATTGAACGATTCCCTTGAATTTTTTCCATTTGGTCTCCACATTTGGAAACAGGGTTAAGCTTTTCAGCTTTTGTTTCGCTAGCCTCAGTTTCAGTTCCTGTCTCATCGCTAAAAGTGATGGTGTTCCCACAAGCACCATACCGAAGTTTTACTCGTATTCTGCACCAGACCCGGCCGGGGTGGCCGAGCGGTTCTAGGCGCTACAGTCTGGAACCGCGCGACCGCTACGGTCGCAGGTTCGAATGCTGCCTCGGGCATGGATGTGTGTGATGTCCTAAGGTTAGTTAGGTTTAATTAGTTCTAAGTTCTAGGGGACCTCTAAAGTTAAGTCCCATAGTGCTCAGAGCCATTTGAACCATTTGTCTGCACCAGAGGGAAGTGGAGAACATCTTCCGCTAAGCCACAACGCGGAAGAAAGCGGGTCTTTCGAGTAGTCGTGACAGACGATCAGTGAAGAGGACTGTGACGAAAAATAAGAGCTGCGAAAGTCACTGCAGAACTGAGTATAGCAGTCGCGAATCCTGACAGCTCCAAAACAACAGGAAGGCAGCCGCCCCATAACCAGGGAGCTGCAGGGCGAGCTGCAACTCTACAGCCACTCCTCAGTGGTGCAAATGCCCGTGAAGAGGGCAAGATGACCCGAAACTGTAACACCTGGATGACGGAGCAGCGGAAGGAAGCTATTTGGTCAGACAGACGAGTCTCGTTTCACACTGTTTGCAACTTCTGGCCGAGCTTACATCCGAAGAGGGTTCGGTCATGATTTAGGCTGACATATCGTGGTTTTCCATGGTCACCATGGTTGGGTAACACCCGTTTCGCAACACTTCCAGCACACGTGACGTCATTTTGACGTCACGTGCGCTATCGACGAAACGCGACTGCTACGGTCGCAGGTTCGAATCCTGCCTCGGGCATGGATGTGTGTGATGTCCTTAGGTTAGTTAGGTTTAAGTAGTTCTACGTCTAAGGGACTGATGACCACAGATGTTAAGTCCCATAGTGCTCAGAGCCATTTGAACCACTATCGACGACAGCATGAACCGATGTTAACCCGTGAGAAGGCGCGCTGTGAGTATCTCTCTCACACAAAAATTCGTAACTGTGTATGTTATTAACACGATAGCGCGGCGAGCGTCTCAGTACCTTCCTAAGCATTCATCCCCTCCCCGTGCAGCACACTTTGGCGTCGCTCAGTGTGCCTGTGACGTCACAGTGCATTGGTTGTGCCACCGCGCCGTAAAGTGCGGCATTTTGTTCATCACGCGCCTATCCGTGTAAGTATTTTTTTTTCTTGGTTCGTAAATGCTTATTTCTTGCTTTATTAGATTTTAACAAGCCGAAGGCAACAAACATGCGTTCTCCGTTTATAGAAAACAAACTACGACTGATGCCGTGATCCCGAATGATTCATGCCATCCGCAGGCTTATAAAGAAGCTGCTTTCCGTAGTCTCGTGCGTAGGGCAGTCAATATACCTATGAGCGAAAAAGATAAGGAGACTGAAATTAATACCGTTAAGAGAATAGCGATGAATAACGGTTACAGAATAGATATAGTTAAAAAACTGTTACCGAAAAGTAATAAGCGCAAAAAGAAAAAACCTGATGGAGAGAAAGCGAAAATTATCACGATGCCATACTACGGAACAGTCACAGAAAAGATAGCAAATATTTTTAAACCATACAATGTTAAAATACCTTTTCAGACTAATAACCTAGTGAGGTATAGCCTTAAGCACGATATTGGCGAGAAGAGAAATAAGTTTGAAAACGCGGGAGTTTGTAAGATTCAGTGCAGAACTTGTGATGCAAAATATATAGGGCAGACAGGAAGATTATTCCCGATCCGGTATACAGAACAAAGATGCGTTCAGGTTAGGAAATTATGACAAATCAGCTGTTGCGAACCATATATATGAAACAGGCCATCCCCTGAATAGCATACAAGATAACGTAGAAATATTGCATGTAGAAAAGAAAGTGAGGAAACTTGATTTACTAGAGGAATTCGAGATAGCTATCCATGAAAAGAAACAAAGCAATATTCTAAATGCACAAGATAATTTTAAATGAGATTTTTTAGCGGGTTTTTAGAATTATTTTAGGGTAGGTATGCGACTTTAAAACTCGTAGCATGTAACTGACGGAGTTGCGAGAGGCTGACGATGGCAGACTAATGCAATAAGGAAATAAGGCGCCCAATAGCATAGCGTTACCGTCAAGCACACGGCTGCAACCACGCCACGACACCTAGGCACGTCAGCCCACAAAAGCTCCCGCGCCGGCGCAGTGCGACAGCAAACTTGGTAGCTATGGGACGGCCATCGACTTGTGTCAACAACTTCAATGTAAGACGAGGACCCACAGTCCAATATACTTTTAATTCTGTTTTACTCTATGGACTTCCCAACTATTTGTGATGGTATTTTGTCTTTTTAGTCCGTTTAATTTCATGACATAGACTTTACAACCTGATGATGAGAGCATTGTCTCTTGAAACGCGTTGTTAAAATATATGTATAAGAATCGCGGTTGAATGCTAACAGTGATAACCAAGCCGAAGGTAATTTTATTTTTAGTAATTATACACAGCTTACAACAATCAGAGTGGATGACCGACTAACAAAACAAATACTTGCATGGCTGAAAGACCCTCATTTTGCCGAAGAATGTGTATTGGATCCACAGACGACAATCGTGTAGGAAACACTGAAAGCAACTGCTCCTATATTGATAGTCCCCATCAGTGAGATACGGACAAATTTTAGTATGAAACTGCTGCACATGAAGACCCACACAAACCAAGAGGCAGGATACCGTTTTATACTGGAAAAGATGGGTCTACAAAATGCCGTACACATAAACTCATACGTAATACACGTACTAGGACTTTGAATATCGTAATTCATTTGCCAGGGGTCAAACAAGCAGCTAAGAATCCAAGAACTCCCACAATATATTGCTATTTTTTGGATGATTGAATGATTGATAAAATACGAGGTGCATTCAATTTCTAAGGACTCCGATTTTTTTTCTAGTTAACTACTCACCCGAAATCGATGAAACTGGCGTTACTTCTCGACGTAATCGCCCTGCAGACGTACACAGTTTTCACAACGCTGACGCCATGATTCCATGGCAGCGGCGAAGGCTTCTTTAGGAGTCTGTTTTGACCACTGGAAAATCGCTGAGGCAATAGCAGCACGGCTGGTGAATGTGCGGCCACGGAGAGTGTCTTTCATTGTTGGAAAAAGCCAAAAGTCATTAGGAGCCAGGTCAGGTGAGTAGGGAGCATCAGGAATCACTTCAAAGTTGTTATCACGAAGAAACTGTTGCGTAACGTTAGCTCGATGTGCGGGTGCGTTGTCTCGGTGAAACAGCACACGCGCAGCCCTTCCCGGACGTTTTTGTTGCAGTGCAGGAAGGAATTTGTTCTTCGAAACATTTTCGTAGGATGCACCTGTTACCGTAGTGCCCTTTGGAATGCAATGGGTAAGGATTACGCCCTCGCTGTCCCAGAACGTGGACACCATTTTTTCAGCACTGGCGGTTACCCGAAATTTTTTTGGTGGCGGTGAATCTGCGTGCTTCCATTGAGCTGACTGGCGCTTTGTTTCTGGATTGAAAAATGGCATCCACGTCTCATCCATTGTCACAACCGACGAAAAGGAAGTCCCATTCGTGCTGTCGTTGCGCGTCAACATTTCTCGGCAACGTGCCACAGGGGCAGCCGTGTGGTCGTCCGTCAGCATTCGTGGAACCCACCTGGATGACATTTTTCGCATTTTCAGGTCGTCATGCAGGATTGTGTGCACAGAACCCACAGAAATGCCAGCTCTGGAGGCGATCTGTTCAACAGTCATTCGGCGATCCCCCAAAACAATTCTCTCCACTTTCTCGGTCGTGTCGTCAGACCGGCTTGTGCGAGCCCGAGGTTGTTTCGGTTTGTTGTCACACGATGTTCTGCCTTCATTAAAATGTCGCACCCACGAACGCACTTTCGACACATCCAAAACTCCATCACCACACGTATCCTTCAACTGTCGATGAATTTCAATTGGTTTCACACCACGCAAATTCAGAAAACGAATGATTGCACGCTGTTCAAGTAAGGTAAAATTCCATCTGCCGTACGGTGCTGCCATCTCTGGGACGTATTGACAATAAACGCGGCCTCATTTTAAAACAATGGGCATGTTTCTATGTCTTTCCAGTCCGGAGGAAAAAAAAAAAAAATCGGTGGCTTTAGAACTTGAATGCACCCCGTAGTTACATACACAAATATATATATATATATATATATATATATATATATATATATATATATATATCACAAAATTACAAGAAAATTTTTCACAAGAACGCGATTGTAAGCTGACAGACGTGGTTGAAATGAAACCATTCATTGAATTGTTGTACATGGCTGGTTTGAAGAAAACAAATTATTTGAATGTGAAAGAAATGTCGACTGATGATGGTACAGCCAGTAATTTTGCTATAGCAACAATGTCCACAAAGCGCTCCTCATTTTTGTTATGAGCATTACGTTTTGATATTATCAGTGCTTCGGAGGCAAGAGAGCAAATTAATAACCTAGCGCAAATCCCAGAAATATTTGTCTTTGTTAGACAGTGTAACGACAATTATACATCCGGAGAGTGCTGTACTATTGATGAGATGTTGGAGTCATTCAGGGGTCGCTGTATATTTCGGGTATATACTTCGAATAAACCCGCTAAAAACAGCATAAAAATCTACGCCTTCGTAGACGCGAAAACCTTTTATACGTGTAATTTGGAGATATATACCGGAAAACAGCCCCCAGGGCCTTATAATTTGAGCAACGCGGCTGTTGACGTAATCAAGGGGGTTGCTGCCCCTATTTTGAACAGTGGTAGAAAATAAAAAAAAAATGGTTCAAATGGCTCTGAGCACTATGGGACTTAATATCTGAGGTCATCAGTCCCCTAGAACTTAGAACTACTTAAACCTAACTGTTGTGGATCGGCAAGACAGCCAACCCACTATGAGAGGAAGCCGAAAGGCACGCGTTTTAGCTCACGCAGGCTGGCGTGAGGTCTGGAACAGGTCAATGAAATGAGACTAGCAAAAATGGACGTAGCTGTGGAATACTTAACTTTAATCCATAAATGGTGAACATCGCTCTTGACGGTACATGGTTTACAGCATCAATAGTAACTGGTAATGGCGCCTTGCTAGGTCGTAGCAAATGACGTAGCTGAAGGCTATGCTAACTATCGTCTCGGCAAATGAGAGCGTAATTTGTCAGTGAACCATCGCTAGCAAAGTCGGCTGTACAACTGGGGCGAGTGCTAGGAAGTCTCTGTAGACCTGCCGTGTGGCGGAGCTCGGTCTGCAATCACTGATAGTGGCGACATGCGGGTCCGACGTATACTAACGGACCGCGGCCGGTTTAAAGGCTGCCACCTAGCGAGTGTGGTGTCTGGCGGTGACACCACACTAACTAACCTAAGGACATCACACAACGCCCAGTCATCACGAGGCAGAGAAAATCGCTGTCCCCACCGGGAATCGAACCCGGGCGCGGGAAGCGAGAACGCTACCACACGACCACGAGCTGCGGACGGTAGAAAATAACAATGGATAATTATTTCACCTCCATTCCAAAGATTTGAAAAATGTCTACAGAACAGCAGCAGTCGGCACATTACAAATAAAAAAAAATCCCTCCACTATTTTTAACAACAAAGAACAGACCGACGCACAGTTCTATTTTTGGTTTCGGTGGGAACAATGCCATCGCATCTTACGTAGGTACCAAGGAAAAAAAACGAAGAAATTTGTTCTTATGTTATCCTCACTGCACACGACAATAATATCGATCAAGAGACTGCTATTGAAGCTAAATCAGAAATTGTTACATTTTATTGTAGAATGAAGGCTTTCACGACCGGGTGACATGGCTGTTGATACACTTTCCGGGATGTGAGGTCGTGGTCCAAGAACTTTTCTGCTCCTTACGTTTCGTCCAGGACTGCGCTGGACTTCCTCAGAGGCGCTGCTCCGCTGAGTCTTGCCGACTGACAGGTCGGGTGTCTGAGAGCGACTTGTATATTGTGAGAAAGGGGGGCGTGGTTCAGGTGACACGTGATGAGCAGTGATAATCCATAGCAAAGATAAGGTTGACTATCGATTACCACCTTGTCAAATATAAAAATTGTTTGCAATTTTGTTGAGCCACTGTCCATATATCGCTAAGTTTCATAGCCTCCTCTTTCCTATTAAAATTAACGTGATGTTTATAAATTTCGATAGCTTCTCTATATAGCCGTGGGTAGTAATTTAACGTTGTAGATAAAACTTCGGTATCCGAAAACTTCACTTGGTGGTTGCCTGGTTGAAGAGCATGTTCCGCTACAGCTGACTTTTCTATTTTTCCAAGTCGACAAAGACTTTTATGCTCTTTCAGTCGCGTGTTTACGCTTCTTTTGGTAGTATCAATGTAAACTTTACCACAGGTACATGGAATTTTATACACACCACATGTCGACAGGGGAGGGCGTTTATCCTTCACAGATCGTAGTACTTGACTTATTTTCTTTGTTGGTTTAAAGATCTGTGAAGGATAAACGGCCTCCCCTGTCGACATGTGGTGTGTATAAAATTCCATGTACCTGTGGTAAAGTTTACATTGATACTACCAAAAGAAGCGTAAACACGCGACTGAAAGAGCATAAAAGTCTTTGTCGACTTGGAAAAATAGAAAAGTCAGCTGTAGCGGAACATGCTCTTCAACCAGGCAACCACCAAGTGAAGTTTTCGGATACCGAAGTTTTATCTACAACGTTAAATTACTACCCACGGCTATATAGAGAAGCTATCGAAATTTATAAACATCACGTTAATTTTAATAGGAAAGAGGAGGCTATGAAACTTAGCGATATATGGACAGTGGCTCAACAAAATTGCAAACAATTTTTATATTTGACAAGGTGGTAATCGATAGTCAACCTTGTCTTTGCTATGGATTATCACTGCTCATCACGTGTCACCTGAGCCACGCCCCCCTTTCTCACAATATACAAGTCGCTCTCAGACACCCGACCTGTCAGTCGGCAAGACTCAGCGGAGCAGCGCCTCTGAGGAAGTCCAGCGCAGTCCTGGACGAAACGTAAGGAGCAGAAACGTTCTTGGACCACGACCTCACATCCCGGAAAGTATATTAACAGCCATGTTACATTTTATAACAATACTGAAGGAGGTGTGGACGTTGTTGACCGAAAGAAAGAGGATTACTCCGTAGCACGAATTTCTTCAAGGTGGCCAATGAGACTGTTCTTCACTATTTTGAATACAACTGGGATCAACGCGCAAATTATATAAAAAGACAACACAAAAAATATAATTGCAAGACGTGTATCGCTGAAAGATGTGGCTCTAGAGACGGTGGAACCACATACACTCCTGGAAATGGAAAAAAGAACACATTGACACCGGTGTGTCAGACCCACCATACTTGCTCCGGACACTGCGAGAGGGCTGTACAAGCAATGATCACACGCACGGCACAGCGGACACACCAGGAACCGCGGTGTTGGCCGTCGAATGGCGCTAGCTGCGCAGCATTTGTGCACCGCCGCCGTCAGTGTCAGCCAGTTTGCCGTAGGATCCTACGCAGTGCCGTAGGGGACCGCACCGCCACTTCCCAGCAAATTAGGGACACTGTTGCTCCTGGGGTATCGGCGAGGACCATTCGCAACCGTCTCCATGAAGCTGGGCTACGGTCCCGCACACCGTTAGGCCGTCTTCCGCTCACGCCCCAACATCGTGCAGCCCGCCTCCAGTGGTGTCGCGACAGGCGTGAATGGAGGGACGAATGGAGACGTGTCGTCTTCAGCGATGAGAGTCGCTTCTGCCTTGGTGCCAATGATGGTCGTATGCGTGTTTGGCGCCGTGCAGGTGAGCGCCACAATCAGGACTGCATACGACCGAGGCACACAGGGCCAACACCCGGCATCATGGTGTGGGGAGCGATCTCCTACACTGGCCGTACACCACTGGTGATCGTCGAGGGGACACTGAATAGTGCACGGTACATCCAAACCGCCATCGAACCCATCGTTCTACCATTCCTAGACCGGCAAGGGAACTTGCTGTTCCAACAGGACAATGCACGTCCGCATGTATCCCGTGCCACCCAACGTGCTCTAGAAGGTGTAAGTCAACTACCCTGGCCAGCAAGATCTCCGGATCTGTCCCCCATTGAGCATGTTTGGGACTCGATGAAGCGTCGTCTCACGCGGTCTGCACGTCCAGCACGAACGCTGGTCCAACTGAGGCGCCAGGTGGAAATGGCATGGCAAGCCGTTCCACAGGACTACATCCAGCATCTCTACGATCGTCTCCATGGGAGAATAGCAGCGTGCATTGCTGCGAAAGGTGGATATACACTGTACTAGTGCCGACATTGTGCATGCTCTGTTGCCTGTGTCTATGTGCCTGTGGTTCTGTCAGTGTGATCATGTGATGTATCTGACCACAGGAATGTGTCAATAAAGTTTCCCCTTCCTGGGACAATGAATTCACGGTGTTCTTATTTCAATTTCCAGGAGTGTATATGCAATTATTGATTTTTATATATTATACTCCTTATATGTGCCGTAAGTAAATAACCAAAGTTTATAAGAATTTATTTATGCCTAAGACTGCATTTTTTTGTTACTTATACCTTACTTATACCCTACGTCATTTTTTTTTCTCGTTCCATTTGAGGTACCTACTTCTCGTAGTTATAAAACTCATTCTTATGAATAGTGCACGTCTTCTTGTGTAATTACATATTCCATTTCAAATACAGATTCTTAATTATCGATGTTTTATGAAAGCCTGCTTATAACATTTGTTTAATTTAAATAGTAGTAGTATGGTATTCTGCCTTACAGCAGGTCTTGTCATGGGTTAAGCCTCTTCCACTTTTGTCTGTCTATAGCCAGTTTTTTTATTTCTGAATATTTGTCTCCTTTTATATTGTTCAGCATTTGATTTCTTCTTCTTCCCTCCACCATTCCTTTTATTCCTTCCTTTAATAAACAGTCCCTTCCCAAACAATGTCCAATCCAGTTCCGTTCTCTCTTTCTGGTAACTTTCAGCATGTCTCTTTCTTCTCCAACTCTTCTTAATACTTCATTCCTTGCTCAGTGTTCCCATTTCACTTTTGCCATTCTTCTCCGTATCTACATCTCCAGTGCCTGCAATCTTCTTTCATCTTCCTTCCTCAATGTCCAGGTCTCCGCACCGTACAGTGCAACGCTCCAGATGTAACATTGGCAAGTCTTTTCCTCGGATCTCTGTTTAGTGGTCCACAAAGTAATTTCCGCTTCCTCTTGAATCATCCTTTTGCCATTTCAATTCTTTTCCTAATTTCTGTTGAGCTATACACACCACCCATTATTACACTTCCCACGTAATTGAAGTTATTCACTTGCTCAATTTCGTCTCCCCCTATTTTCTATACGGCATTTTCTACCTTCCTTCTTTCCTAAATTAAGGAAACATAACAATTTCATTTTTTAACGCAAAAGTGAAAAATCAAATCCTATTTATTTGGACTATGTCCATAGTTTTATTCCACAGAGGTAGATTAGTATCGTAGAAACATGAAAAACAATCATTTTCACAGCATTGAGCACATCATACAAATGCTGCATTTTTACATTTGCTACTGTACCGTTACAATATGAACCCAACAGAACTGATCCGGAGCCAAGCTGCGGGATTTGGCCCGAGAAGTAACAAAACTGTTAAGCTGACAGACGTACTGGAACTATCTAACGCAGCTTTTTCACACGGCACTGCCGAACGCTGGCGAGACATACAGAACGGCTAGTCATAAAAGAGGAGAAAATGCTGCGGCTGGTTGGCTTCGTGGATTCTGTTGTTGATATGCTCGTCATCAACGTAGCAGGTGACACTTCCAGAACTGAAATGTATTTCTCGGATTTGGATAAGGAAGGAGCTAAGAGATTACCAGACGATTGACTGTAAGTAATACCTTGAGTTGCTTGAATATTTAACTATACCGTGAAATCCTTCAGTACTCTCTTACAATACATACAGCTTACGCAGAAAAATTATCCAGTGGTTAAGTCACAAATTTTCATAATTGTTGTTGTTTTTAATTACAATAGTACGTTAGCTAGAAAGGATAACGTGTTGCGGTTTTCGTGTAAGAAACGTATTTTGGGAGATTTGCAGTGCATTATTTCATTCTGATTAAGAATTAAATGACAGTCGAAGCTGTACTGCTCCTCTGATCGTCCCTTTTTACGTGTGAACTCCAGCTGGCCACGCCACTGCAGGCTAGCTGTACCAGCTGACCGTCCAGTGCTGTCCAAGGTTAAAAGCGCCGGTAAAGCTATTGTCCCGTAATATCGCTAAAGCCGGTATTACTCTATCAAATTTCTTTGTCAAATATCTTTATCCAAAATCTTTATCAAAGATATTTGATGGTGTAATAGGAACTTTGTCAAATGTCGTCCAATATTTGATCAAATCTAGGGCCTCGCAGTAGATTTGATCAAAGAAGTCGCTTGTCTTCTGTTCACTGTAATGTGACATGTTACAACATGGAGCGCTAGCATCGCTGCATTCTGTCGCCTGTAGTGTTTTTACAAACATTGCCGGTAAATACAATTGGTGTGTGCCGACAACTACAAAATTAATAGAGATGCAGAAGCTGATCAGGCGCTTTACAATGTGAGGCACCCTGAATACAACAACAGATTAAGAAGATTGGAGACCTGACCTAACCTAACCCTCTCCTGTAGCAAGGAATCTGAGTGTTACAGTGAGCCTGTCTTCTGAAGATGTAGCAGTTCTTAAGTGAATACTCTGCTTTGTGATACGAGGACACACTTCACTGAGCACATACTGAAATGTATGCTCATCCATTCTCAAGTAATTGATGTACGAGTTGACGTCTTCCACTGTAAGCTCACGTAGCAAGTTTTGTTGAATGCTTTTATCGTGTCGTCGTAAAACCCACGGCTTCACCCAGATTAGATTAGTTTTCGTTCCATAGATCCGTGCTGAGGAGATCCTCGTGGATGTGGAACATGTCAATTTAAGGTGAAATAACAATACTAATAGTATGAATAAATACAATACATCATTTGTTTGCCACTAGTAAGTCTTTCAGACTCCTTTTAAACTGATCTTTATTTGTAATAAATTTTTTTATGTTTGCTGGCAAATTATTGAAGCTGAGTGTTCCTGAGTAGTGGACCCCTTTTTGAACTAAAGTAAGTGCTTTTAAGTCCTTGAGCAGATCATTTTTGTTCCTGGTATTGTATGTATGAACTGAGCTGTTTGTTGGAAAAAGAGATATTATTTAGGATAAATTTCATTAAGGAGTAAATATACTGAGAGGCAGTAGTTAGTATACCCAGTTCTTTGAAGATGTTTCTGCAGGACGTCCGTGAATTTACTCCACAAATAATACGTATTACACGCTTTTGGCCGCTGAAAACTTCTGTTTGAATTGAAGATTCACCACAAACTATTACACCATATGACGGTATGGAATGAAAGTATGCAAGCTTTTTCAGTTTTATGTCGCCTATGTCTGCTAACACTCGAATTGCAAATACAGATCTGTTAAGGCGTTTCTGCAGTTCTGTGGTGTGCTCCTCCCAACTGAATTTATTATCAAGTTGTAATCCCAGGAATTTAAGAGTGTCAACCTCGTATGAATGGTTCCATTTTTTCCCCCACTTCTTTTCCGCATGTGCACACAATGCAATTGGGTACGTGCAAACTGCTGCGGTTAATAAGTTGTTGTCAGCCATCTTGAACTTTGACGAAAAATTTGATGACAGTGTAATACCGCTTCTAGCGCTACGTCAAAGATCTTTGTCAAATATATTTGACGGAATATTTGATCACATCTTTGATCAAATCTTTGACAAAGAAATTTGATAGTGTAATACCGGCCTAAGTCGGTGCGCGTAACGCACCGCGCAAAAGGTACCCCTATTATCGTACTCGACAATACTCTAGATAGCTCGGCTGCAGTCCCACTTTAAACGGAAATCCAATGAGGTTCCAGCAAACGCGAAAGAATACATAGTGGAATGTTTACACCATGTTTATTCTTATGATGAACGGATTACAGCAAAGAAAGTTCACAAAACTCTCGTTTGGCCAATATTTTAATTTTGCTCGTCAGTCTGGGATCTGTAACAGAGAAGACTGATGGAGAAAATACGCTGTGTTCGGAAATCCCCGTTACAAGCTTCTAGGACTTGTGGAAGGGAATGGGTACTGTAATGGTTCTTTATTTGCGAAACCGTTTCTACCCGCCAACCCTATTTTTCAGTAACGTAGATTAATGAATATTTTTCTGCGCAATGTCTCATATTTTCCACTCTATTCAGATTTGGTTTCATTTTTATATGTATGTACGTCGATATTTTGAGATGTTGAAATCGATACAATATCTAATGTGAATATCTTTGTACTTATTGTTATCTTTGACGCGGGCTTGTGACTTTTGGCGCGGAAGCGTATAGAGTAGTCAAGTTTTTGTGTTGAATATGAACAGAATTGACTTTTATGTTGGAAATGAAAAGACGAGTCTGAGTTGTGGACAATGGAAAACGTTGTGAGTTTTATTAAGAGCAGTAACGGCTGCGAAATTGTATGATGAAGTAACGTTTTGAACATGCGAAAGTATAAAAAGTTTAATAAATGTGAATTTTTGTGAAAAGCGAGTGCCAAGAATTATTTTCAGGTGACCATTGTTTATAAAAGTATGAAGCACATTGCAATGAAAAACATAAATCATCAAATTAATCCAGAAATATTCTTGGTAAGTTCTTCAAGTCGCCGAAATTAACATCCGAGTGCCTTTCGCATCAACAGCGACAGTCATGCTACCCAGACAACATATTAATTACGTGCCAAAGCCAGAGCGAGATCGACGTTGGATTGCAAATACAAGATAAGTGATACTATTGTTAATTTTCTTCAGTGACTAATTAATTGATGTAGCAATACATGCCACAATAAAGACCTTTTAGTTGCGCAATAAAAAGATCATACTTTGAGTGCGCGACGTGATAATTTGTGAATTAAGTAACTGTTAGTGGAAGTATTGTTACAGTACATAATATTTTAAATAGAAACCCATGTCAGGAAACGTGCGGTTTTCATACCACAACCGGTTGTAAACTTGTTTGCTACGTAGGTATGCAGCAAAGTTATCATGGAGGGCCTAGCGAGGTGGCGCAATGGTTCACACACAGGACTCGCATTCGGGAGGACGACGGTTCAATCCCGTCTCCGGCCATCCTGATTTGGGTTTTCCGTGATTTCCCTAAATCGCTCCAGGCAAATGCCGGGATGGTTCCCCTGAAAGAGAACGGCCGACTTCCTTCCCTAATCCGATGAAATCGCTGTTTGCCCTCATCCCCCAAACAAATCCAATCCAGTAACATCGGGGGGGGGGGGGGGGGGTGCTGATGTCGAATCCGGTTGTGTCTACGTCTGTGCTGCGTCTCTCACCTGGTTCGAGCCTCGTTCAGTGCCTGTCAGTGTCAGATTCACAGTTGACTACGCGATTGCATAGTACACCGGCATCGTATTTCTGTATGACTAAGCTCACAATAATGGAAGATCTCTTCGTCGCCTTTATCTAGACTGTTTCCCAAAACGTCCGCCTCCATCGCAAAGGTCTGTATTACACTATCAAATTTCTTTGTCCAACATCTTTGTCAAAGAAATTTGATGGTGTAATAGGGAACTTTGTCAAATGTCGTCAAATATTTGATCAAATCTAGGGCCTCGCTGTAGATTTGATCATAAAAGTCGCTTGTCTTCTGTTCACTGCAATGTGACATGTTACCACGTGGAGCGCTGGCATCGCTGCAGCGTTCTGTCGTCTGTAGTGTTTTTATAAACATTGCCGGTAAATACAATCCCTGTGCACCGACAGCTACAAAATTAATAGAGATGCAGAAGCTGATCAGGCGCTTTACAATGTGAGGCACCCTGAATACAACAATAGATTAAGAAGATTGGAGACCTGACCTAACCTGTCTCTCTCCTGTAGCAAGGAATCGGAGTGTTGCAGTGAGCCTGTCTTCTGCAGATATAGCAGTTCTTAAGTGAGTATTGTGCTTTGTCATATGGGGATACACGTCACTCAGCACATACAGAAATGTATGCTCATCGATTCTTAAGTAACTGATCTACGACTTTACGTCCTCCACTATGGAAGCTCACGTAACAAGTTTTGTTGAATGCGTTTATGGTGTCGTCGTAAAACCCACGGCTTCAATCGGGTACGTTTTCTTTTTTTCCCCCTTCTCTTCCACACGTGCACACAGTGCAATTGTGGTATATGCAACTGCTGCATTTAACAACCCTTTCAGACCCGATACGCACAATTGTGTGGGTGCGGTTTATTTGCGTTGCAGCATCGTATTATTCCGCTATGCAGTTGAGTCCCAAGTCACGCGAGTGTGCAGGAATCGCTGTTTCGTATACAACTCGATTTATATCGATATCTCGTTACAGACGCGAGATATTGTGTCTTAATCTTTGCTTATTTTCAAGATGGCGGGTAGGAAGCATGTCTGTCGAGGTAAATGTTTATTGTGCTTTACTTATTGCGTTTTGACATTTGGAAAAATGTGTTTGAGATTCCGAAAGGTGTACAGAAGTAAATAAAAATATGTCCGCCACAATTATTTGAATACTTTCATAGCTACAATGACTGTAACATCCACACGCACAATTGTGCGTGTTGGGACTATTTTACCGGCATATGGCCGTTTTCGGTCGATGTTTGTGGTTACGATTCGGAACAGATTACGGAATAGATAAGTGATTTTACTATTGTATTTACGCATTATTTTCACAGTTCGTTTGTTTGGTTTTAGGGCTTACTGACGAGGAAATTCTAGCCACATAAGATGACTCTGAAGTGGGAGTCTTCAATAGTGATGATGCCACGATACATCTTAGTGCAATGTCCTGCAGTCGTAGTGAAGTACAACCTGTGTATGGGAGGAGTGGACCTTTGCGGTCAAATGATGGAGACCTATAGGACTTTCTTGAAGACAAAAAAGTGGACTTTAAAAATTTTGATTCATTTACTTGATTTGGCTTGCGTCAATTCCTGGTTACAATACAAAGTTGAATGCGAAGCCAATAAAGTACAAAAGAAAAACACTTTAGATCTTCTTGGATTCCGATAAGTGATTGGGGAAGCGCTAACTCTTCTTCTTCAGGACAGGAACATGAATGTGAATCCGATGAAGAGCCACCATATAAAATGTACAAACCAGCAAACACAGCATATGGTGAGAAGCGGCTAGACGGATATCATCACTGGCCAACTGTTGATGATTTGCCTTCAACTCGTTGCTGCAGGCAAAAAAACTGCAAGAGGAGGACGAGAACAAGATGTCTGAAGTGTGATATTTATTTACGTTTGTCAAAGACCGTAATTCCTTTCGTGAATATCACTGCAAGAAATGACATAAATATGTAAGATAATCCCTACCCACACAATCGTGTGGGTTCAAAATTTGTATCAAAATTAAAAAATGAAATTTTCTAAGCAATTGGTGCACGATTCTATATTTTTTAGTTACAAAAATGCATTTATTTCAAAATTTTCATTTCTAGTTTGGGTGGGAGTCTGAAACGGATAACAAGTAGTTGTTGTCAGCCATCTTGAACTTTGACGAAAATACCTCAAAGATCTTTGTCAAATATATTTGACGAATATTTGATCACATCTTTGATCAACTCTTTGTCAAAGAAATATGATAGCGTAATACCGGCCATACCCTCTTCGCCACAATTATGCAAAGGCTTGAAGAAAGGGTTTGTTGTTGTTATGGTCCTCAGTCCTGAGACTGGCTTGATGCAGCTCTCCATGCTACTCTATCCTGTGCAAGCTTTTTCATCTCCCAATACCTACTGCAACCTACATCCTTCTGAATCTGCTTAGTGTATTCATCTCTTGGTCTCCCCCTACGATTTTTACCCTCCACGCTGCCCTCCAATACTAAATTGGTGATCCCTTGATGCCTCAGAACATGTCCTACCAACCGATCCCTTCTTCTGGTCAAGTTGTGCCACAAACTTCTCTTCTCCCCAATCCTATTCAATACTTCCTCATTAGTTATGTGATCTACCCATCTAATCTTCAGCATTCTTCTGTAGCACCACATTTCGAAAGCTTCTATTCTCTTCTTGTCCAAACTATTTATCGTCCATGTTTCACTTCCATACATGGCTACACTCCATACGAATACTTTCAGAAATGACTTCCTGACACTTAAATCAATGCTGGATGTTAACAAATTTCTCTTCTTCAGAAACGCTTTCCTTGCCATTGCCAGCCTACATTTTATATCCTCTCTACTTCGACCATCATCAGTTATTTTGCTCCCCAAATAGCAAAACTCCTTTACTACTTTAAGTGCCTCATTTCCTAATCTAATTCCCTCAGCATCACCCGACTTAATTAGACTACATTCCATTATCCTTGTTTTGCTTTTGTTGATGTTCATCTTATATCCTCCTTTCAAGACACTGTCCATTCCATTCAACTGCTCTTCCAAGTCCTTTGCTGTCTCTGACAGAATTACAATGTCATCGGCGAACCTCAAAGTTTTTATTTCTTCTCCATGAATTTTAATACCTACTCCGAATTTTTCTTTTGTTTCCTTTACTGCTTGCTCAATATACAGATTGAACAACATCGGGGACAGGCTACAACCCTGTCTTACTCCCTTCCCAACCACTGCTTCCCTTTCATGTCCCTCGACTCTTATAAGTGCCATCTGGTTTCTGTACAAATTGTAAATAGCCTTTCGCTCCCTGTATTTTACCCCTGCCACCTTTAGAATTTGAAAGAGAGTATTCCAGTCAACACTGTCAAAAGCTTTCTCTAAGTCTACAAATGCTAGAAACGTAGGTTTGCCTTTCCTTAATCTTTCTTCTAAGATAAGTCGTAAGGTCAGTATTGCCTCACGTGTTCCAGTGTTTCTACGGAATCCAAACTGGTCTTCCCCGAGGTTGGCTTCTACTTGTTTTTCCATTCGTCTGTAAAGAATTCGTGTTAGTATTTTGCAGCTGTGACTTATTAAGCTGATAGTTCGGTAATTTTCACATCTGTCAACACCTGCTTTCTTTGGGATTGGAATTATTATATTCTTCTTGAAGTCTGAGGGTATTTCGCCTGTTTCATACATCTTGCTCACCAGATGGTAGAGTTTTGTCAGGACTGGCTCTCCCACGGCCGTCAGTAGTTCCAATGGAATATTGTCTACTCCGGGGGCCTTGTTTCGACTCAGGTCTTTCAGTGCTCTATCAAACTCTTCAAGCAGTATCGTATCTCGCATTTCATCTTCATCTACATCCTTTTCCATTTCCATAATATTGTCCTCAAGTACATCGCCCTTGTATAGACCCTCTATATACTCCTTCCACCTTTCTGCTTTCCCTTCTTTGCTTAGAACTGGGTTTCCATCTGAACTCTTGATATTCATACAAGTCATTCTCTTATCTCCAAAGGTCTCTTTAATTTTCCTGTAGGCGGTATCTATCTTACCCCTAGTGAGATGGGCCTCTACACCCTTACATTTGTCCTCTAGCCATTCCTGCTTAGCCATTTTGCACTTCCTGTCGATCTCATTTTTGAGACGTTTGTATTCCTTTTTGCCTGTTTCACTTACTGCATTTTTATATTTTCTCCTTTCATCAATTAAATTCAATATTTCTTCTGTTACCCAAGGATTTCTACTAGCCCTCGTCTTTTTACCTACTTGATCCTCTGCTGCCTTCACTACTTCATCCCTCAAAGCTACCCATTCTTCTTCTACTGTATTTATTTCCCCCATTCCTGTCAATTGCTCCCTTATGCTCTCCCTGAATCTCTGTACAACCTCTGGTTCTTTTAGTTTATCCAGGTCCCATCTCCTTAAATTCCCACCTTTTTGCAGTTTCTTCAGTTTTAATCTACAGGTCATAACCAATAGATTGTGGTCAGAGTCCACATCTGCCCCTGGAAATGTCTTACAATTTAAAACCTGGATCCTAAATCTCTGTCTTACCATTATATAATCTATCTGATACCTTTTAGTATCTCCAGGGTTCTTCCATGTATACAACCTTCTTTCATGATTCTTAAACCAAGTGTTAGTTATGATTATGTTGTGCTCTGTGCAAAATTCTACCAGGCGGCTTCCTCTTTCATTTCTGTCCCCCAATCCATATTCACCTACTATGTTTCCTTCTCTCCCTTTTCCTACACTCGAATTCCAGTCACCCATGACTATTAAATTTTCGTCTCCCTTCACAATCTGAATAATTTCTTTTATTTCATCATACATTTCTTCAATTTCTTCGTCATCTGCAGAGCTAGTTGGCATATAAACTTGTACTACTGTAGTAGGCGTGGGCTTCGTATCTATCTTGGCCACAATAATGCGTTCACTATGCTGTTTGTAGTAGCTTACCCGCATTCCTATTTTCCTATTCATTATTAAACCTACTCCTCCATTACCCCTATTTGATTTTGTGTTTATAACCCTGTAGTCACCTGACCAGAAGTCTTGTTCCTCCTGCCACCGAACTTCACTAATTCCCACTATATCTAACTTCAACCTATCCATTTCCCTTTTTAAATTTTCTAACCTACCTGCCCGATTAAGGGATCTGACATTCCACGCTCCGATCCGTAGAATGCCAGTTTTCTTTCTCCTGATAACGACATCCTCCTGAGTAGCCCCCGCCCGGAGATCCGAATGGGGGACTATTTTACCTCCGGAATATTTTACCCAAGAGGACGCCATCATCATGTAATCATACAGTAAAGCTGCATGCCCTCGGGAAAAATTACGGCTGTAGTTTCCCCTTGCTTTCAGCCGTTCGCAGTACCAGCACAGCAAGGCCGTTTTGGTTATTGTTACAAGGCCAGATCAGTCAATCATCCAGACTGTTGCCCTTGCAACTACTGAAAAGGCTGCTGCCCCTCTTCAGGAACCACACGTTTGTCTGGCCACCCAACAGATATCCCTCCGTTGTGGTTGCACCTACGGTACGGCTATCTGTATCGCTGAGGCACACAAGCCTCCCCACCAACGGCAAGGTCCATGGTTCAGAAAGGGTACTTTCACGAAAGGCGGTGCTCCAAGGAGACGCCTCACACCAGAATTGCAAGAATAAATGATAATTAATTGAAACCCTCAGCTGCCGACAGGTGTTGATATACCTCGATGGGGACAACTGAAAATGTGTGCCCCGACCAAGACTGGAATCCGGGATCTCCTCCTTACATGGCAGACGCTCTACCCGTCTGAGCGCAACTGCAGGGGCTTAACCCTTGCACGCTTCCCGTGAGACCCACATTCCCTACTGTCCACAATCTACATACGTAATGTGTCCTCGTTGGCTCAGATGGATTGAGCGTCTGCCATGTAAGCAGGAGGTCCCGGGTTCGAGTTCCTGTCGGGGCACACATTTTCAGCTGTCCACATCGAGGTATATCAACAACACCTGACAGCAGCTGAGGGTTTCAACTATCATTTCTTCTAGAGGAGCTGCACTGTCATCAGTGGTATCTGTTCTTTCGAGAACAGTTACTATCTTCATGTATATACAGGGTGTTACAAAAAGGTACGGCCAAACTTTCCGGAAACATTCCTCACACACAAAGAAAGAAAATATGTTATGTGGACATGTGTCCGGAAACGCTTACTTTCCATGTTACAGCTCATTTTATAACTTCTCTTCAAATCACATTAATCATGGAATGGAAACACACAGCAACAGAACGTACCAGCGTAACTTCAAACACTTTGTTACAGGAAATGTTCAAAATGTCCTCCGTTAGCGAGGATACGTGCATCCACCCTCCGTCGCATGGAATCCCTGATGCGCTGATGCAGCCCTGGAGAATGGCGTATTGTATCACAGCCTCTACCAATCCATCGGTCACCGAATGTGTTGTTGAGAAGCGTACGAACACTTCGACTGAAATGTGCAGGAGCTCCATCGTGCATGAACCACATGTTGTGTCGTACTTGTAAAGGCACACGTTCTAGCAGCACAGGCAGAGTACCCCGTATGAAATCATGATAACGTGTTACATTGAGCGTAGGTGGAATAACATGGGGCCCAATCAAGACATCACCAACAATGGCTGCCCAAACGTTCACAGAAAATCTGTGTTGATGACCTGATTACACAATTGCGTGCGGATTCTCGTCAGCCCATACATGTTGATTGTGAAAATTTACAATTTCATCACGTCGGAATGAAGCCTCATCCGTAAAGAGAACATTTGCACTGAAATGAGGATTGACACATTGTCGGATGAACCATTCGCAGAAGTGTACCCGTGGAGGCCAATCAGCTGCTGATAGTGCCTGCACACACTGTACACGGTACGGAAACAACTGGTTCTCCCGTAGCACTCTCCATACAGTGACGTGGTCAACGTTACCTTGTACAGCAGCAACTTCTCTGACGCTGACATTAGGGTTATCGTAAACTGCACGAAGAATTGCCTCGTCCATTGCAGGTGTTCTCGTCGTTCTAGGTCTTCCCCAGTCGCGAGTCATAGGCTGGAATGTTCCGTGCTCCCTAAGACGCCGATTAATTGCTTCGAACGTCTTTCTGTCGGGACACCTTCGTTCTGGAAATCTGTCTCGATACAAACGTACCGCGCCACGGCTATTGCCCCGTGCTAATCCGTACATCAAATGTGCATCTGCCTACTCCGCATTTGTAAACATTGCACTGACTGCAAAACCACGTTCGTGATGAACACTAAACTGTTGATGCTACGTACTGATGTGGTTGATGCTAGTGCTGTAGAGCAATGAGTCGCATATCAACACAAGCATCGAAGTCAACATTACCTTCCTTCAATTGGGCCAACTGGCGGTGAATCAAGGAAGTACAGTACATACTGACGAAACTAAAATGAGCTCTAACATGGAAATTAAGCGTTTCCGGACACATGTCCACATAACATCTTTTCTTTATTTGTGTGTGAGGAATGTTTCCTGAAAGTTTGGCCGTACCTTTTTGTAACACCCTGTTGAATTGCAAGAGGTCATACTTCATGACGTTGAAGAGAACCCCTCACCAAGTACACGATCAATTTCTTTCGTTATTAATCATAGGAATTGTTTGAGGTTCATTCAAATGAAACCTGGCCAATGCGTCTGCCTTTGCCGTACACATAAGGTGGCAACATGTAACTACATGTATGGTGGCGCGTGCGCACCGTTCGATGTTGCATAGCGCCAGTGTGGTTTCACGCCGAAGAGAAGGTGGTCACACGAGTTATCGTCCACTACCGAACATGCAGGCGGGTGAGCAAGAACTACGAGGAGCGATTCCATTTTTGGCGCCAGAGGAAGTTGGAAGCCGTGAAATGTATCGACGGATGAAGGCCTTGTACGGCGAATACAGTCTGAGTCGTTCAAGTGTTGTGGAATGGCGCAAACGATTCCTGGAGGAGTGCGAGTCACTGGGAGACGATGCCCGTCCTCGGCAGACTCATGGCGTCATCACACCGGAGATGGTTGCCGAAGTGAATGCCGTAGTCTCAGACAACCGCAGATCCATCGGTCACTGGGTATTAGCGTGGACACAGCACACACCATAATGCATCGACACTGGAACTTCCGAAAAAATCTGTGTACCGGTGGTTCCCCTCCAACTGACAGCGCAGTCTTTGAGCCATCATTGAAAAGTTTAAGGCCGGCCGGAGTGGCCGACCGGTTCTAGGCGCTACAGTCTGGAACTGCCGCGACCGCTACGGTCGCAGGTTCGAATCCTGCCTCGGGCATGGATGTGTGTGATGTTCTTAAGTTAGTTAGGTTTAAGTAGTTCTAACAAGGGGAGGCCGCCAATTGCGAAATTCAGATTCGATTCATACTGCGCATAATAAAAGCTCATGGCCAGAGGTGTAATGTGGCAAAGCACCAAGATGCACTTCTCAGCCGTTGTCGAGAAAATCGACAGTTAACAGAAACCGTTGCGGCGAAATACTCTGTACGATTAATAATTCTCTACAGCGTCGTGGCGCAGTGGTAAGCGCTCGGGTTCGTAATCCGAAGGTCGCCGGATCGAATCTCGCGCTATGCAACTTTTTTTTTAGTATTTGTTTTTTATAATTCAAATATATATATATATATATATATATATATATATATATATATATATAATGTAATTCCCGGCAATCAGTTGCAACAATTACGCATATAATAAGTTGTTGAAAGTCGTTTGTCGTGGAAAAACTGGCAACATCGAACATCATTATGTTTTCCGCAAACAAAGTCGTATTTCACAAATTTTATTAATTGTCTTCATAATGTTAACCACGCATAGTTAACGGAAGACGTAGAAACGATATTCCGAAAGGAATACGTATAGCGTAAGTCAAACGTTCGAATTAGAATAGAGACCCCCACGAACACAAATTTGCTGTGGCGGGTATGAAATATAAACTCCGTTACTCGCTCGTTGCACTTGAATGACAGTTGTTGACTGGGCCGAAACGAGCCGCCGCATAACAGCGTAGTTGCCTGCTAACTTCGAAAGAAGGTAGATGCGGTCCCTAGCGCAACTTATAACATTGTCGAAAATCAGTGCGGACGGGAGATCTTTGGTACACCCTGTTACACCCTGTTATAAAGAAACGGGAAAATGGAGGCGGTACAATTGGAGAGCGATCCGCCTTCACCAACATGCATAAGCAATTCATTAATACTTTATATATATATATATATATATATATATATATATATATATATATATATATATATATATATATATTTGAATTACAAAAAACTAATAATAAAAAAAAATTGCATGGCGCGAGATTCGATGCGGCGACCTTCGGATTACGAACCCGAGCGCTTACCGCTGCGCCACGACGCTGTAGAAAATTACTAATCGTCGAGAGTATTTCACCGCAACGGTTTCTTTTAACTGTCGATTTTCTCGACAACGGCTGAGAAGTGCATCTTGGTGCTTTGCCACATTACACCTCTGGCCATGAGCTTTTATTATGCGCAGTATGAATCGAACCTGAATTTCACAATTGGCGGCCTCCCCTTCTAAGTTCTAGGGGACTGATGACCTCAGCAGTTGAGTCCCATAGTGCTCAGAGCCATTTGAACCATCTGAAAAGTTTAATTATAAAGGTTCCTACGTCAACACTCGTCACATCAGCGGCTGTCCTGGCAGCAACGAGTGCAGGGCAGCCAACTCCTAACAGATTTTCGTTTGCTTCGCTTTTCAGTCTAGCAAATACATTGTTTGTACCTGCTCGTCGCACTTCTCAAAAATTAGTGTTAACATTGCCACCGCAAAATGCAATACACTTTTACCAATTTTATTTTCATCTAATACTGTAATGTAGTACATACTGATTGTAGAGGAGGTTTCATTTGGCAGCGAAACTAATTTAAGCAACTGAATGCCATTCTGAGGTGTAAAATATTGAACAATTAATGGAAATATTTTTTCAGACTTCCGATTACTGGCATTTGTAGCTATTGTATAATAGCGGGCCAGTGAATGGTCGTCGCATATTTGTTTGACGGTATCAGGTGCCGAAACCGCTTTCAAAAGTGCTGCTGTTTTGGTTCTGTCCAACGTCACACTTTTCGCTGCGACAGAACCGTTAAAAAGATTTGAGCTTAGCCTAGAAGTACAGGGCTATTACAAATGTTTGAAGCGATTTCATAAATTCACTGTAGCTCCATTCTTTGACATATGGTCATGACACACTACAGATACGTAGAAAAATTCAAAGTTTTGTTCGGCTGAAGCCGCACTTCAGGTTTCTGCCGCCAGAGCGCTCGAGAGCGCAGTGAGACAAAATGGCGACAGGAGCCGAGAAAGCGTATGTCGTGCTTGAAATGCACTCACATCAGTCAGTCATAACAGTGCAACGACACTTCAGGACCAAGTTCAACAAAGATCCACCAACTGCTAACTCCATTCGGCGATGGTATGCGTAGTTAAAGCTTCTGGATGCCTCTGTAAGGGGAAATCAACGGGTCGGCCTGCAGTGAGCGAAGAAACGGTTGAACGCGTGCGGGCAAGTTTCACGCGTAGCCCGCGGAAGTCGACGAATAAAGCGAGCAGGGAGCTAAACGTACCACAGCCGACGGTTTGGAAAATCTTACGGAAAAGGCTAAAGCAGAAGCCTTACCGTTTACAATTGCTACAAGCCCTGACATCCGATGACAAAGTCAAACGCTTTGAATTTTCGGCGCGGTTGCAACAGCTCATGGAAGAGGATGCGTTCAGTGCGAAACTTGTTTTCAGTGATGAAGCAACATTTTTTCTTAATGGTGAAGTGAACAGACACAATGTGCGAATCTGGGCGGTAGAGAATCCTCACGCATTCGTGCAGCAAATTCGCAATTCATCAAAAGTTAACGTGTTTTGTGCAGTCTCACAGTTTAAAGTTTACGGCCCCTTTTTCTTCTGCGAAAAAAACGTGACAGGACACGTGTATCTGGACATGCTGGAAAATTGGCGCGTGCCACAACTGGAGACCGACAGCGCCGACTTAATCTTTCAACAGAATGGTGCTCCACCGCACTTCCATCGTGATGTTCGGCATTTCTTAAACAGGAGATTGGAAAACCGATGGATCGGTCGTGGTGGAGATCACGATCAGCAATTCATGTCATGGCCTCCACGCTCTCCCGACTTAACCCCATGCGATTTCTTTCTGTGGGGTTATGTGAAAGATTCAGTGTTTAAACCCCCTCTACCAAGAAACGTGCCAGAACTGCGAGCTCGCATCAATGATGCTTTCGAACTCGTTGATGGGGACATGCTGCACCAAGTGTGGGAGGAACTTGATTATCGGCTTGATGTCTGCCGAATCACTAAAGGGGCACATATCGAACATTTGTGAATGCCTAAAAGAACTTTTTGAGTTTTTGTATGTGTGTGCAACGCATGTGAAAATATCTCGAATAATAAAGTTATTGTAGAGCTGTGAAATCGCTTCAATCATTCGTAATAACCCTGTACAGGCTACAGATTTCAAAGACGTATGATGTTTAACGATATGGTAACGCATCGTTAATTCTGCTGCAGCTACTGATTGGCTCTGCTTTGATGATTTTGAAATAACGTTGTCTATCTTTTTTTAAGAGCTAGCAGAGCACATGTTTGATTTATGCTTTCTGCTGCCTAAATGATCTGTAAAATCTGCCCTTCCTCCATGTAAAATGGAAACATATGACTCACATATTCTACATTCCACAGTCGTGTCTTTCTCGTTTGATGAAAGACCATTCCTCTGTATATTTGTCTTGAAAGGAACACTTCCGCTTTGGCATTTGCAGATCACTTTCCACACACGCAAATATGAACCAAGCACAATAAGCCTCGGATAGAGAACACGTAGCTGCAACGTCTTAACAGAACTGAATTCCAAGACAAGAGTTAGTAATAGAAAGAAGAGTTCCGCGCAATAAAGGTTCTTTATAGACGCTGAGTAGTGCAGCAATGAAACAGAAATCATCATTTTGCTTAAGACTGACAGTTAAAATATAAATTCACTCCAGCATTTCGGAAGGGATCAGTGAACACATGGTCATTGTAGCGAGGCTCAAAACTCTATCGATCAAAACCACTAAAAATAAACGCAAAATATATTTAAAACAGCAGATAAAAATTCGCTTGATGCCTTCCTAAGCCTCCAAGCTAATTATGTAAGTGTAGATCACATATGGCTCAAATTCAAAGATATAGTATCGACAGATACAGATAGATTCATACCGCGTAAGTTAATAAGACACGGGACTGCTCCACCATCGTACAGAAAACACGTCAGAAGAATGTTGCAGAAGCAACGAAAAAAGCATGCCAAATTCAAAAGAACGCAAAATCCCCAATACTGGCCAAGTTTCACGGAAGCTCGAAATTTAGTGCGGACGTCAATGCGACATGCTTTTAATAGTTTCCACAATGAAATATTGTATCAAAATATCGTAGAAAACCCAAAGAGATTCTGGTCGTATGTTAAGTAAACCAGTGGCAAAAAACAGTCAATACCGCCACTGCTCGATAGCGATGGAAATGTTACTAAATGCAATTTTCCGTAATTCCTTCACGAAAGAAGACGACGTAAATATTACAGAATTCGAAATCAGAACAGCTGTTAGCATGAATGACATAAAAGTAGATATCTTAGGTGATGCGAATCACTCAAATCACTTAAGAAAGGCAAGTTTTCCGGTCCAGATGGTATACCAATCAGGTTCCTTTTAGACTACGCAGGCACAAAAGCGCCTTTCTTAGCAATCATATACAACCGCTCACTTAGGAAAGGTCTGTTCCTAAAGACTGAAAACTAGCACAGATCTCACCAATATTCAATAAAGGAAATAGGAGTAACCCATTGAATTACAGACCCATATCACTGACCTCAATTTTGGACCATATACTGTACTCGAACATTATGAATCACCTTGAAGAAAATGACTTATTGATGCATAACCAACACGGATTCAGAAAATATCGTTCTCGTGCAACACAGCTAGCTCTTTATTCCCATGAAGTAATGAGTGTTGTCGACAAGGGATCTCAGATCGATTCCATATTCCTAGAGTTCCAGAAGGCGTTTGATACCGTTCCTCACAAGCGACTATTAATCAAATTGTGTGCATATGGAGTATCGTCTCAGTTGTGTGACTGGATTCGTGATTTCCTTCTCTCAGAGAGGTCACAGTTGGTAGTGATAGACGGTAAATCATCGAGTAGAACAGAAGTGACATATGGCGTTCCGCAAGGTAGTGTCATAGGCCCTCTGCTGTTCCTGATTTATATAAATGATCTAGGTGATAATCTGATCGGGCCCCTTAGATTGTTTGCAGACGACGCTGTAATTTACCGTCTAGTAAAATCATCAGACCATCAATTCCAATTATAAAATTATCTGGAGAGAATTTCTGTATGGTGCGAAAAGTGGCAATTGGCACTAAACAAAGAAAAGTGCGCGGTCATCCACACGGGTACTAAAAGAAATCCTATAAATTTTGGGTATACGATAAATCGCACAAATCTAAGGGCTGTCAATTCGACTGAATACCTAGGAATTACAATTACGAGCAACTTAAATTGGAAAGACAGCTAGATGCTCTGTTGCTACCATATAAAAGACAAATTCAACATACTCCGCTCTCCATAGAGATCATAAAGAGAGAGGAAATTTCGGAGCATAAAATATAGGTAAGCTACGAGGGGTGTTTGAAAAGTCCGTGCAAAAATAAAAACTACTTACGTGTTTGGGGTAAACCTTTTTTATTTTTCGACATTGTCTCCTTTTAGACTTTTACACTTCGCCCAACGCTGTTCTAATTTGTTGATCCCTTCCGTATAATAGGAATTGTCCAAGTCTGCAAAATAGCTATTAGTTATTGCAATCACCTCCTCGTTTGAATAAAATCTTTGTCCTGCCAACCATTTCTTCAAATTTGGGAACAAATAGTATTCAGAGGGAGCCAAGTCTCAGGAACGGAGGGGGGGGGGGGGGAGGGGGGAACGACGTGAAACGAGCTGCAATCCTATTTCCATTAATTTTACGACTACAACTGTTGAGGTGTGTGCTGGTGCATTGTCGTGATGGAAAATGACTTTTTTGCGGTCCAATCGTCGAGGTTTTTCTTGCAGCACGGTTTTCAAACGGTCCAATAACGATGAGTATTATGTACCTGTAATAGTTTTACCCTTTTCCAGGTAGTCGATGAGGATTATCCCTTGCGAATCCCAAAGGACAGCCGCCGCAACCTTTCCGGCCAAAGGAATTGTCTTCGCCTCTTTTTGGTGCAGATTCTCCCTTGGTAATCCATTGTCTAGATTGTTGTTTGGTCTCAGGAGTATTGTAATGTATCCGTGTTTCATCCACAGTGACGAAATGACGCTTAAAGTCCTGGGGATTCTTCCTGAACAGCTGCAAACCATCATTGCAACACTTCACACGTTTCCGTTTTTGGTCAACCGTGAGAAATTGCGGAACCCATCTTGCGGATAGCTTTCTTGTGTCCAAATGTTTATGCAGAATATTATGTAAATAATATTTTCCATAAACATTTGGACATGAGAAAGTTATCCGCAAGATGGGTTCTGCGATTGCTCACACTTGACCAAAAAATGGCATCGTGTGAAGTGTCGCAAGGATGGTTTGCATCTAGGCAGGAAGAATCTGCAGGACTTTAAGTGTCGTTTCATCACTGTGGATGAAACGTGGATACATTACTATACTCCTGAGACCAAACAACAATCTAAACAATGGGTTATAAAGGGAGAATCTGCACTAAAAAAGGCGAAGGCCATTCCTTCGGCCGGAAAGGTTATGGCGACTGTCTTTTGGGATTCGCAAGGGATAACCCTCATTGACTATCTGCAAAGGGTGAAACTATTACAGGTGTATATTATTCACCGTTATTGGACCGTTTGAGAACCGAGCTGCAAGAAAAACGCTGGCGACTGGACCGCAAAAAAGTCGTTTTCCATCACGACAATGCACCAGCACACACCTCAGCAGTTGTGGTCGCAAAATTGATGGAAATAGGATTCCAACTCTTTTCACATCCACCCTATTCTCCAGACGTGGCTCCCTCGGACTACTATTTGTTCCCCAATTTGAAGAAATGGCTGGGAGGACAAAGATTTTATTCAGACGAGGAGGTGATTGCAGCAACTAATAGCTATTTTGCAGACTTGGACAATTCCTACTATTTGGAAGGCATCAACAAATTAGAAGAGCACTGGACGAAGTGTATAGGTAAAAGGAGACTATGTCGAAAAATAAGAAAGGTTTATCCGAAACATGTAAGAAGTTTTGATTTTTGCATGGGCTTTTCAAACACTCCTCGTACACACCTCCTGCACGTAACTGACTGTCTCCAAGAACAGAAAAAAAAGTAAGACAGAACACCTAGCTGCTATTGCTTCTTTTCTTTCTTTCCTTGGGTCTTGTCCTGCGCCGACGCGGGGTTGGCCTTCTTATTACGGATTTGGCAGACTCAGTTACGGTGGAGGGTGGCCAGATGCCCATTCTGTCGCCACCCTGAACCCCCCGGGGTGCGTCTAGGGTAAACAATAGCGCGAACGTGTTCAGATGTCTGTGAGCCGTGGGGACCAGCCCTGTCTTCATCTAGTGGGATGTGGAAAACCGCCTAAAAACCACATCCAGACCGGCTCTCGTCATTAATCCGCCGCGCGGATTCGAGCCGGGGCCGGCGCGCCTTCCCGAGTCCAGGAAAGCACCGCATTAACGCTCTCGGCTAACCTGGCGGGTTTTACGACTGCTTCTTTTATAGAACAAGAAAAGTTTATCTATAATCACAGTTGTCAGGGGTGTTGGGCAGTACTGTCCGCGTGACGGATTGCCGTCCTACGGGCCCGGGTTCGATTGCTGGCTGGGTCGGGGATTTTCTCCGTTCAGGGACTGGCTGTTGTCTCCATCATCGTTTCATCCCATCCAGCGGTCGCCCAATGTGGCGTCTAATGCCCCAAGGCGGCCGGACCTGCCCCGTAAGGGGCCTCCCGGCCAATGACGCCAAACTCTCATTTCATTTCCATGGCCAGTATTGTTCAGACTGTGTCTCTGATGAAAAATAATTCCCGTATACTTCAGGCATTTTAATAGTAAGTTACAATAATCACGCAGTCTAGTGTCTAGAGCGGTTCTAGGCGCTTCAGTCTGGAACCGCGCGACCGGTACGGTCGCAGGTTCGAATCCTGCCTCGGGCATTGATGTGTGTGATGTTCTTAGGTTGGCTAGGTTTAAGTAGTTCTAAGTTCTAGGGGACCGAGACCTCAGATGTTAAGTCCTATAGCGCTCAGAGCCATTTTTTATGTGGGCTTCGAGTGAAAGCCAACATGGCGCCTCAAGACTGTGCTGAAGGGAGATGACGCGCATGTGACGTAGGTGGCATTCTGCCACCTCATTAGTCAACGTTCAAACGCACGTCTGAATGTGTGGTGCTAGACATGGTACTGCACATCTGCACATGAGGACTCCTCAACGTGATATTCCACGTTATGACGTCACAAACTCTGCACGCTCAACGTTCAGATGCACGGCCCGTGTGCCGACACCTTCGCAAAAGCCCCGACGCTGCAGTGTCGGGTGCCGCGTTAGTCCAATACGTGTGTTTCAGAGAGGCGGGTGCGCCAGTCACTATGACTTCATGGAAATTACTGCAATGCTTGCGCCACGCATTCCTGCGGTAGCCGCGTAGCGACCAGCGGCAGAGTTCTACATCTACACGATCACTCGGCAGTTCACAATTGAGTGCCTGGCAGAGGGTTCATCGAATCACCTTTAAGCTACTTCTCTATGATAGCTCCAGTCTTACCTCATTCACTGACATGTCTTCCCTCTCAGTGCTGCTAACTGCTCTCTGGAAAGGATTCATTTGTGCATACAAGAAGAGCAGACACATTTCATCAACAGAATCAGAAAAGAATTTCTTGAGAAGGGAAGGACATGTATCAAGTGAAAGAAAGTAAGACTTAAGTGCCTTAAACATGTGGATGAACCTCTCTATAGCAGGAAACATGGTGAGCCACCTGGTTGTTTCATGTCTCAGTAGGTCCTTATGTGTCACATCAACAAATTCTGAAAATTCTTTTAGTGATGCTACACGAACAGTATATACACTCCTGGAAATTGAAATAAGAACACCGTGAATTCATTGTCCCAGGAAAGGGAAACTTTATTGACACATTCCTGGGGTCAGATACATCACATGATCACACTGACAGAACCACAGGCACATAGACACAGGCAACAGAGCATGCACAATGTCGGCACTAGTACAGTGTATATCCACGTTTCGCAGCAATGCAGGCTGCTATTCTCCCATGGAGACGATCGTAGAGATGCTGGATGTAGTCCTGTGGAACGGCTTGCCATGCCATTTCCACCTGGCGCCTCAGTTGGACCAGCGTTCGTGCTGGACGTGCAGACCGCGTGAGACGACGCTTCATCCAGTCCCAAACATGCTCAATGGGGGACAGATCCGGAGATCTTGCTGGCCAGGGTAGTTGACTTACACCTTCTAGAGCACGTTGGGTGGCACGGGATACATGCGGACGTGCATTGTCCTGTTGGAACAGCAAGTTCCCTTGCCGGTCTAGGAATGGTAGAACGATGGGTTCACTGACGGTTTGGATGTACCGTGCACTATTCAGTGTCCCCTCGACGATCACCAGTGGTGTACGGCCAGTGTAGGAGATCGCTCCCCACACCATGATGCCGGGTGTTGGCCCTGTGTGCCTCGGTCGTATGCAGTCCTGATTGTGGCGCTCACCTGCACGGCGCCAAACACGCATACGACCATCATTGGCACCAAGGCAGAAGCGACTCTCATCGCTGAAGACGACACGTCTCCATTCGTCCCTCCATTCACGCCTGTCGCGACACCACTGGAGGCGGGCTGCACGATGTTGGGGCGTGAGCGGAAGACGGCCTAACGGTGTGCGGGACCGTAGCCCAGCTTCATGGAGACGGTTGCGAATGGTCCTCGCCGATACCCCAAGAGCAACAGTGTCCCTAATTTGCTGGGAAGTGGCGGTGCGGTCCCCTACGGCACTGCGTAGGATCCTACGGTCTTGGCGTGCATCCGTGCGTCGCTGCGGTCCGGTCCCAGGTCGACGGGCACGTGCACCTTCCGCCGACCACTGGCGACAACATCGATGTACTGTGGAGACCGCACGCCCCACGTGTTGAGCAATTGGGCGGTACGTCCACCCGGCCTCCCGCATGCCCACTACACGCCCTCGCTCAAAGTCCGTCAACTGCACATACGGTTCACGTCCACGCTGTCGCGGCATGCTACCAGTGTTAAAGACTGCGATGGAGCTCCGTATGCCACGGCAAACTGTCTGACACTGACGGCGGCGGTGCACAAATGCTGCGCAGCTAGCGCCATTCGACGGCCAACGCCGCGGTTCCTGGTGTGTCCGCTGTGCCGTGCGTGTGATCATTGCTTGTACAGCCCTCTCGCAGTGTCCGGAGCAAGTATGGTGGGTCTGACACACCGGTGTCGATGTGTTCTTTTTTCCATTTCCAGGAGTGTATATGGAGAAATAATTAAAAACCTTGTAACCTCCCCACAAAATTCGTTCTCATTTAGTGCAACCTCAAAACAGAAAAATTCCTAAACTTCTCAACAGTAAAAATTATAATTATGTCGTTCACATTCAGTGTAACGTCCCAAGGAAAAAATAAATTCAGTAACCTGGTAATAATACAATGTAACTCTCAATTAAATTGTCGCTCACTTATAACTTTTCAATAATTGACTGTGAATTTAACCGGGTAAATTTTGGGCGTCAGCAGTGCTGCGTCATGGCCGTGGAAGATCATTCTGAATAAAAAAAAAAGAAAAATTCGTACCTCAATGAAGTCGCCGGATAACGCATATATATCTGCTCTTACAATAAATTTTTCTGGCGCAGCCCTGTGTAATGCTGGCCGACCTATCTGTCATTTATGAAAGGAAACAACTGATTTTTCTTTTGCAATAATCGGGATGATCATGGATTGGAGAGATTAGTATATTCTTTAAATTGAAATGAATGCTTGTTAAAAGTTACTTTTTTATGAGAAAGATTATTATTATTATTAGGACATTTTTAAAACATTTACATGGGACTTGAGATAACAATACTACATATGCGCGAGGCTGCTTTTTACCTTATGCAATAATACTCACTGTTAAGTCCCATAGTGCTCAGAGCCAATAATACTCAGGCTCCGGCATCGCTGCACCACGACCGGCCCGGCCAACACGATACACCAGACCAGACCAGAGCAGAGCAGAGCAGGCTGCAGACTAGCAACAACTTACTGCTACAGCTACACAGTTCCTACTGCAGTCAACACTGCTCTCTGGTCAGCGATTCTCTTATACCTTGCATGTCGCAGGCAGCGCGTGAGCAGTACATCGAAATTACGTCTGTTCGGACCTCTTACAACCTTTACGAAAATGCTCTCAATATGATAAGAGAGGACATCTGCACCAGTATGAATTGCATTATGCAAAATATGAGCTGGACAACCTACTCCTAAAATTTCGCTATTCAGTTTCTTCTGAAGTTTCTTGTACACATTCTTTTCTCCTTTTCTCACAACACCCCCAAAGTTAGTATTTGTATTATCTCCACCAAAAGCAGATACCTTATCACTAAGCCCATGTTGTAAAATGGTGGTGGTGGTTAGTGTTTAACGTCCCATCGACAACGAGGTCATTAGAGACGGAGCGCAAGCTCGGGTTAGGGAAGGATTGGGAAGGAAATCGGCCGTGCCCTTTCAACGGAACCATCCCGCCATTTGCCTGAAACGATTTAGGGAAATCACGGAAAACCTAAATCAGGATGGCCGGAGACGGAATTGAACCGTCGTCCTCCCGAATGCGAGTCCAGTGTGCTAACCACTGCGCCACCTCGCTCGGTTTGTAAAGTGGCACTGTATACATACTCAATTACTGTACTAGAATCCTCACTGTCACATTCATTTAAACTTAACAATCTACTTTGGACACCGTCATAATCAAAATACTGCACAAGAACAGGAAATATTTTCAAATACTTGTGGTTGCTAGCATCAGTGCTAATACTAACATAATTGGCCTTCGATAGACTGTTCCTTGTTCTGTATTCAATGAACGGTGATATCACTTTATTAACGATGGCTTCTGTTTTAGTTTTGCCGCTGGAGAAGTTTACTGCAACTTTCGAGTCACTAAAAAATCCGAGAGATAATTTTTGATGTGCAAGAACTTGCTCGAGTTGTATGAACGATGGTGCTTGGCACAGTGAAATGCAAATGCAGCTTCTGCTGCAGCTACTTTATTACCATCTGTCTATGTTTTGAAACAGCTGGTGAGCTGTTTGGAAGATGAACCCACTGCTGTCTTATGCTTTTTCGATTACACGTGGTCGTTAATATCACGTCTACCTCCATTACTCATTGAAATGTAGGAACTGTGAAGAGGAAAAACGTATAATATAATATTTTTTCTAGGAAAACAACGATTTCAATGGGTCTGTGTATAATCGTAATGTTATTCACCCGCAAATTTCGCAGAAAGCTACATATTCGGTTCTTCCTCGCTTTATACTTGGAAACTGTTCAGTATATTCCTCCCTGTACATAACCTTCCATCTAGCCGACATTATTAAACCACCAGGCAAATAATAACATCTATTTAATACAATATACAGGGTTATTACAAATGATTGAAGCGATTTCACAGCTCTACAATAACTTTATTATTCGAGATATTTTCACAATGCGTTGCACACACATACAAAAACTCAAAAAGTTTTTTTAAGCATTCACAAATGTTCGATATGTGCCCCTTTAGTGATTCGGCAGACATCAAGCCGATAATCAAGTTCCTCGCACACTTGGTGCAGCATGTCCCCATCAACGAGTTCGAAAGCATTATTGATGCGAGCTCGCAGTTCTGGCACGTTTCTTGGTAGAGGGGGTTTAAACACTGAATCTTTCACATAACCCCACAGAAAGAAATCGCATGGGGTTAAGTCGGGAGAGCGTGGAGGCCATGACATGAATTGCTGATCGTGATCTCCACCACGACCGATCCATCGGTTTTCCAATCTCCTGTTTAAGAAATGCCGAACATCACGATGGAAGTGCGGTGGAGCACCATCCTGTTGAAGGATTAAGTCGGCGCTGTCGGTCTCTAGTTATGGCATGAGCCAATTTTCCAGCATGTCCAGATACACGTGTCCTGTCACGTTTTTTTCGCAGAAGAAAAAGGGGCCGTAAACTTTAAACCGTGAGATTGCACAAAACACGCTAACTTTTGGTGAATTGCGAATTTGCTGCACGAATGCGTGAGGATTCTCTACCGCCCAGATTCGCACATTGTGTCTGTTCACTTCACCATTAAGAAAAAATGTTGCTTCATCACTGAAAACAAGTTTCGCACTGAACGCATCCTCTTCCACGAGCTGTTGCAACCGCGCCGAAAATTCAAAGCGTTTGACTTTGTCATCGGGTGTCAGGGCTTGTAGCAATTATAAACGGTAAGGATTCTGCTTTAGCCTTTTCCGTAAGATTTTCCAAACCGTCGGCTGTGGTACGTTTAGCTCCCTGCTCGCTTTATTCGTCGACTTCCGGGGGCTACGCGTGAAACTTGTCCGCACGCGTTCAACCGTTTCTTCGCTCACTGCAGGCCGACCCGTTGATTTCCCCTTACAGAGGCATCCAGAAGCTTTAAACTGCGCATACCATCGCCGAATGGAGTTAGCAGTTGGTGGATCTTTGTCGAACTTCGTCCTGAAGTGTCGTTGCACTGTTATGACTGACTGATGTGAGTGCATTTCAAGCACGACATACGCTTTCTCGGCTCCTGTCGCCATTTTGTCTCACTGCGCTCTCGAGCGCTCTGGCGGCAGAAACCTGAAGTGCGGCTTCAGCCGAACAAAACTTTATGAGTTTTTCTACGTATCTGTAGTGTGTCATGACTATATGTCAATGAATGGAGCTACAGTGAATTTATGAAATCGCTTCAATCATTTGTAATAGCCCTGTAACACAACGAAATCGCAAGCACAACAAACCATGCGAACATTCAACATGCTAATCAAAGAGGATAATACTCATCATTGCCAGAGATGACTGACCGCCCACTGTATCGACAACTCGCAATCTCGCAAATCCAAGAGGCTGTACCGTACGCCTGAGCCTGACGGCCCATTGTTTCCATATCTCGAAAGCTGTTCTGTTCGGATTTTATATAATGTGAAGGCAAAGAGATATATTGATGCTTCTTTGACAGCAATTTTTGAAATTACCGAAAGTTGACTTCAAATCCAGCAAATATCGCGGACATTTGCCTTTTCGGCCCGGACGTTTTCATTCACCCTAAAATCGCGGACTGTCCGTGAAATCCGTGGCGTATGGCAACCCTACCTCTATCGCTCTCTAACAGCGCACGGGAAAACGAACACTTAAATCATTGATTTCTCATACTTTACCTCGATGATAAAGAAAAAATCGTGTGACTGGGGCCTGCCGTCGGGTAGACCGTTCGCCTGGTGCAAGTCTTCCGATTTGACGCCACTTGCGCGTCGATTGGGATGAACTCAGCCGGGAATCGAACCCGGGCTCTTAGGATTGATACTATGTCGCGCTGACCGCTCAGCTACGGGGTGGGGGGGGGGGGGTCACCACGATGGTAATTTCTACATATGTAGGTGGACGGCAATAAAACATTTTCACGCTCAAAGGAGAAAGCTAGCAGTTCAAATTTCACGAGAAGGTACTGTCGCATCGAAAAACGCTTTTTGTATTGACTGCTACACCAGTTCGTGTCTCATATCCATGGCGCTCTCTCCCCTATTTCTGTATAATAGAAGAAAAGCTGCCCGTCTTTGAAATTTTTTGACATCCTCCGTTAATCCTATCTACATTTACATGGATACTCTGCAAATCACATCCAAGTGCCTGGCAGAGGGTTCATCGAACCACCTTCACAATTCTCTATTATTCCAATCTCGTATAGCGCGCGGAAAGAATGAACACCTATATCTTTCCGTACGAGCTCTGATTTCCCTTATTTTATCTTGGTCATCGTTCCTCCTTACGTAGGTCGGTGTCAACAAAATATTTTCGCACTCGGAGGAAAAAGTTTGTGATTGGAATTTCGTAAGAAGATTCCGTCGCAACGAAAAACGCCTCTCTTTTAATGATTTCCAGCCCAAATCCTGTATCATTTCTGTGACACTCTCTCCCATATTTCGCGATAATACAAAACGTGCTGCCTTTCTTTGAACTTTTTCGATGTACTCCGTCAGTCCTATCTGGAAAGGATCCCACACCGCACAGCAGTATTCTAAAAGAGGACGGACAAGCGTAGTGTAGGCAGTCTCCTTAGTAGGTCTGTTACATTTTCTAAATGTCCTGCCAATAAAACGCAGTCTTTGTTTAGCCTTCCCCACAACATTTTCAATGTGGTCCTTCCAATTTAAGTTGTTCGTAATTGTAATACGTAGGTAATTAGTTGAATTTACGGCTTTTAGATTAGACTGATTTATCGTGTAACCGAAGTTCAATGAGTTCCTTTAAGAACTCATGTGGATGACCTCACACTTTTCGTTATTTAGGTTCAACTGCCCCTTTTCCCATCATTCTGACATCTTTTCTAAATCGTTTTGCAGTTTGTTTTATCTCCTGATGACTTTATTAGTCGATAAAAGACAGCGTCATCTGCAAAAAACCCAAGACGGCTGCTCAGATTGTCTCCCAAATGGTTTATACAGATAAGGAACAGCAAACGGCCTGTAACACTACCTTGGGGAACTCCAGAAATCACTTCTGTTTTACTCGATGACTTTCCGTCAGTTAATACGCAGTGTGACCTCTCTGACAGGGAATCACGAATCCACACAGTTCAGAAAGTCCATAGGTACGCAGTTCAGTTAGAAGTCACTTGCTAGGACCGGTGTCGAAAGCCTTCGGGAAATTTAAAAATATGCAATCAGTTCCATGCTACGGCGGTTTGATAGAAACACAGGCCGATATCAGTCAAAAATTTGTAAATCTGTGGTAAATCTTATGGGACCAAACTGCTTAGGTGACCGGTCCCTAGGCTTACACACTACTTAATCTAACTTAAACTGACTTACGCTATGGACAACACACACATCCAGGCCGGGCTTGAGGAAGGGCTGGCGGTTATCGCTGTTCCGCTCAGACAACCGGTTTTCGGTTGTATCTTTTTTCAACGCCAGTTTAGTGTTACAATCGCTCAAAATAACTGGTTTCTGAAATAATTGAATGGTTCTTTTATTCCTATTGTTTCCTGTAATAAATATCGAAATCTAACAGACTGAAAATTAGCTCCCTCTGAAGATGCATAGAATCATACCATTAAATAGACAAATAAAAGAAAAATTATAAATAATGTAGCAACCAGAATGAAATTTTCACTCTGCAGCGGAGTGTGCGCTGATATGAAACTTCCTGGTAGATTAAAACTGTGTGCCGGACCGAGACTCGAACTCGGTCCGGCACACAGTTTTAATCTGCCCGGAAGTTTCAATGTAGCAACCAGCCGCGGAAACATTTATTTATCTTGTTTCAAATCGATTTCGACTTATATCAGTCATCATGGATGCCTTTGTCTAACCGATACGTGACGTAAGTGGAAGTACTATCCCTGGCATATTTCTATCATCAACAATGGTAATTGCTAAGGACAGTACTTCTACTTAATGGCACGTATCGGTTACACAAATGCACCGATGATGACTGATATCAGTCGGAATCGATTTGCAACAACATAAATTGTTTCCGCGACTGGTTGCAACATTTTTATGATTTTATATTCCACGGTGGCTGCACAGAAAGGGAACCTTTTGGAGCCCAACATTCAAATAAAAGAAAACCCAGTCCATCCATCGTTCGCTTATTTTCTTGAAAAGTGACAAGTGGTTGAATACTACAAAAAATCACTATGCCCCTACACATTAATTTTTTGGAGCTGTTGTTGTGGTCTTCAGTCCAGAGACTGGTTTGATGCAGCTCTCCATGCTACTCTATCCTGTGCAAGCTTCTTCATCTCCCAGTACCTACTGCAACCTACATCCTTTTGAATCTGCTTAGTGTATTCGTCTATTGGTCTCCCTCTACGATTTTTACCCTCCACGCTGCCCTCCAGTACTAGATTGGTGATCCCTTGATGCCTCAGAACATGTCCTACCAACCGATCCCTTCTTCTAGTCAAGTTGTGCCACAAGCTTCTCTTCTCCCCAATTCTATTCAATACCTCCTCATTAGTTACATGATCTACCAATCTAATCTTCAGCATTCTTCTGTAGCACCACATTTCGAAAGCTTCTATTCTCTTCTTGTCCAAACTATTTATCGTCCACATTTCACTTGGATATACGGCTGCACTCCATACAAATACTTTCAGAAACGGCTTCCTGCCACTTAAATCAATACTCGATGTTAACAAATTTCTCTCTTCAGAAACGCTTTTCTTACCGTTGCCAGTCCACATTTTATATCCTCCCTACTTCGACCATCATAAGTTATTTTGCTTCCCAAATACCAAAAATAATCTACTTTAAGTGTCTCGTTTCCTAATCTAATTCCCTCACCATCACCTGATCACATTCAATTATCGTCGTTTTGCTTTTGTTGATGTTGATCTTATAACCTCCTTTCAAGACACTGTCCATTCCGTTCAACTGCTCTTCCAGGTCCTTTGCTGCCTGACATAATTACAATATCGTCGACAAACCTCAAAGTTTTTATTTCTTATCCCTCGACCAAATTTTTCTTTTGTTTCCTTTACTGCTTGCTCGGTATACGGATTGAATAACACCGGGGAGAGGCTACAACCTTGTCTCACTCCCTTCTCAACCACTGCTTTTATTTCATGCCCCTACACTCTTATAACTACCATCTGGTTTCTGTACAAATTGTAAATAGCGAGGTCGGCTTCTACCAGTTATTCCATTCCTTTGTAAAGAATTGTTTCTCGTGTTAATTTGTCCGTTTTCAGTGGGCTACAGTGCATAAATGCGCATTATGCAGACATACTCTGCAGATCAACTACTTTTTGTTTTTAGTGTAAACTGAATGAATTTTTAATTTTTTTCTCGTTATATGATGTCGGTAGTTCGCTGTGGCTCCTCAGATTTTTTATTTTTTCAACGAAATGGAGCACTTCACTTCATTGATGCCACACCTCGAAAAATACTTAAGTCTAGGGATGGTGTGTTTCTGTAACGCACCGTATGTCCGACTTCGACATCGAGAAACTGCCGTAAAGAAGCACATGCGCTTAGTCCCGCACACTACGTGTACACGCGTGCGTACCATGCAACAGGCCACGTCCCACAGTAGACTTGGCCACTGTTTCTATGTTTCGGTACAGTGTATCGATACGTGGAACTGTTTCAGTGTTTCGGAACGGCTGTGGTTCACTGTCTCGAAACAGTGGTGTTTCATTCCGCCCCTGTCTCGGATAACTGGGCCACATTCGGTCTCGAGCCAGACACAGAAACTGTATCGTTGTTTCAAAATAAGGCTGTTTCAGTCCACCAGTGCTTGGAACGGACTAATTGTATCGAAACAGTGATGTTTCATTCCCCCCTGTGTCGGACGAGATTCGGGCTCGGCACAGGTACTGAAACACAGCATAACACTTCGTGAAACACTTTCAAGAGTGTCAAAATCTTTGTGACAAACAATAGTATGAAGCTTAAGATATCCGAAAATAAAGCTTCGTTTCTAGCTGACTGTCATATTCCGAAATGGTGTAATATCTGCTTTATAAACACTAACCAAGCAGTAAAACAACGCATACTATTCACATTCAAAATAATAAATATGTGAAAATCATTCAGTTTAATTACACTTTTTGATAACATACGCTTCTCTGTTCATGTACAGTAATCATATTAAGAAACGTAAGTAAGCCTATAACATTTTGAATACAAAAAGGCGTAGAGTGACAGTTATTAGACATATACATAAATTTGATGTAGGTATAATTGAAAGCAATCTGTTTGACATACCACTGATAGTGTAATGGTGAACGGGAAGGGCTGGGAAGCATGGTGAATTTATAGTAACGGTTGGAAACACCTTGAAAGACAAAATTTTTTCTGTTATATTTTGTTATTTATTCGAATTATTTGGCGTTATTTGTGAGTCTCTAGTCACTGTGCCTATTATCCACAATGATTCCCTTTGTGTGCATGGAAATTAGCAGGATGGGTGTATTACCCATACTAGCGGAATGTGGGAATCCCAGTAGCATATCTGTTGTTTCTGTAGTTTGCTCCCACCTCCAGTTCCGTTCGTGGTGGTTCTTCTGTCTTCAGCTATGGCTGTCCTCAGCCAATTGGAAAGCATGAAAGTCACACGACACGAAAGCAGCGCATTTGCTGCAGGAAATACGAAACTGCCAAGACGCCCTAGTGGAGCGCTCCCGCTTTCTTTCTTTTTCCTTTATTGTTATTTTAGTACCTAAACAAGCAGGTAGGCTGTCAGCGACATGCTACGCCGCTCTTCAGCCAGCGCTTCCGCATCTCATTTGTGTTTATGTGGACATACTTACATAGTAGACATTCAAGATGATAAAATGTATAGGTTTTATTAGATTACAAAACAGAAACTGTTTCACTGTTTCGAAACAGCGTATCCAAACATTACATTGTACTGTTTCATTTGTTTCGGAACAGTTACGTGTTTCAGTTTGGCCACCTCTATCCCACAGTAACGGGGACCTCATTGTGTCAGCAGTGCTGTGACAATCCTCACGCCATATGTTTGTTGCTCGTTTCTGTCGGCATTGTCATTAAAACAGCACTGATCGCTTCTCCCATTCTCTGTTATAACGCAATATTCCAAAGCAATGCAACTTTTACAAATAACTGACTCGTTTTTTAAGAAAGCTTTATTTATAATCAGAAAATTTTAGGACCAGTGTAATGCCTAATTGGTATTTCACTTTTTACCCAGTTATTAGTAAAATTTAAAATTTTTTATTACAGCAAAGGCCAAACAACTAGCAAAAAATACTAGTTAATGAGAGCGCAAATACTGGTACGCATTTTAACAGGTCGATTTTTCCCATCCCACGCTACAGGGTGGGCACCGAAATAGTACAGAATGCCGGTTGTCTGGGGACTCCTTGGGGAATAGAAAACTACGTTACGATACAAGTTGCTTATTTGTGACAAAATTTAGCTGTCAAGACAGCCTTGCCGCAGTGGATACACCGGTTCCCGTGAGATCACCGAAGGTAACTGCCGTCGGGTGTGGCCAAGGAAACGTTAGCGACAGCCCCGGACATTTGCACAAGCCCCGCCCATTTACCCCCATCCACACCAACCAAGAGCGCATCAATATGATCTTTGGTAGTCCTCGTCGCTGTCGTGTTTTTGTTCGTCGTTTTTTGCTTTACCGCGGTTGTTCATAGTAGCAGTGTTGTGCTGTTAGTACTTCTTAGCTGTTTGTGCAATACTGTCAAAATGAAACATAGATATGCACTCTCAATAAAGTTATCATACACACGGCACCTAATCTTGACTGTTGTGGCCAACTGCAGTCAAAACTGATACCTGATGTCGTTGTTGTTGTGGTCTTCAGTCCTGAGACTGGTTTGATGCAGCTCTCCATGCTACTCTATCCTGTGCAAGCTTCTTCATCTCCCAGTACCTACTGCAACCTACATCCTTCTGAATCTGCTTAGTGTATTCATCTCTTGGTCTCCCTCTACGATTTTTACCCTCCACGCTGCCCTCCAATGCTAAATTTGTGATCCCTTTAAGCCTCAAAACATGTCCTACCAACCGATCCCTTCTTCTAGTCAAGTTGTGCCACAAACTTCTCTTCTCCCCAATCCTATTCAATACCTCCTCATTAGTTACGTGATCTACCCACCTTATCTTCAGCATTCTTCTGTAGCACCACATTTCGAAAGCTTCTATTCTCTTCCTGTCCAAACTGGTTATCGTCCATGTTTCACTTCCATACATGGCTACACTCCATACAAATACTTTCAGAAACGACTTCCTGACACTTAAATCTATACTCGATGTTAACAAATTTGTCTTCTTCAGAAACGCTTTCCTTGCCATTGCCAGTCTACATTTTATATCCTCTCTACTTCGACCATCATCAGTTATTTTACTCCCTAAATACACTCCTGGAAATGGAAAAAAGAACACATTGACACCGGTGTGTCAGACCCACCATACTTGCTCCGGACACTGCGAGAGGGCTGTACAAGCAATGATCACACGCACGGCACAGCGGACACACCAGGAACCGCGGTGTTGGCTGTCGAATGGCGCTAGCTGCGCAGCATTTGTGCACCGCCGCCGTCAGTGTCAGCCAGTTTGCCGTGGCATACGGAGCTCCATCGTAGTCTTTAACACTGGTAGCATGCCGCGACAGCGTGGACGTGAACCGTATGTGCAGTTGACGGACTTTGAGCGAGGGCGTATAGTGGGCATGCGGGAGGCCGGGTGGACGTACCGCCGAATTGCTCAACACGTGGGGCGTGAGGTCTCCACAGTACATCGATGTTGTCGCCAGTGGTCGGCGGAAGGTGCACGTGCCCGTCGACCTGGGACCGGACCGCAGCGACGCACGGATGCACGCCAAGACCGTAGGATCCTACGCAGTGCCGTAGGGGACCGCACCGCCACTTCCCAGCAAATTAGGGACACTGTTGCTCCTGGGGTATCGGCGAGGACCATTCGCAACCGTCTCCATGAAGCTGGGCTACGGTCCCGCACACCGTTAGGCCGTCTTCCGCTCACGCCCCAACATCGTGCAGCCCGCCTCCAGTGGTGTCGCGACAGGCGTGAATGGAGGGACGAATGGAGACGTGTCGTCTTCAGCGATGAGAGTCGCTTCTGCCTTGGTGCCAATGATGGTCGTATGCGTGTTTGGCGCCGTGCAGGTGAGCGCCACAATCAGGACTGCATACGACCGAGGCACACACGGCCAACACCCGGCATCATGGTGTGGGGAGCGATCTCCTACACTGGCCGTACACCACTGGTGATCGTCGAGGGGACACTGAATAGTGCACGGTACATCCAAACCGTCATCGAACCCATCGTTCTACCATTCCTAGACCGGCAAGGGAACTTGCTGTTCCAACAGGACAATGCACGTCCGCATGTATCCCGTGCCACCCAACGTGCTCTAGAAGGTGTAAGTCAACTACCCTGGCCAACAAGATCTCCGGATCTGTCCCCCATTGAGCATGTTTGGGACTCGATGAAGCGTCGTCTCACGCGGTCTGCACGTCCAGCACGAACGCTGGTCCAACTGAGGCGCCAGGTGGAAATGGCATGGCAAGCCGTTCCACAGGACTACATCCAGCATCTCTACGATCGTCTCCATGGGAGAATAGCAGCCTGCGTTGCTGCGAAAGGTGGATGTACACTGTACTAGTGCCGACATTGTGCATGCTCTGTTGCCTGTGCCTATGTGCCTGTGGTTTTGTCAGTGTGATCATGTGATGTATCTGACCCCAGGAATGTGTCAATAAAGTTTCCCCTTCCTGGGACAATGAATTCACGGTGTTCTTATTTCAATTTCCAGGAGTGTAGCAAAATTCCTTTACTACTTTAAGTGTCTCATTTCCTAATCTAATCCCCTCAGCATCACCCGATTTAATTTGACAAAACTGATACCTAACAGACATTAAAGTACGATAAGATGTGTTGGAATGACACTGACGAAATTATGTACATATGTTTAACAATACGCAGCTCTAAAGCTCTCAAACACTGAAGAAGAACTCAAAGTAATCTCGTGTCTGCTATAAGCAAGCAGTCATAATATCCCATTCTTATATTCTTTAGTCTTATTGAGGTAATCAGAAACAGACCGAGACATCGACTTTGCCTTGTTTACGCACAACATTGACTTTAGACAATCGAGATAATGGACAGCATCCTTGGCGATACTACCAATTAGTATTTCCCAACAGAATTTCTTACACTACGTGAAGAGACGGAAATTTGCGCTCACTGCAGTTAACAAATATCAGATTTTTTTATAGTGCAGATGAAAGCTCATGAAATAAAAAAGACAGTGTGGATACCATTTTTATTTTTCTTTCTTATTGATGATTTTTCAACTCGCATATTCAATGAACATATTTCTAATTCTTTTCACAATGGTACCACAAAAACTGTATTTCGTACTAACTACTGATTTTCTCCCTTGTTATGACTGGCATATCTGTGATACAAACAAGTTTGATGTTGGAACATGCGGCAGACCATGGGCGGAGCTTAGGATATGGATTGGTGTGGAGGGGGGGTGATTGGGCGGGACTTGTGCACCGTCCGGGGCTGTCGCTAACGTTAAGTGTGTGGCCAGCACTTGGATGGGTGACTACCCGGGCCCCCATGCGCTGTTGCCATTTTTTAGGGTGCAACTCAGCCTCGTGATGCCAATCGTGGAGGTACTCGACCGAATAGTAGCGGCTCCGGTCAAAGAAAACCATCGTAACGACCAGGAGAGCTGTGTGCTGACCACATGCCCCTCCTATCCGCATCCTCAGTGAAGATGACACGGCGGTCGGAGTGTTAAGTGTCAAGCCATTTTGTGTGTACTGTGGAATCACACTACTACTCTTAAATAACTGTTGAACATCAGTATCAATCGTTAGAACAGGAAGGTTTACATTTACACCGTAAACTAAATTTAGAATCAAAGGCATCGGTTCCTAATTGGAAAAAACAGGCACACTTCATAATTGTCGATTACAGCATCTACCATGGATGGGAAACAATGGTTTGAGTAAGCTATCCGTATTTTTTGGCGTAGAATCCGAGTCTATATAAATAAACACGAATTGCCGCATGTGTGAAAGATAATCACATGAGACCGATTTTATGATTTTTTTTTCACCTTGTGTACGTAATTGTCAGGGCCAGGACGGTGTCAAAAAATTTCTTGGAAAATCCTCCGGAAAAGTCTCGAACTCAGACGGTATTTTTGTATGAAAATCTCAATAAAAGAATTGTGACGGTCGGTTTCACAGTTCAGCTGTCATGTTTTCATTAAAAAAATGTGACGTTCACCCTGACAGTTGGGCTGTCGCATGTTTTCGTGACAAATTCCGCATAGACTTGATATTTTGCAGAAAAGAATTCAACTGAAACCGATATTTCAACGCGTTGTAGGTTCAAAATGGCTCTGAGCGCTACGTGATAACTGCTGAGGTCATCAGTCCCCTAGAACTTAGAACTACTTGAACCTAACTAACCTAAGGACATCACTCACACCCATGCCCGAGGCAGGATTCGAACCTGCGACCGTAGCGGTCGCGCGGTTCCAGATTGTAGCGCCTAGAACCGCTCGGCCACCCCGGCCGGCCGCGTTATAGGTCGTGAACATATCTTTGGTGTGTTGCGAATATTGCATTGATGTCAGTTCGTGGTGATTTGGTGTGTTGAAAGCATTCAATTGATTTCAGTTCGCGGTTTATTTCTTTAGAAAAAAAATGCCACCATTGGGCCCCAAAATATCGGGCGCCGTACGCGCAACATTATCGCCGAGTCAGTGAGACTCACGAAAAACGTAGAAAGCGTTTGGAGCCAAATCGAGTCAGAATTTCTCAAGCGCGATTCAGTGTGACGGATACAGTAGTGTTCGCGCCGTATTTTTCCCATGGACAGTTGTACGTGCCTCGTTCAAGAGTCGCTAAACAATTCGTGCTATTGGCTTTCTCTCGGCACGGAAGGGCAAAAATTTCACTAAGCGTTGCGTCGAAGGCATGAAAAATACCAACGAAGTTTTGATCAAAGAATGGAAAATCCAGTATGGAATGTAACAATACGAGAGAAGGAAAGTTGCTACTCACCATATAGCGGAGACGCTGAGCCGCGATAGGCACAATAAAAAGATTCACACAATTAAAGCTTTCGGCCATTAAGGCCTTTGTCAGCAGTATACACACACACACACACACACACACACACAAACACAAACACACGCAAGCGCGGGTGTGTGTGTGTGTGTGTGTGTGTGTGTGTGTGTGTGTGTGTGTGTGTGTATACTGCTGACAATGGCCTTAATGGCCGAAAGCTTTAATTGTGTGAATCTTTTTATTGTGCCTATCGCGGCTCAGCGTCTCCGCTATATGGTGAGTAGCAACTTCCTTCTCTCGTATTCCAACGAAGTTTTGTTAATACAATGAATTATGCTTTACTTCATTGCACTAAATTCACAATGTAGCTGAAACTGTTTTCTTTCAATTAAAAATAACTAAATGAAGGTTCTGCTGGATGAATTCCTTCTCGACAGACCGAGTGAAAGACTTAACAGCGCACAGCCTACACCGCTGGAGACACAGTGAGACAGACGGAAGTAACACAGGCCCCCAGTAGACATCATTCCATCAGAACTACTGACGGCCTTGGGAGAGCCAGTCCTGACAAAACTACCATCTGGTGAGCAAGATCTATGAGACAGGCGAAATTCCCTCAGACTTCAAGAAGAATATAATAATTCCAATCCCAAAGAAAGCAGGTGTTGACAGATGTGAAAATTACGAAACTATCAGTTTAACAAGTCACGGCTGCAAAATACTAACGCGAATTCTTTACAGACGAATGGAAAAACTGGTAGAAGCCGACCTCGGGGAAGATCAGTTTGGATTCCGCAGAAATGTTGGAACACGTGAGACAATACTGACCCTACGACTTGTGTTAGAAGAAAGATTAAGGAAAGGCATTTGTAGACTTAGAGAAGGCTTTTGACAATGTTGACTGGAATACTCTCTATCAAATTCTGAAGGTGACAGGGGTAAAATACAGGGAGCGAAAGGCTATTTACAATTTGTACAGAAACCAGATGGCAGTTATAAGAGTCGAGGGACATGAAAGGGAAGCAGTGGTTGGGAAGGGAGTGAGACAGGGTTGCAGCCTCTCCCCGATGCTATTAAATCTGTATATTGAGCAAGCAGTAAAGGAAACAAAAGAAAACTTCGAAGTAGGCATTAAAATCCATGGAGAAGACATAAAAACTTTGAGGTTCGCCGATGACATTGTAATTCTGTCAAAGACAGCAAAGGACTTGGAAGAGAAGTTGAACGGAATGGACAGTGGTTCAAATGGCTCTGAGCACTATGGGACTTAACTGCTGAGGTAGCGGTCGCGCGGATCCAGACTGAAGCGCCTAGAAGCGCCCGGTCATCCCGGCCGGCCGGAATGGACAGTGTCTTGAAAGGAGGGTATAAGATGAACATCAACAAAAGCAAAACGAGGATAATGGAATGTAGTCGAATTGGTTCGGGTGATGCTGAAGGAACTAGATTAGGAAATGAGACACTTAAAGTAGTAAAAGAGTTTTGCTATTTGGGGAGCAAAATAACTGATGGTCGAAGTGGAGAGGATATAAAATGTAGACTGGCAGTGGCAAGGAAAGCGTTTCTGAAGAAGAGAAATTTGTTAACACCGAGTATTGATTTAAGTGTCAGGAAGTCGTTTGTGAAAGTATTTGTATGGAGTGAAGCCACGTATGGAAGCGAAACGTGGACGAAAAATAGTTTAGACAAGAAGAGAATAGAAGCTTTCGAAATGTGGTGCTACAGAAGAATGCTGAAGATTAGATGGGTAGATCACACAACTAATGAGGAGGTATTGAATAGAATTGGGGAGAAGAGGAGTTTGTGGCACAACTTGACTAGAAGAAGGGATCGGTTGGTAGGACATGTTCTGAGGCATCAAGGGATCACCAATTTAGTACTGGAGGGCAGCGTGGAGAGTAAAACTCGTACAGGGGGACCAAGAGATGAATACACTAAGCAGATTCAGAAGGATGTGGGCTGCAGTAGGTACTGGGAGATGAAGAAGCTTGCACAGGACAGAGTAGCATGGAGAGCTGCATCAATCCAGTCTCAGGACTGAAGACAACAACAACAACATTCCGAACACTGGAGATAAAGGTGTGTTCTAGAATAAAAACTCTTGCTGTGAAGATGTGCAGTTTTGCTCACCTTTTCGCAGCAATTTTTGACGGAAAATCGTGTTTGTGGCTAACTTTATACCCCCACTTTATTTTGCACGTCCGTCTTGATCACACAAACTTATACACTTCATTATTACCGGTTTCGGCTACTGCCATCTTCAGGTCTGTTACAAACAAAAACACGGTGTAACCTGCTAATTTCAGTTTGCAGACGTTAAATCAATAAAAGGCCTAGTGGTACACAAGATATATAAACTGTTTTGACCTAATTAACAGCCATACATACCATAAAATATTCTGACGTAGTACCAACTTCAAACTAAAGATGTAGGTACATAGTAAGTCCTGGTGATGATCAGAAAGCGACTGGTATTTATTAATAAAAGAAGTATAAGTTTTTTGGGTCTTAGACTAACTAAAAGGGATGGAAGGCATATGGTCAGCATCTTTATGAAGACGACCGCTACTGACACGATTAAAAATGTGAAACCCTGAAACTTCCTGACAGACTAAAACTGTGCCGGACCGAGACTCGAATTCCGGACCTTTGTCTTTCGCGGGCAAGTGCTCTACCATCTGAGCTACCCAAGCACGACTCACACCCCCTCCCGACAGTTAATTCCGCCAGTCCCGAGTTCGAGTCTCGGTCCTGCGCACAGTTTAACTCTGACATCAAGTTTCATATCAGCGCACACTCCTCTGCAGAGTGAAAATCTCATTCTGGAATGGGAAATCCCGTCACCCTAAAAAGCATAAATGGGCATACTTCACAGCCATGATCAACAGAATGTTGAAACTACAACTCGGCCCTAATGACGAGATGGAAGAACTAAATGCTGGTAAGTTGTTGAGTCGAACGGCTATAAGGACCGTGATATAATGAACCTTTATAATAAACTAACGTCAGAAATATGTGACAAGAAAGAGACAACAGAACCAGAGGGCAAGAGGGTCGTTGCCATTTCGTGCATTTTCCGACAGATTTGCACAGGCTTTCAGAAAAACGAAAGTAAAAATTGGTTTTGAAACGAAAAGTGCAGTTGGTTGTAGGCTACGCCACAAAGTCAGCAACAACAGCAACAAATACTTGGAAGATAAACTCCAAAGACTGTGACAAGTTTTGTATCTGTCAGGCAGAAAGGAATTTCAAAGACTCATTTTAGAGAGCATACGTATAACCAAATTAAGAGGGCTTTCGGTACACATTTGGACAGAGAAAAAACACTCGGCAGGAAACAGAGAGAATACCGTGAATGTGTTGCATAGGACGCCAAAGGGGCAGTTATTGAACCTACTCTAGGTAATGGAGATTTATGTACACAGAAAATAGCAACCGGAATTACTGCTGAATGAGCAAAATTTGTTTAACCTGAATCTTTATTTTGACGCTAGCTATACCCGGCGAACTTCGTTCCGCCTCTGAAAATCTTTATAGCTGACCCGGCAAACGTTGATTTCCCACATAAATTATCTCTAGTCTATAAGAATAATGTATACGTGCAACACAATAGCCGTTGTTGGCGGGAGTTCATGACACAAACAGTAATAACGGCCAAAAACTGTAGGAAGTGAGAAAAGGCTTAGGGGAAAGTCCGGCAGTATCGGCCACTATTAGTTCTACCGGTTCTACGGTAGATCGCGCGTAACAATTGCAACTGATACACGGCTAGTACATGACCAGCAATTTCGTGTCGAAACGTGTTCGCCAGCATTATGAATAAGAGCAAGCGCAAACGCACCGATGTTTATAGTACGTAAAGATATTGTACCATTAAATTCTTTTCGAGGAACAAAGGAGAGCACAGGAACTTTTTTGTTCCACTAGAAGAATTTGATCGTACGATATATTTCCGTACGATAAAAATCGATGCGTGTGCGCTAGGCCTAAATGTGGGTTTGGTGAATGACGCGTGCTAACTAGTTAAAATCCTCGGTCTAGTTGCGTCGACTCATAGTGGGATATTCGAGTCGTTGCTTTTGGTACGTTTTCTTCAATCACCTATCTATCGAATAGTGAAAGGATACCGGTAGACACCTGCGGGGATAACTGATTAAGTGATAATTGATCAGTTATCGTCTGGGGTTGAAAATTACACTCCTGGAAATTGAAATAAGAACACCGTGAATTCATTGTCCCAGGAAGGGGAAACTTTATTGGCACATTCCTGGGGTCAGATACATCACATGATCACACTGACAGAACCACAAGCACATAGACACAGGCAACAGAGCATGCACAATGTCGGCACTAGTACAGTGTATATCCACCTTTCGCAGCAATGCAGGCTGCTATTCTCCCATGGAGACGATCGTAGAGATGCTGGATGTAGTCCTGTGGAACGGCTTGCCATGCCATTTCCACCTGGCGCCTCAGTTGGACCAGCGTTCGTGCTGGACGTGCAGACCGCGTGAGACGACGCTTCATCCAGTCCCAAACATGCTCAATGGGGGACAGATCCGGAGATCTTGCTGGCCAGGGTAGTTGACTTACACCTTCTAGAGCACGTTGGGTGGCACGGGATACATGCGGACGTGCATTGTTCTGTTGGAACAGCAAGTTCCCTTGCCGGTCTAGGAATGGTAGAACGATGGGTTCGATGACGGTTTGGATGTACCGTGCACTATTCAGTGTCCCCTCGACGATCACCAGTGGTGTACGGCCAGTGTAGGAGATCGCTCCCCACACCATGATGCCGGGTGTTGGCCCTGTGTGCCTCGGTCGTATGCAGTCCTGATTGTGGCGCTCACCTGCACGGCGCCAAACACGCATACGACCATCATTGGCACCAAGGCAGAAGCGACTCTCATCGCTGAAGACGACACGTCTCCATTCGTCCCTCCATTCGCGCCTGTCGCGACACCACTGGAGGCGGGCTGCACGATGTTGGGGCGTGAGCGGAAGACGGCCTAACGGTGTGCGGGACCGTAGCCCAGCTTCATGGAGACGGTTGCGAATGGTCCTCGCCGATACCCCAGGAGCAACAGTGTCCCTAATTTGCTGGGAAGTGGCGGTGCGGTCCCCTACGGCACTGCGTAGGATCCTACGGTCTTGGCGTGCATCCGTGCGTCGCTGCGGTCCGGTCCCAGGTCGACGGGCACGTGCACCTTCCGCCGACCACTGGCGACAACATCGATGTACTGTGGAGACCTCACGCCCCACGTGTTGAGCAATTCGGCGGTACGTCCACCCGGCCTCCCGCATGCCCACTATACGACCTCGCTCAAAGTCCGTCAACTGCACATACGGTTCACGTCCACGCTGTCGCGGCATGCTACCAGTGTTAAAGACTGCGATGGAGCTCCGTATGCCACGGCAAACTGGCTGACACTGACGGCGGCGGTGCACAAATGCTGCGCAGCTAGCGCCATTCGACGGCCAACACCGCGGTTCCTGGTGTGTCCGCTGTGCCGTGCGTGTGATCATTGCTTGTACAGCCCTCTCGCAGTGTCCGGAGCAAGTATGGTGGGTCTGACACACCGGTGTCAATGTGTTCTTTTTTCCATTTCCAGGAGTGTATTAAATTACTGAAATCGCTATTAAAAAATAAGAGGTTGGTGGTAGAAACGTCAAATTTCAGGTTTGTGTGTATTTTTTAATGCTACATCAAAAAATAAAAATAAGAAGTTCCGTCCAAAAAATAAGAAAAAGTTTTTGGGGTGGACCACCCTCATCACTTACGGGTATGAATAATAGATTACGACCAATTCTCAGACTTACCGAATATATATGTAAAATTTCATCAGAATCGATCGAGCGGTTTCGGAGGAGTATGGCAACTGACATGAGAATTTTATATACAGGGTGTTACAAAAAGGTACGGTCAAACTTTCAGGAAACATTTCTCACACACAAACAAAGAAAAGATGTTATGTGGACATGTGTCCGGAAACGCTTAATTTCCATGTTAGAGCTCAATTTTAGTTTCGTCCACCTACGCTCAATGGAGCACGTTATAATGATTTCATACGGGATACTCTACCTGTGCTGCTAGAACATGTGCCTTTACAAGTACGACACAACATGTGGTTCGTGCGCGATGGAGCTCCTGCACATTTCAGTCGAAGTGTTCGTACGCTTCTCGACAACAGATTCGGTGACCGACGGATTGGTAGAGGCGGACCAATTCCGTGGCCTCTACGCGCTCCTGACCTCAACCCTCTCGACTTTCATTTATGGGGGCATTTGAAAGCTCTCGTCTACGCAACCCCGGTACCAAATGTAGAGTCTCTTCGTGCTCGTATTGTGGACGGCTGCGATACAATACGCCGTTCTCCAGGGCTCCATCAGGGATTCCGTGCGATGGAGGGTGGATGCACGTATCCTCGCTAACGGAGGACATTTTGAACATTTCCTATAACAAAGTGTTTGAAGTCACGCTGGTACGTTGTGTTGCTGTGTGTTTCCATTCCAAGATTAATGTGATTTGAAGAGATGTAATAAAATGAGCTCTAACATGGAAAGTAAGCGTTTCCGGACACATGTCCACATAACATATTTTCTTTCATTGTGTGTGACGAATGTTTCCTGAAAGTTTGGCCGTACCTTTTTGTAACACCCTGTATAGGGATATTCAGAAACGTGCTAGCCATCAGATTGGCGTGCGGTCGTGTGTGCCGACCGCCGGCGACAAGGAGACAGGCCCTTCCTACGCAAGTTCCGCCGCAGGATAACGAGAACACAACAGAGAACCCACGACATACCGCCACTGGGACCACACTCTGGATATATTATAGATTTAATTTGTTAATAATAGTCACTAATTCCTTAATTGCCTTACACTTACGGTTACGGTAATTATTTTCTCATGCTGGAAGATTTCGTTTCATAGATGTGATTTTAGTTCAAAAATGGTTCAAATGGTTCCGAGCACTATGGGACTCAACATCTGAGGTCATAAGTCCCCTAGAACTTAGAACTACTTAAACCTAACTAACCTAAGGACGACACACACACATCCATGCCCGAGGCAGGACTCGAACCTGCGAGGGTAGCGGTCGCGCGATTCCAGACTGAAGCGCCTAGAACCGCTCGGCCACCGCGGCCGGCTGTGATTTTAGTCTAAAAGTTCTTATACTGGCTTTTACACTATTGTATGTTTTACTTTGCCACACTGGGAGTTTCACATTATTAGTATCTGCAATTTTTATGAGGGTTTGAAGTATGAATCTTAATTCCACGAATAGTACGCCAGTACATGTTTTATTGCCAGACGCTCGATTCGCATGTGAAGTAATTTTAATTAATGGCTACGCATACCACATTTTAAACATTACATTTGCGATACTGGTTAATGATGCACCCTAGCTACAGTGCTCTGCGCTGGTCTCAGTTTTTTGTATAAATGCCAGAAGCATTCTCATCACCAGCACTTACGAGGGCTGATCAATGAAGACTGATCATAATTTTTTTATTGTCATTATTTCTCGCGCTAAAATTTAATCCCATGATACTCTGTAAGCTTAAATTGCAAGAAACACGCCGTAGCAGTTTCATTGTTGGGACTCGTGGTTCCCGCCTGTGAGAGGCAGGCAAGGTCAGACATGTTCAGTGTCGCCTACCGCTGCAATGCAGGTAACACGCGAGGAACAATATGCGGCTTTGAAATTCTGCTTTCGGCTCAACAGATCTTCAGCTGAGGCCTATACAATGTTACAGGAAATCTATGGAGAGTCTGTTCTTCCCTACAGACAGCTCGAAAGTGGTTTAAAATGTTTAAATAGGATAGACAATCAATTTAAAGGAAGGTGGACCCGGTGCTCCAGTTACTGCTCTTACGGAACAAAACATTGTTTCTGTCACTGTGAGAGAGGATCGACGAATTACCTTAAGATTACTTTCTGAAATACTGAACATTTCATTGTGTGCCACCCATACGTTGGTGACAGAAAAATTACACACGACACATGTTTGTGTGAAATGGGTTAAAAGACTGTCGATTCCCGAACAAAAGGACATTAACCTGCAGGTCTGCATGCAGTTAAAGTTGATGTTACAGGAAGATCTCGAATTTCTTTCAAACGTAATCACTGCTGATGAAACTTGGATACTACATCATTTTGATGCTGAGAGCAAACAGCAAAGTTCAGAGTGGAAATCTCCATACCCATCCCAAAAAAAAAGAAAAAGCGGTTGTTTCTGCTGGAAAGGTTATGGTCTTCTCATTCTTTGATATTCGTCGAATGCTTTATCAGCACACCTGCACACACATCAGTAACTGGGCAATACTACAGGAATGTCCTGAAAACATACCACGTTCATATCAGGCGCAAAAGACCATGAAATATCCACGACTATATTTTATTCAGAACAATATTCATCAGTATTGTGTGTGAAATTTCAGCGAACATTCTCGTGACATTAATAAAAAAAGGACTTCATCGATGCTAAAATAATAATAATAATAAGTATTGTCAGTGACTTTTCTGTGAAAATCATATCTCAGACAATACTCATGGAAAAAGATAATGAAACTCTACCTTTCGTTTAGTTATATATGATTCTTCTAGAACAATCCTACTCCTTGTTCGAACTGTTGTAATGATCGGATGTGAATGATGTCTCTTAACACAGAAGTCTGTATTATGTTGTTAATATTTGAAAAATAGAGTTTTGTGTGATTGAAATGAATTTTATTTGTTAAAACTTTTATTTCATTGTAATTCTCGTCCCGTATAAATGTTTTCTGCTCAGCTACAAAGGAGGGCAGCCATAAGCTATTGATCTACAGCGCGGTTTATTGGTAAATGCTGAATAATAAACGATTAACATTGGGAAATATTTTCAAATGTTAATGCTTATAGTGAAGGTACAAAAAGATTTAATATATATTATTTGTTAGTAGTAAAGCAGAGCCTGAAGCAGAATCGATAAGTGATTGTCTTATGTTAGCCGCCATCTAAGTGAAATATTGCAGCGGCAGTTTTAAATTTATTTTCTATACGGGCATGGATGTTGTTGGTCATAATTGCGGCAATAATTGTGTATGGTGGCCCAGAAACCGCTTAGATTGTGAATAATCTTTAAATAGAGTGCAAATAGCATCTTACGTGATATATATTCTTATCTACTGATATATGATGCTTGGTTATTTCGTGACAACTTTTATGAGATATTTTGACAGGAAAGATACATTGGTGCTGTGTGCGTGTAGTATTGTGCGACAAAACTGTTCATTTTGCTAAAAGAAAAGTGCTGCCACCTCGAATAACCATAGCGTTGAATTCGATAAACGACCTGTAACTTAGTGCCATTGACAGACAACATTGCTACGCGTTCCCAGGTGGAGATTTCTTTAACAAAATAACGATTACTAGCCGGGAAAGCAGTGTTTAAATAAAACCTCATGTTGCACTGATAATAAGTAACTGTTAGTAGTTTTATTGTCATCTTGCTGAAATTGTGCAAAAGGTAATCAAACCACAATATTCGCACGTCACAACCACATTTCTGTGAATCACGCTGGATGCTACACCACGATAACGCGCGCCCGCATATTGCCAATGTTGTTGCTGAATATCTTGCAAAAATCAACGTTAAGTGCACCTCCCGCCCCTCCCTGAAGTCCGGATTTAGCCCCATGTGACTTTTTGTCTATTCCCTAACGTGAAGAAACGCCTTCGTGTGAGGCATTACCAATCATCAGAAGCAGTGGTGAAGGCTGCGGAGGCAATTTTGAAGGACCTCTCAAAAAATGGTTTCCAGCATGTATCTGAAGACTGGCAGAAACGCTGGGACAAGTGCATCGCATTCATGGTAGATTACTCTGAGAAGGACCATCTCAAAATTATGAGGACGAGTAAAGGTATGTTGTCAAAAAAAAAAAAAAAAAAAAAAAAAAAAAAAAAAAAAAAAAAAGGATCATTCTTTATTGAACAGCCCTCGCATGTACGTACATGTTTGACGTTCGCACTACATCTGAATATTTTATGGTATGTATGGCTGGTATACATGGCTGTTAATCATGTAAACACGTTTTACCTTCGTGTTTTAGAGTTTTGGCGTGGGCGCGTATGACCGCTGTTGCTTTTGCGCCCTAATACAAAACAAAGCAAACAAACTTTATCTTATGTAGCACCAGGCCTTTTTTAGATTTAGCGTCAGCAAACTCAACTCAGTTGGTTACACCTTACTTTTGTTTGTAACAGATCTGGAGAGGACAGTAGCCGAAACCGGCAATAGTGAATTGCAAAACTTTGTGCAATCACTACGGACCTGCAAAATAAAGGGCCAATGTATTATCGTTGACTCATTTTCAGATTGTCTTCAATTGATTTATTATCCTAACTGTTTTGAGGTTAAAACCATGCGAAATACCGTTACGGATTTGGCAGTTGGGAAAGGCCTATCTCATACCCCACGTACTAATGACTCCCACCAGATTTACCCATTCCTTCCGACCTCTATTCCCAATTAAGATTCAGTTCGTCATAATAATAATAAATAAGGTCAGAGTCAGAGAGAGAGAGAGAGAGAGAGAGAGAGAGAGAGTGTGAGTGAGTGAGTGAGTGAGTGAGTGTGTGTGTGTGTGTGTGTGCGCGCACGCGCAATAAATTCATTCTTCCACGACGTTTCGCTTATTTCGTCAAAAACAGAGAGCTCCCTGTACAAAATAATCCTATCTGAATATCAGTTATGATCGTAGTTCTAAGTAAATAGTGTCGTGTCCTGTGTTTCGATTATTAGTGCCGAAGAGCGATAAGGCTTGCAAGATCCCCTTGCTTCTTAACTGATACTGTTATTACTCAGCTTAGCCTCGAGTCCGTAGAGGGTGGTATGTGTGACGTACAGTATGACTGGTAAGCATTTCCACCCGGAATTTGCGAGTGTAAGTCGGACCTTCCTCGATCCGCCTCGGTGGGTCGTGTCGTCGAATTTCCTCCTACCTTTGAGCGGTGCAGCTCTCGTAAATGTCGTCCCGGGCAGATTCCTCATTCGCGCATTGGATGTCTCTGTCGGTGGAAGCTAATTATCTGAAATTGCTGTCTATCAACTTTGGGGCATCTACTTACTCGAAATTAACATTCAGAATGCCGTAATATCACTTTTATTCCTATTAGATCAATAATGAAACTCATGTCACAAACTACTCGTAACCAAGAGTACGGCTACCGTCGAACGAGACAGGAAGAGCTCTTAACGCAGACAGTTCGTACTTGCTAAGATATGCATTTGTTAATGAAAGGGTGTGAATTTTAACGAAGCAAAATTATGATAAATAGTTTTAAACATCCAGAGGCCCCTCCTAGTATTCATGTTGTCATAAATGACTAATTATTAAATGTAAATAAACAAAATCGGTGACTTTGGCGCCAAGATGGCGGTACTTTCCGTCATGTATATTTCCCAGGCTGGCGCTTGTTGCTAAGGCCGGTATTACACTATCAAATTTCTTTGTCCAATATCTTTGTCAAAGATATTTGATGGTGTAATAGGGAACTTTGTCAAATGTCGTCCAATATTTGATCAAATATAGGGCCTCGCTGTAGATTTGATCGAAGAAGTCGCTCGTCTTCTGTTCACTGCAATGTGACATGTTACCACGTGGAGCGCTAGCATCGCTGCGTTCTGTCGTCTGTAGTGTTTTTATAAACATTGCGGGTAAATACAATTGGTGTGTGCCGACAACTACAAAATTAATAGAGATGTCTGAAGCTGATGAGGCGCTTTACAACGTGAGGCGCGCTGAATACAAAAACAGATTACGAAGATTGGAGACCTGACCTGACCTAACCTAACCCTCTCCTGTAATGTGTTACAGTGAGCCTGTCTTCTGCAGATGTAGCAGTTCTTAAGTGAATATTGTGCTTTGTGATATGAGAATACACTTGATTGAGCACATGCAGAAACGTATGCGCATCCATTCTTAAGTATTTGATGTACGACTTGACGTCCTCCACTATGAGATCACGTAACAAGTTTTGTTGAATGCTTTTATCGTGTCGTCGTAAAACCCACGGCTTCACCCAGGTACGTTTCCTTTTTTCCCCCCGCTTCTCTTCCACATGTGCACACAGTGCAGTTGTGGTACATGCAACTGCTGCGGTTAATAACGAGTTGTTGTTGTTGTCAGCCATCATGAACTTTGAAGAAAAATATGACGACAGTGTAATACCCCTTCTAGCGATACGTCAAAGATCTTTGTCAAATATATTTGACGGAATATTTAATCACATCTTTGATCAAATCTTTGACAAAGAAATTTGATAGTGTAATACCGGCGCCGAGCCCCACCCCACTACGCGCGACATATGGTCGTGTCGTCACCTAGCCAGCCAGCCAGCCAGCGTGGGAAGTGCTTTCCGACTCACGGCCGGCTACGGCTAACTATCGTGAATACATCAATAAGAGACAATAACTTATTAAAACTGGTAAAAATGTCTTCCTCACGTAAAAGGCACCTTACAGGCTCCGTCCATAGGCCGTACTCCTTATCTCACCTAGTCTTTCGTTGTCTCCATTGTAAACACTTGTTCACAGAAGCACGGGCGAACTGTCTGCGAATGAGCATTCGCGTGTCTGCTTTTCCGTCGGCTTGGGAAATCTCGAGTGCCTACGGGGGCAGGTGCTATCCTTGACCACGTTTTAGCGGCCGGGACAATTGACGCGGGGAAAAGTTTGCTTTCCGCGCGAGTGAAGCCAGCTGCTGTTTCTGTCCCGACCACACACACACGTGACTGCGGAGGGCGTGGGGGGAGTAGGTTAGGCAGAAAAAAAAGAGAGAACGGAAGGCCAGAGGGACGCAGTTTTTAGCTTGCGCCGTGCATTCCTCCCCATCACCGTCGAGGAACATGAAAGGGAAGCAGTGGTTGGGAAGGGAGTAAGACAGGGTTGTAGCCTCTCCCCGATGTTGTTCAATCTGTATATTGAGCAAGCAGTAAAGGAAACAAAAGAAAAATTCGGAGTAGGTATTAAAATTCATGGAGAAGAAATAAAAACTTTGAGGTTCGCCGATGACATTGTAATTCTGTCAGAGACAGCAAAGGACTTGGAAGAGCAGTTGAATGGAATGGACAGTGTCTTGAAAGGAGAATATAAGATGAACATCAACAAAAGCAAAACAAGGATAATGGAATGTAGTCGAATTAAGTCGGGTGATGCTGAGGGAATTAGATTAGGAAATGAGACACTTAAAGTAGTAAAGGAGTTTTGCTATTTGGGGAGCAAAAGAACTGATGACGGTCGAAGTAGAGAGAATATAAAATGTAGGCTGGCAATGGCAAGGAAGGCGTTTCTGAAGAAGAGAAATTTGTTAACATCCAGTATTGATTTAAGTGTCAGGAAGTCATTTCTGAAAGTATTCGTATGGAGTGTAGCCATGTATGGAAGTGAAACATGGACGATAAATAGTTTGGACAAGAAGAGAATAGAAGCTTTCGAAATGTGGTGCTACAGAAGAATGCTGAAGATTAGATGGGTAGATCACTTAACTAATGAGGAGGTATTGACTAGAATTGGAGAGAAGAGGAGTTTGTGGCACAACTTGACTAAAAGAAGGGATCGGTTGGTAGGACATGTTCTGAGCCATCAAGGGATCACCAATTTAGTATTGGAGGGCAGCGTGGAGGGTAAAAATCGTAGAGGGAGACCAAGAGATGAATACACTAAGCAGATTCAGAAGGATGTAGGCTGCAGTAGGTACTGGGAGATTAAAAAGCTTGCACAGGATAGAGTAGCATGGAGAGCTGCATCAAACCAGTCTCAGGACTGAAGACCACAACAACAACAACCGCGAGCTGTGCGCTGACAAGGTGTCTCTGAGCAGCGAAGATACGGCGAGCAGCCGTAAGCACTTTTTTTTCCCCCCCGCAGTTTCTGCAAAGTCACGGCCTCGCACCAGCTTCTCTTCGCGTGCGTAGGCAGCGAAATGGATTAAGTTTCCTGTAATTTACGTCTATGGTCACAAACTTTTTGTTAGCAGATTACCGGTTTCGGTCTATAATGACCATCATCAGATCTGTTTTATAAAAACAAAGTCCTAATGTACTGCAGCCACAGTGACATCGTCAAATGTTAAATGCAAATTCAGCACCAGCTTCGTCACTCGTGTGAGTCATGTTCCATGCATATGATATTTATATGTCAGGTTGCCCTCCTTGGGGTGGGTGCACGCAACGACTGTGGTTATATTGGATTAGATAGAGCAGCAATCAGTCGTAGAATTAAGTTGCTTTAATATGACATTTATAGTCACAACGCCTACTTTACATAGCCATATCAGTTTTATAATTAATTCTAGCCCATGACGCGTAAACTGTTCCTGTTACTTACTACAGTAACTTTAAGCATCTAGCACATTACAGACATGAGAAAAAGTAAGAATTTTAATTTTACATAGCTTTACTCATAATAATTTCATGTTACTACTTAGTTACTATACAACATAAATATTACAAAAAATGTCGTCAAAACTGTAAACTTCAGGCGCAGCTCATAGAGGGCGCCATACGCAAAACCGATGTGTACTGTGAAACCAACGTATAATTTTACTACAGTAATGGTTGAACTGTGTAAGCATTCACTTGAACACTAACAACTGCTACAATTCCGCACTGGTATGTAATGTTAACATTTAAAGACAACGATGTGATGGACTTATAACTTTTGTAAATCACATTGTAATATATACTCTTGTATTTGTCTTAGCATTCATAATGACCTGACACAGGTCGAAATCTGATCTGCGTTGTGACTATAAATGTCATATTAAAGCAACTTAATTCTACGACTGATTGCTGCTCTATCTAACCCAATATTTATATGTATTTGACGATGCTGGTGCGGTCGCAGGTTCGAATCCTGTCTCGGGCATGGATGTGTGATGTCCTTAGGTTAGCTAGGTTTAAGTACTTCTAAGTTCTAGGGGTCTGATGACCTCAGATGTTAACTCCCATAGTGCTCAGAGCCACCTGAACCTTTTTTTTTTTTTTTACGATGCTGGTGCTGATTTTGCATTTAACATTTGACGATGCCACTATTGCTGCAGTACATTACGACTTTGTTTTTATAAAACAGATCTGATGATGGTCATTATAGACCGAAATCCGTAATCTGTTGACAAAAAATTTGTGACGATAGACGTAAATTAAACTTATTGCATATACAGGTCAGTGTTTTATTCACGACAATGGCGCAGCTTATGAAGCGAGATGGATGTCGCCATAAAACATTAGTCGCTCCGAAAGTTACGCCGGTATTGCACTATCATTGTGACAAAGAAATTTGATGAAATATCCGTCAAATATCTTTGACATAGATCTTTGACGTTGGCGCTTAAAAGGGGTATTCCACTGTTGTCATATTTTTCGTCAAATTTCAAGACGGCGGATAACAACTTTGTATTATACGCTGCAGTTGCCAGCAGCACAATTGCATTGCGTGCGTTTCTCGAAGAAAAGCGGCGGAAAAAAAGGAAACATACTTGGATGAACCCATAGGTACTACATCGAGATAATAAAAGCATTCAGCAAAATTTGTTACGAGAGCTGCAAGCGTAAGATGTCAAGTCTGAGATATAAATTACTTAGGAATGGATGAGAATATGTCAGTATTTGCTAATTAAAATGGCTTTTCATATCACAAAACAGAATACAGCACTGGAACATCACGTTGCACATTAACCAAAATAATTTCAGAAACGTGTGAGGCGATTTATAAAGCTGAAACTTCCTAGTAGATTAAAACGGTGTGCCGGACCAAGACTCGAACTCGGGACCTTTGCCTTTCGCGGGCAAGTGCTCTACCAACTGAGCTACCCAAGCACGACTCACGCCCCGTCCTCACATCCCCAAGGCTCTGGCCAAGCCATGTCTGCGCAATATCCTTTTCAGGAGTGCTAGTTCTACAATGTTCGCAGGAGAGCTTCTGTGGAGTTTGTAAGGTAGGAGAAGAGGTACTGGCGGAATTAAAGCTGTGAGGACGGGGCATGAGTCGTGCTTGGGTAGCTCAGTTGGTAGAGCACTTGCCCGCGAAAGGCAAAGGTCCCGAGTTCGAGTCTCGGTCCGGCACACCGTTTTAATCTGCCAGGAAGTTTGATATAAGCGCACACACTGCTGTAGAGTGAAAATTTCAATCTAGATTTATAAAGCTGTTAAGGGGGAATATGTAAAGATAAATAAATGTTTAGTACACTATATGGGTAATAAGAACTATATTTTTAAATTATTTATTTAGTGGAATTAGTATTCCAACAAGTGCAAAATTAATAACAGGCACGAAACAGATGAAGCGCTTTTAACTTTGGGCATCCAGAGGTCAAAAATACACAAAGTAGAATGGAACGCTAAGAAATAAATTTTATTTTAGAGTGACCACATCCTCTATTCCAGCTTGCTCAAAAGCTGCCTGGATGTTTCCAGATGTAGAGGTGGATGGCTGTGGCTGTGATTGTGGACATTTGACTCCTGCAACATATCCCACCTGTCCATGAACACACAATTCATAGCATGCGCTGTGCCCCTTGCTCACCTCCCCCCCCCCCCCGCCCCTCCTACCACAGTCGTTAATTTTTTTAAAAAAAAAGTCTAAGGAAAACACCAGCTTTGAAGCCACGTCAAACCGCTGTAGCGACGCCAGCGCTCCAAGCGGTTACATTTCACATCGCAGTGAACAGAAGACGAACGAGTTCCATCACCTTATCTACGGCCTGGCCCTAGATTTGATCACACTTATTTGACGACAGTGGAGATATGATAAAGCCCCCTATAACACCATCAAATTTCTTTGACAAATATTGAACTAATCAACCTTGACGAAGACATACAGGGTGATTCTTAAGTCACTACACATTTCTGTGATATAGTAACGGAATATTTGTTTCTCGTCCGCAGCTCGTGGTCGTGCGGTAGCATTCTCGCTTCCCGCGCCCGGGTTCCCGGGTTCGATTCCCGGCGTGGTCAGGGATTTTCTCTGCTTCGTGATGACTGGGTGTTGTGTGATGTCCTTAGGTTAGTTAGGTTTAAGTAGTTCGAAGTTCTAGGGGACTGATGACCATAGATGTTAAGTCACATAGTGCTCAGAGCCATTTTTGTTTCTCGCAGGTACTACGACAGAATGCTAGGCAAAGAAGAACGCTGATGTCTTTCAGTTCCTAAATTGTGTAGGGATTTGTTTCATAGACCTTAGTCCTCACAGGAAAAAATGGTGTGTTGTTAGATGCAGAGAACGTTGCGGCCATAAATGTTTGCTGACAGGTCGATCCTCAGTGAAGACATTGTGGACTCGTTCCAAGGATACCGCAGATGTGTGCCATGTTGTTCCATCTTGTTGGAAGAAGGAGTATTGTAGGACTGATGACCTCAGATGTTAGGTCTCATAGTGCTTAGAGCCAAGCAGTAAGTCTCATAGTGCTTAGAGCCAAGCAGTAAGTCTCATAGTGCTTAGAGCCAAGCAGTAAGTCTCATAGTGCTTAGAGCCAAGCAGTAAGTCTCATAGTGCTTAGAGCCAAGCAGTAAGTCTCATAGTGCTTAGAGCCAAGCAGTAAGTCTCATAGTGCTTAGAGCCAAGCAGTAAGTCTCATAGTGCTTAGAGCCAAGCAGTAAGTCTCATAGTGCTTAGAGCCAAGCAGTAAGTCTCATAGTGCTTAGAGCCAAGCAGTAAGTCTCATAGTGCTTAGAGCCAAGCAGTAAGTCTCATAGTGCTTAGAGCCAAGCAGTAAGTCTCATAGTGCTTAGAGCCAAGCAGTAAGTCTCATAGTGCTCAGAGCCAAGCAGTAAGTCTCATAGTGCTCAGAGCCAAGCAGTAAGTGGCATAGTGCTTAGAGCCAAGCAGTAAGTGGCATAGTGCTTAGAGCCAAGCAGTAAGTCTCATAGTGCTTAGAGCCAAGCAGTAAGTCTCATAGTGCTTAGAGCCAAGCAGTAAGTCTCATAGTGCTTAGAGCCAAGCAGTAAGTCTCATAGTGCTTAGAGCCAAGCAGTAAGTCTCATAGTGCTTAGAGCCAAGCAGTAAGTCTCATAGTGCTTAGAGCCAAGCAGTAAGTCTCATAGTGCTTAGAGCCAAGCAGTAAGTCTCATAGTGCTTAGAGCCAAGCAGTAAGTCTCATAGTGCTTAGAGCCAAGCAGTAAGTCTCATAGTGCTTAGAGCCAAGCAGTAAGTCTCATAGTGCTCAGAGCCAAGCAGTAAGTCTCATAGTGCTTAGAGCCAAGCAGTAAGTGGCATAGTGCTTAGAGCCAAGCAGTAAGTGGCATAGTGCTTAGAGCCAAGCAGTAAGTCTCATAGTGCTTAGAGCCAAGCAGTAAGTCTCATAGTGCTTAGAGCCAAGCAGTAAGTCTCATAGTGCTTAGAGCCAAGCAGTAAGTCTCATAGTGCTTAGAGCCAAGCAGTAAGTCTCATAGTGCTTAGAGCCAAGCAGTAAGTCTCATAGTGCTTAGAGCCAAGCAGTAAGTCTCATAGTGCTTAGAGCCAAGCAGTAAGTCTCATAGTGCTTAGAGCCAAGCAGTAAGTCTCATAGTACTTAGAGCCAAGCAGTAAGTCTCATAGTGCTCAGAGCCAAGCAGTAAGTCTCATAGTGCTTAGAGCCAAGCAGTAAGTGGCATAGTGCTTAGAGCCAAGCAGTAAGTGGCATAGTGCTTAGAGCCAAGCAGTAAGTCTCATAGTGCTTAGAGCCAAGCAGTAAGTCTCATAGTGCTTAGAGCCAAGCAGTAAGTCTCATAGTGCTTAGAGCCAAGCAGTAAGTCTCATAGTGCTTAGAGCCAAGCAGTAAGTCTCATAGTGCTTAGAGCCAAGCAGTAAGTCTCATAGTGCTTAGAGCCAAGCAGTAAGTCTCATAGTGCTTAGAGCCAAGCAGTAAGTCTCATAGTGCTTAGAGCCAAGCAGTAAGTCTCATAGTGCTTAGAGCCAAGCAGTAAGTCTCATAGTGCTTAGAGCCAAGCAGTAAGTCTCATAGTGCTTAGAGCCAAGCAGTAAGTCTCATAGTGCTCAGAGCCAAGCAGTAAGTCTCATAGTGCTTAGAGCCAAGCAGTAAGTGGCATAGTGCTTAGAGCCAAGCAGTAAGTGGCATAGTGCTTAGAGCCAAGCAGTAAGTCTCATAGTGCTTAGAGCCAAGCAGTAAGTCTCATAGTGCTTAGAGCCAAGCAGTAAGTCTCATAGTGCTTAGAGCCAAGCAGTAAGTCTCATAGTGCTTAGAGCCAAGCAGTAAGTCTCATAGTGCTTAGAGCCAAGCAGTAAGTCTCATAGTGCTTAGAGCCAAGCAGTAAGTCTCATAGTGCTTAGAGCCAAGCAGTAAGTCTCATAGTGCTTAGAGCCAAGCAGTAAGTCTCATAGTGCTTAGAGCCAAGCAGTAAGTCTCATAGTGCTTAGAGCCAAGCAGTAAGTCTCATAGTGCTTAGAGCCAAGCAGTAAGTCTCATAGTGCTTAGAGCCAAGCAGTAAGTCTCATAGTGCTTAGAGCCAAGCAGTAAGTCTCATAGTGCTCAGAGCCAAGCAGTAAGTCTCATAGTGCTTAGAGCCAAGCAGTAAGTGGCATAGTGCTTAGAGCCAAGCAGTAAGTGGCATAGTGCTTAGAGCCAAGCAGTAAGTCTCATAGTGCTTAGAGCCAAGCAGTAAGTCTCATAGTGCTTAGAGCCAAGCAGTAAGTCTCATAGTGCTTAGAGCCAAGCAGTAAGTCTCATAGTGCTTAGAGCCAAGCAGTAAGTCTCATAGTGCTTAGAGCCAAGCAGTAAGTCTCATAGTGCTTAGAGCCAAGCAGTAAGTCTCATAGTGCTTAGAGCCAAGCAGTAAGTCTCATAGTGCTTAGAGCCAAGCAGTATTGTCTTTCATAACCAGTGAGTTTGGCACAAAATACCTCAAAGATTTCCTCATATGTAACCGTGTTGAGGGTAGTCCAAAAAATATCGGTCCAATGTTGCGCGTTCCTGTTACTCCACACCAAAATCCTGTTTTTTTCATCGTAGAGTTCAAATGGTTCAAATGGGTCTGAACACTATGGGACTTAACATCTGAGGTCATCAGTCCCCTAGAACTTAGAACTACTTAAACCTAACTAACCTAAGGACATCACACACATTCATGCCCTAGGCAGGATTCGACCCTGCGACCGTAGCGGTCGCGCGGTCCCAGACTGAAGCAGCTAGAACCGTGCGGTCACAACGGCCGGCGATTTATGAGTAACAGAAATATTTTTACTATGAGCGGACTTCATACTGTCAACCTAGAATCTCACTGAGAGGAGGAGAATTGCCTTAGGTAACGAGTCCCGCTACGAAACGAGCCCCCGATGACCAGAGAAGGCCGGCCGCTGTGGCCGAGCGGTTCTAGGCGCTTCAGTCTGGAACCACGTGACCGCTACGGTCGCAGGTTCCAATCCTGCCTCGGGCATGGATGTGTGTGATGTCGTTAGGTTAGTTAGGTTTAAGTAGTTCTAAGTTGTAGGGGACTGATGACCACAGATGTTAAGTCCCATAGTGCTCAGAACCATTGTTGAACCACTGTTGAACCACTGTTGAACCACTGTTGAACCACTGTTGAACCACTGTTGAACCAGCGAAGACGTGTCTCGAGACGGCCCACACAGTAGTGAGATACCTACCTACCTGATGTCGTGCGCCATACGCCTTGACAACCACAAGTCATGGTCTGTGGTGCCACTTCTTCTCATAGCAGGACCCCTTTGGTTGTCTTCCGCGGCACCCTTATAGCACAGCAGTATCTACATCTACGAGGGCGAGTCAAATGAAAACAAATTTGTAATAACAAATCGAAATTTCGCGCCGTTATCCTGTAAGATGGTCAGCGGGGTACAAACAGCGTGCAGAATGGCCTGTAGGTGACAGCATAGTGCAGATGCACACAACCGTCGCAGTATCAGTATAAAGATGGCCGCCCCACTTGCGACTTGCACCAGGGAAGAACAACGTTTTGTTATTCGGCTTTTGCGTAGTGAAGGTGTGAAACCTATTGAAATTCATCGACGAATGAAGGTTCAGTACGGTGATGCACGTTTGTCACAGCAGCAGGTCTACGAATGGAGTAGGAATTCGCAGATGGTGTGACTTCAGTGGAAGATGCTCCTCGTCCAGGTCAAGCACAACGAGTTGTGACTCCACAGAACATGGCAGCAGTTGAAGCCATAGTGAAGGAAAACCGCCGAGTGGCACTGAATGACATTGCAGCATGTTTACAGAGTAGTCCCGGGTCAGCACGCCACATTGTGGATGATGTGCTGCAGTTTCACAAGGTGTCTGCAAGATGGGTGCCACGCCAGCTGGCTCCTGAAATGAGAGAACGACGTGTTGATGCTTGTGAAGAATTTCTTCGGCGCTTTAAACGAGAAGGTGATGGCTTCCTTGCAACTGGGGACGAAACCTGGATTCACTTCCACCAACCGCAAAGGAAGAGAGCGAGCAAGGAATGGCGCCATTCCTCATCACCGAAACCAAAGAAGTTGTGAGAAGAACCATCAGCAGGCAAGGTTTTGAGACGAAAGAGGCGTCATTTTGGAACATTACATGCCTAGAGGGACCACTGTAACCATCATACACAGATCTCCTAAAAAATCATCTGCGGCCTGCAATCAAATCAAAGCTGTCAGCAGGTGTCCTTCTGCAACATGACAATGCAAGGCCGCACACTGCCCGTACAACAGTTGCAACAACCACAGACCTGCATTTTGAGTGTCTTCCTCATCCACCATACTCACCAGACCTTGCCCCAAGTGACTTCCATATGTTTGGACCACTCAGAGACGCAATGGGAGGAAAGAAGTTCCGTTCTGATGAAGAGGTACGCCATGCGGTGCATGAGGGGTTGCGCGGACTTCCAAAAGAATTTTTTTCTAAAGGAATTTATGCAGTTTGTAAGCGCTGGAGGACTTGCACTGAGCGTGGGAGAGATTATGTTGAAAAGTGATACAGCTTTGTACCACTTCTGCACAATAAATATTAAAAAGTGTTAATTTGATTCAGCCTCGTACACGGATACTCTGCGAATCACATATAAGTGCGTGGCATAGTTCATCGAACCACCTTCACAATTCTCAATCATATCAGTCTCGTATAGCACGCGGAAATAATGAACACCTATCTCTTTCCGTATGAGCTCTCATTTCCCTTATTTTATCGTGGTGATCGTTTCTCCCTATGAAGGTCTGTGTCAACATTCTACACCCTCTTTTGTTGCCTTTTTCCGGCAAGCCTTTCTGGGCTTAAAAGCACGCCCGCACATGGCTACAGTTTCTACTGCTTATCTAACCCTGTTTTGGCCAACAAGACCGCCGGATCTCTCCCCAATTGAGTACTTTTGGAGCATGATGTGCAGTGCTTAGAGCCAAGCAGTAAGCCTCATAGTACTTAGAGCCAAGCAGTAAGTCTCATAGTGCTTAGAGCCAAGCAGTAAGTCTCATGGTGCTTAGAGCCAAGCAGTAAGTCTCATAGTGCTTAGAGCCAAGCAGTAAGTCTCATGGTGCTTAGAGCCAAGCAGTAAGTCTCATAGTGCTTAGAGCCAAGCAGTAAGTCTCATAGTGCTTAGAGCCAAGCAGTAAGTCTCACAGTGCTTAGAGCCAAGCAGTAAGTCTCACAGTGCTTAGAGCCAAGCAGTAAGTCTCACAGTGCTTAGAGCCAAGCAGTAAGTCTCACAGTGCTTAGAGCCAAGCAGTAAGTCTCACAGTGCTTAGAGCCAAGCAGTAAGTCTCACAGTGCTTAGAGCCAAGCAGTAAGTCTCACAGTGCTTAGAGCCAAGCAGTAAGTCTCACAGTGCTTAGAGCCAAGCAGTAAGTCTCACAGTGCTTAGAGCCAAGCAGTAAGTCTCATAGTGCTTAGAGCCAAGCAGTAAGTCTCATAGGGCTTAGAGCCAAGCAGTAAGTCTCATAGTGCTTAGAGCCAAGCAGTAAGTCTCATAGTGCTTAGAGCCAAGCAGTAAGTCTCATAGTGCTTAGAGCCAAGCAGTAAGTCTCATAGTGCTTAGAGCCAAGCAGTAAGTCTCATAGTGCTTAGAGCCAAGCAGTAAGTCTCATAGTGCTTAGAGCCAAGCAGTAAGTCTCATAGTGCTTAGAGCCAAGCAGTAAGTCTCATAGGGCTTAGAGCCAAGCAGTAAGTCTCATAGTGCTTAGAGCCAAGCAGTAAGTCTCATAGTGCTTAGAGCCAAGCAGTAACTCTCATGGTGCTTAGAGCCAAGCAGTAACTCTCATGGTGCTTAGAGCCAAGCAGTAAGTCTCATAGTGCTTAGAGCCAAGCAGTAAGTCTCATAGTGCTTAGAGCCAAGCAGTAAGTCTCATAGTGCTTAGAGCCAAGCAGTAAGTCGCATAGTGCTTAGAGCCAAGTAGTATTGTCTTTTATAACCAGTGAGTTTGGCACAAAATACCTCAAAGATTTCCTCATATGTAACCGTGTTGAGGGTAGTCCAAAAAATATCGGTCCAATGTTGCGCGTTCCTGTTACTCCACACCAAAATCCTGTTTTTTTCATCGTAGAGTTCAAATGGTTCAAATGGCTTTGAGCACTATGGGACTTAACATCTGAGGTCATCAGTCCCCTAGAACTTAGAACTACTTAAACCTAACTAACCTAAGGACATTACACACATTCATGCCCTAGGCAGGATTCGACCCTGCGACCGTAGCGGTCGCGCGGTCCGAGACTGAAGCGCCTAGAACCGTGCGGTCACAGCGGCCGGCGATTTATGAGTAACAGAAATATTTTTACTATGAGCGGACTTCATACTGTCAACCTAGAATCTCATTGAGAGGAGGAGAATTGCCTTAGGTAACGAGTTCCGCTGGAGGACTTGCACTGAGCGTGGGAGAGATTATGTTGAAAAGTGATACAGCTTTGTACCACTTCTGCACAATAAATATTAAAGGTGTTAATTTGATTCAGCCTCGTACACGGATACTCTGCGAATCACATATAAGTGCGTGGCATAGTTCATCGAACCACCTTCACAATTCTCAATCATATCAGTCTCGTATAGCACGCGGAAATAATGAACACCTATCTCTTTCCGTATGAGCTCTCATTTCCCTTATTTTATCGTGGTGATCGTTTCTCCCTATGAAGGTCTGTGTCAACATTCTACACCCTCTTTTGTTGCCTTTTTCCGGCAAGCCTTTCTGGGCTTAAAAGCACGCCCGCACATGGCTACAGTTTCTACTGCTTATCTAACCCTGCTTTGGCCAACAAGACCGCCGGATCTCTCCCCAATTGAGTACTTTTGGAGCATGATGTGCAGTGCCCTCCAACCAGCTCGGAATTAACACGATCTAACGCGCCAGTTGGAAAGAATTTGCCGTGAAATCTCTCAGGACATCCAACGACTCAGTTAATCAGTGACAAGCCGAGTAGCGGCTTGCACAAGGAGCAGAGGTGCAGCAACGCACTGCTTACTTGCACAATATGTGAAGCACTTTCTCTTAAATAAATCGTCCACTTTTTCCGAAACTGTAATACTACGTACAGAATGATGTCAAATTGCAACAGAATATTATCGCAGAAGGGGGGCAACGTATGGGAAAAGGAAAATAAATAATTACAAAACGTAGCAATAGACGGCGCTGTGACATAATTGACTGGCTCTGAGCACTATGGAACTCAACTTCTGAGGTCATTAGTCCCCTAGAACTTAGAACTAGTTAAACCTAACTAACTTAAGGACATGACACACATCCATGCCCGAGGCAGGATTCGAACCTGCGACCGTAGCGGTCTCGCGGCTCCAGACAGCAGCGCGTAGAACCGGACGTAATTTAATAGTGGTTCAATACAAATGACAAGTGGATCATACAACAATGCCTAGGGTGTACGTTTGACGATAAACTGTACTACTCACAAGGGAACCTCCCCATCGCACCCCCCTCAGATTTAGTTATAAGTTGGCACAGTGGATAGGCCTTGAAAAACTGAACACTGATCAATTGAGAAAACAGGAAGACGTTGTGTGGAACTGTGAAAAAATAAGCAAAATATACAAACTGAGTAGTTCATGGGAAGATATCAACTGAGTAGTTCATGGGAAGATATCCAATATCAAGGACGATAGGAACGCAGGAGCGCTGTGGTCTCGTGGTAACGTGAGCAGCTGCGGAACGAAAGGTCCTTGGTTCTAATCTTCCATCGAGTGAAAACTTTAATTTTTTATTTTCAGTTAATGTGACAAACTCTTACGTTTTCATCACTTTTTTGGGAGTGATTATCACATCCACAAGAAAATCTAAATCGGGCAAGGTAGAAGAATCTTTTTACCCATTCGCCAAGTGTACAAGTTTGGTGGGTCGACAACATATTCCTGTCATGTGACGCACATGCCGTCACCAGTGTCGTATAGAATATATCAGACGCGTTTTGCTGTGGAGGAATCTGTTTACCTATGACCTTGCGATCAAATGTTTTCGGTTCCCATTGCAGAGGCACGTCCTTTCGTCTACTAATCGCACGCTTTTGCGATGCGGTCGCAAAACACAGACACTAAACTTATTACAGTGAACAGAGACGTCAATGAACGAACGGACAGATAATAACTACGCAAAAATAAAGAAAGTAAAATTTTCACTCGTGGGAACACTTGAACCAAGGACCTCTCCTTCTGCAGCTGCCACGAGACCACGGCACTGCTGAGCTCACATTCTCCTTGATGTTGCCTATGTAGCCCATGGACTACTCAGTTTGTATATTTTGCTTATTTTTTCACAGTTCCACACAACTTCTTCCTGTTTTCTCAATTGATCTGTGTTCAGTTTATCAAGGCCTATCCACTGTGCCAAGTTATAGCTAAATCTGAGGGGGGTGCGATGGGGAGGTTCCCTTGTCAGTGTGCATGGGTGTACAAGTGTGATGCTGTTAGTTATGTAAGCCCATCCACCATGGCAATGTTATATCACATCCGATGGGAAAAATTGTTTTTAATTGTCCTGAGGCTAAAAACCGCATAAGAAGCATCAATCAAAATCAAATCGGATTATTAATTTCCGTGTGACTTGCGCAAAACATGTTCAATGTGCTGTCCACCGTTTTCTGCAGCAAGTTGAAGTCGAGAAACAACATGTTCCACAACTTATTGAAGTGTTCCCGGGGTCACGATACGGATGTGTTGCGCAATGCTTACCGTCAATGCAGCTAAGTTTGCAATTGGAACACTGAGCACATCTTTCAGATAGCCCCACAGCCAGAAGTCACACGGATTAAGATCAGGTGATGGGGACGGCCTCGCTGCAGGGAAATGGCGGCTGAATGGCGCTTCAGCAGCTGCTTAAACGGATTTTCAGTGTGCGGAGGTGCGCCATCTTGCATAAGAATGATCCCGTCCACACATCCACGCTGTTTGAGAGCTGGAATGACGTGCTTGGGCAAAAGACACTGATAGCGCTTACCAGTGACCGTACAGGTAGCAGGACCGGAAGCACCTGTCTCTTCGAAAAAACATGGCCCTACCATAAATGATGCTGTAAACCCGCATTCACCACACAGTAACCTTTTCAGGATGAAGTGGTACTGGTTGATTTGCGTGTGGATTGTCCGTTGCCCATATTAGACAATTCTGTGTATTGACATATCCTGTCAGATGGAAGTGGACTTCGTCTGGCCACAAAATCTTCCACGGCCAATAATTATCAACATCCATGCGAGCAAGAAATTCTAAGGCAAAGGTCTCTCTTGCTGGCAGGTGAACAGGAAGCAACTTTTGCACAAGGGTAATTTTGAACGGATAACAAAGAAGGATGTTTCGCAGGATTTTACGCTCCGTGCTCACGGGTATGTGCAACGTTCTGGCAGTTCTCCGTGCACCACACGTTTGCACTCCACCACTCGCCTCCTCCTGCACTGCTGTGGCCGCTGCTTCCACTGACGTCGAATCAACTTGTTTCCTCCCTCTAGCAGGTTGCACGACAGAGGAACCCGTCTTTTCGAATATCCAAATCTTTTTCTCCAGACCCACGGCAGTCACCGGACCAACGGCTTTGCGACGAGTGCACAGGCGCTACAGCCTGGAGCCGAGCGACCGCTACGGTCGCAGGTTCGAATCCTGCCTCGGGCACGGATGTGTGTGATGTCCTTAGGTTAGTTAGGTTCAATTAGTTCTACGTTCTAGGCGACTGATGACCACAGAAGTTAAGTCGCATAGTGCTCAGAGCCATTTGAACCATGTGAACAGCTTTACAAGGAGAGCGCGATTCTGCATTGCGACAGTCATGGCGAACGTCGCAGACGCAAGAGGAGGAAAAGCCGTGTACCCATCGTGTTTATACCAACTACAATGGGTCGTGCGCTCGACACGTGTTCTCATTTACGTATTCTGACACGTACAGCACCATCTACTAATTGATTGTCACACTATTTTTTTTTCTTCTGCCATACGTTTTCCCCCCTTCTCCGATAATATTCCATTGCAATTTGGCGTCATTCAGACCAGTGGTGTTATTTCTACAGCGTTTTGGAAGTTTAATTATAACCACCCTGTATATCTACATCAAATGCATAGATTTCAGTCCCATTCGGGTAATTCCTTCATGCTGCATCGGTCTTCTTTTGTTTTTACTTTTTTCGTTGAAGTGTAAGTTCTGCCCCTCCAGTTGTATTACAATGCAAAGGGCAATCAATTCCAATTTTTTTGGGGTCATTTCTGAATATTTGTCTCCTTTTATACTGTCCAGCATTTGATTTCTTCTTCTTCTTCCCCTTTTTCCCTCCACCATTCCTTTTATTCCTTCCTTTAATAAACAGTCCCTTCCCAAACAATGTCCAATCCAGTTCCGTTCTCTCTTTCTGGTAACTTTCAGCATGTCTCTTCTCCAACTCTTCTTAATACTTCATTCCTTGCTCGGTGTTCCCATTTCACTTTTGCCATTCTTCTCCATATCTACATCTCCAGTGCCTGCAATCTTCTTTCATCTTCCTTCCTCAATGTCCAGGTCTCCGCACCGTACAGTGCAACGCTCCAGATGTAACATTGGCAAGTCTTTTCCTCAGATCTTTGTTTTTTTTTTCTTTTTTTTTTTGGTCATCAGTCTACTGACTGGTTTGATGCGGCCCGCCACAAATTCCTTTCCCGTGCTAACCTCTTCATCTCCGAGTGGCACTTGCAACCTACGTCCTCAGTTATTTGCTTGGCGTATTCCAATCTCTGTCTTCCTCTACAGTTTTTGCCCTCTACAGCTCCCTCTAGTACCATGGAAGTCATTCCCTCATGTCTTAGCAGATGTCCTATCATCCTGTCCCTTCTCCCTTCCACATATTCCTTTCCTCTCCGATTCTGCGTACAAACTCCTCATTCCTTACCTTATCAGTCCACCTAATTTTCAACATTCGTCTATAGCATCACATCTCAAATGCTTCGATTCTCTTCTGTTCCGGTTTTCCCACAGTCCATGTTTCACTACCGTACAATGCTGTGCTGCAGACGTACATCCTCAGAAATTTCTTCCCCAAATTAAGGCCGGTATTTGATATTAGTAGACTTCTCTTGGCCAGAAATGCCTTTTTTGCCATAGCGAGTCTGCTTTTGATGTCCTCCTTGCTCCGTCCGTCACTGGTTATTTTACTGCCTAGGTAGCAGAATTCCTTAACTTCATCGACTTCGTGACCATCAATTCTGATGTTAAGTTTCTCGCTGTTCTCATTTCTTCTTCTTCTACTACTACTACTATTACAATTTAGGAATAATTAAATAGAAGAAACAGATAACGCGTCAAGTACCACATATGTGATTTGTCGAGAGAATGAAATAATAATGTAGGACTGATTTACCTGCGGAGGCCCGTTGTTAGGAGTGTTCGGTGCAACGTGTGTTCAGACACAGCTGTACTCTCCAACCTTAAAGTCTGGTGCCAGTTGCGCCACAGTTCGCCGACTGTCTTGTTTTATCAGTGTGCCCAGCTCACGACATCTGCACGTGGTTTCACCTTTGTTTCGCCACGTATTGAAGACACTCACCTCAGCACTTTTCGAACACGTGACAAGTCGCGCAGTTTCCGCAACTCTCGTGCCGAGCCTTCGTGCAATACGAGGGGCATTTGAGAAGTCCGTGCAAAGTCCGAGAGATGGTGCCATCGGCGCGTATCGTGGTCATGTTTAGTTAGTAGCATCTTTGGAAAGAACGCACACCAAGTTTCAGCCACAATGGTCTATTTCAGGGCTTCACAACATACGTGCTCGCGGAGCAAGCTGTGAGCAGCAAGGCGCGAGCACGGAGCAGCGCGAGCACGCTACCCCCACTACCGGACCAGAGTGGAGAGTGGGGAGAGTCACGTGGGGCACACAACAGCTGCCGCCAGTCGATGTAAATCCGCGGCCACCTGCAGGGATATCACTCACGAATTCTTACTGCGACAAATGAAACAAATAAAGCAGAATGTACACGTGCCACATAATTTTATTAGCTTAGTGTATGCCTCTACATTCGCATTAATTTGTGAACTGTTACACAATAAAAGGTGTCACTGAAGTGTGGGATTCTCGGTTATCTTGTACTTTTTGCCCTTTACAATTGCGTCTATGTTCGGAGTAATTGTTCTTGTGCATTTTAGGCGCAGCGTGCAGTTTAAATTTCGATCAGACAATGCGTTTCTCAGGCGCGTCTTGTTACATTTCATTGCAGAGAACAGTTCTTCACAAACATACGTGGAACCAAACATTGATATTATTGTAGCCGCCAGTTTGTGCAAACGAAGAAATCTATCCTGAGAGAAGTGTCTGTAGAATTCCGAAATGTTTTTCTTGTTCTGAAATTTGTCTCTGTATTCTCTCTCACACTGCAGGTCAATAATTTCTTGCTGCAGCTCAGGACCAATCTCTTAAATATTCGCTGAATATAGAGAGAACAGATCAAAATCGCTGTCTACTGCTGTCTGATCTTGAAAGCGCTGATCAACTAAACTATGTGAATAACGTTCACAGTCCTTGTGAACATCTTGCATGGATGATGATTTAGGAAAATGAGCTAGGTCTCCTGTTTCCAGCTGACTCACCCAAAGTGTCAATTTCATTTTAAAAGCTCATATTCGATCTATGAAATGAGTACTTAGCAGATCTTTACCTTGTAGTAAAATGTTCAAAGCATTCAGATGGCTAGTTAAACCTGCTAAGAACGCGAGATCACATTCAAAAGTGCGCGCGCATTTCCCCTCCCTCCCCTCCCTCCCTACTCCGGGACCTTGCACCTGCTCGCGAGCACGTGCCTGAGCAGACGCGAGTACTCGCGCTCAAAACCGGCCAGTTGTTAAGTCC